>NC_070607.1:80872901-81205044 GCF_027172205.1 Podarcis raffonei
CTGTTTTCAAAGTGGTAATTCATGTTGATACAACACATTTTACTGTGCCAATGACATATCTTACTAGAAAATGGTGCATTGTCTTCTCCAACTAATGGCTTTTGAGACTCAAGGACAAAAATGGTCAACATCAGCAGATGTGGCTAACAGAAGGTGCTCCGTACAAATGGGAATTAGCCATTTGCATTTTCAAGTATTATTTTGAAGAGTGAGTCCTTTAACTGCAGTCTGTTAGCACTTTTTAAAAGCATTGTGCTTTAGTCCATTATTTCTTTACAAGTCTTTAATTTGGCTGATGGCTTTTTTCTTTTAAAAATATTGGCAACAAGTATAAGGACTGCAGAAGCCTGGCAAGAGTTTATTTTATTTTCTGGGCCCATTTCATGTCATCTGCTCTCGGTTTTTCTCCGGTCAGTCCTTGAATGATAATCTCGAGGAACCTCCAAAATCTGATTTTCTCCAGCGGGTAGTTGAGCCAGCCTGGAAAACGATAGAAAGGGAGAATGCAGATGTAAATGAAGAAGTACAGATGTAGATAATTGAATTAATTTGTTTTAAGATAGTCTAATAAAAAAGTAAAATGCAAGGCAAATGATTATTTGGGTCATTCAACAGGAGTGGTGTGTACCCCCATCTTATGGAGGGTCAGGTAGAAGCAGGTCACCTAATGTCAATCCCATTAACTTCAATAGGATTGGCTTCAGGTAAGTGTATAAACAATTGCACTCTAAAGCGTTCGCCTATATGGGAGCTTTATTTTTGAAACTAAAAGTGTTCAACACAACACAAGTCTCATTAACATTTTTAAGGGCTACTTTCAAACCATGCAAACTGTCAACCAAGTTTGATATAGTACAGGTTTTCCATACACCAACCAGCTTATTCAACTTTTACACACAGCTCCCGTTCAACTAGCATGCATTTGTAATTAGTTGCTACACGCCAGTGAAAACTGGAATGCCAAAGCCAATTTTGAAGAGGTGATGCAAAAGCAGCAACTGATCCCCTTTAAAATTGGGAACATATTGCGGTAGCTGTGTCAAGGGGAAAGAGGTGTTACTGATACACTCTGCTGCTCTCCCCTTGCAGGGAAAGTGAAGGACAGGAAATGTGGAAAGATAAACTTTGCAGTTAGTTGAGGGGACAGAGCTCTGGAGTCGCTCAACATCTCAAATCGGAATCTGGCCACAAAACAAATTTTAGTATGACAAAATTAAGAGTAATTTAGACTGGGCTGGAATGAGTGTTAGCTGTCAAAATACCAAATGCCACAAGCCATCAAATATAACAGTCCATTGAACATTAGGTGTTGAATATCACTGAATGCTAGCTATCAGATATAAACCCTGGAATCATGTGTTGTTGTCAAACATAGGAATATCAAGTGTCGAAACAATGATACCCAATACCATTTATTCCACGTCAAAATTTTCAAAGGAGTGGGCAGGGGGGTGGAATGTTGGCTCCAACGGTAAACCGTTGTGGTTTGATTTGCCAGTCCCAGATTATGAATGTCTTATGTGTAAAAGTATAGCAGTAAACAGTAATTAGGACTGCAACACAGATGTGATTTAATAAATGATGGGATTCCAAACTTTCATAGGTAGCGCTCTGCTCTGTGCAACCTCCCTCATTCCAGCACCAGTTCCCTGCACACATTAAAAAGTTGACCCTCCAGACCCAGGCAAGGTGCTAGAGAGCTACCGCTGGATGAAAACATTAGCCCCACAGTTGTGTGTACTCAAAGAAGCGCTTTCTGCTCACAAACATTTTTATAAATTTACTTCAATATAATATATTCCAGGGTTGCTTACCAGATCATACAAAACAAAATTAAAAAATGGGATAGAATTGCAGCGTTAAAACAACCAGAAACCAAGAGCCTGGAAAAAGAAGGGTACCCATTTGGTGCAACAGGAAACTGATGTATATACTGAGTCAAACCACTGGGTCCATCTAGCTTAGCACTATTTACATTACAGTGGCTCTTGCTGGGCTCCGGGAGTTTTTGAATGCAGAGAGCATATGCACTCCCAGTGGGCAAAAGCACCTCCTCACCATGGCAGGTGAACATCCCTGAAGAAGGGGCGCTCACAGCAATGACAGTTCTCTCTGCAGTCGCTGCCTGCCTCATTCCAAAATGGTGTCGACACCCAGAAGAGGCGACTCGAAAGAGATCTAAATGTACAAGCAGGCTCGTGTTGGAATAGCAAGTTGCTAATGCACGTGTATGATATATCCCCACTGACTGGTCCCAGTCAGCAGTTCTGTTGCTGCCCTAGCTGAAGTTTCAGATGGCAGCTGCACGGGCAATGCATTCCAGTAATGGTCACCAATACCTGGGGGCTGAGCACATTCGCCTTGTTCCTTGACTCTTAACATTTTTCCACATGTTGCACCTGGCTCCAGCTGGTGGGTTTCAGTTTTAGTTTTTTTTAAAAAAAAAAAAAGCAGAAAAAATAGAACCCATAAGCCTATAGTCTGCTCATCAATGAAAGAGAAGCTTCACTTCTATTTACCTGTAGTAATACAGAAATAAGTTTCATGAGGAGACACGTGATGGATCCGGTGGTGTTTGCGTGGCAGGATAACGTGCCAGTCTTGCAGGAAGATAACCCAGCGAGGAAGACCAAAGTAGGTGTGAGACCACTTGTGAATCTGGTTTGTCAAGGTTCCAAATATAGCCAGGGCAAAGACGTAACACTCCCAAGGGCACGATTGGTGTAATGCTTCTAGAAATGGGGGGAGAAAAGAGGGAGCAGGATCTACATGACTCTCACTGAAATAAGCTGGCAATAGAAGGTGCCTAGACACATAGGTCTCCCCCCCCCCCCGCCAAAAAAACCCAGAACTGTTTCTAAACTTTGGTTACATTTAAGCAGTTCATTGTACAACACCAGAATGCTTCATCAGAGGGAACTTTGTCTGATTCAACAGGCCAATTATTGATAAGGACATGTGTTGTTTACCGCTCAAGACTGTATTGTTTTCCCACCCCACTTTGCGGCATTCAGCACTGTGAACATCAGGGCACATTTGCCATGCCAAGCGTGAACTGACCTTCAAGTTCAAACTAATAGGCACTTATGTGCTACTTAACTACACCAGAAACATTCTCCTGGGGTGCTCCCAGTGTATGCAATTTTTTCAGTGTCTGCACAACATCTCTGGTGCCAGAGTATCGGCCCATATTCCAACCCCCATTTAATCTGGGGTTAAGCTTCCCAGGGAAACCCCACAAAAAACAAAAAACAAAAGCAAAGCACTATTGCCCACAACCCATTTGTGCTAACTGATCAGCCCATTAACAATATTAAGCCCCATTCTGGAAGCACCCTTTCTCCATCCATGTTAAGCTACTCATAAAATAAAAGAATTGTGTTGGATGTTTAATTACAAGCTACATCCTCAGGGAAGCTCCAAATAGGCTTTGTTTCACTTCCAAAGCGAAAATGATCACAATATCTCAAGGTAATCATCTTTTCCATTCTCCCTTCACTAGTGTAAGACTTGCTAGCAACTAGAGGGATGCTTTGGGCCACCACTTTTAGTATTTGGCTTGGTTCACTCACCAGATGCATCTTTTAACATGGGTGTACCTTGCAGATTACCTTTGCTTCTGCCACAGTACACACTAGATGAAGTGATTCCTATCTTCAAATATCAGGTTAAGACTAGGTTGATATAAACCTTGCAACTTATGGTTTAAATATTCTAGAAAAATCTTTGAAATGATGGCAAGCTAGTTCTCATGCCACTCTACTCCTTTACTAACCTGCAACTATTATTTCTTGCTCTGACACTATACTGCTCCACCCACAAAGATTAAAACTGCTGTAAACCACTTTCGGAGTCCTTGCAGGGGCTGAAAGGCAGTCTGTCTCACAGGTACATTCAGCCTTCTCAGCTGTTCCCGTATAAATAGCTTCATTCTGCCTGTCTCTTTGGAGGTCAAAGGCCTATTCACTGTACACTGTGGAAGCTGCAAGTCCAGTTTACTCATGGATTTATAGTCACTTACCTGGTGATAAAGAAACCAGTTTGTAGGCCATGTTTGCCAATGGAACTACCGTCAACATGCAGTTATCTCCATTGGTCTCTATGAAGTCATGTCTTGTAATTGCTGTTGGGTCAATGTGATGTTCTCTGAAAGGTCTGATAAAAGCCTTAAAAAGTAAATACAGGGGGTGGGGGAGATGTCTGTCAGTCTTTGAAGTCCATAGCCTACACAATTTTTTACTAGATACCCCTGTCCACAAATTACCTACGTAGTTAATTTAGGTCTCAAAAAGAGACATACCAACCTGGCCTGTCACCTGGAGAGAATTCTCTCTTGCCACAAGCAACTAGCTTATTTTCAAGTTCTAGGCCACAGTGACTTGGGTTAGGAGAACAAAGGTTATTCTCTCCCCATACTGAAATATGGTGGGCTTGCCTGAGGCTACGTTGGAAGTGCTGGGATGCAACACAGCTTGAACTAGAGGCTGATGTGTCTGCATAGGAAAGAATAGAGAGGAGCCTCCAAGCTTCCTAGACTGTCCTTTCTGACCTAGCTTGTGCTGACCTTCCCCCAAGTGCTACTCATATTCATAGGTTGCTGATCTCATTTCCTACTTGCTTCTTCACCCTCACCTTGGGTAGAGGAGACCTCTTTTGTGTTTCGCCTGTTGCGATACAACAGCAGAAATGGCTAAAGGCCTCTCCACCTGAGATAGACAGAACTAGCATCTTTCCTGTCAAGCATGCATTTCCTGTAATAGAGCTTTCTTACTTTCCCAAACTCTGAGTCCCAGATTAAACCCAGGTCAGAGTGTGCTCCTCCAGCAGGGATACAGTACAGTGTTAAGGTGCAATTTCTGCTGGCTGTTTTAACGCCAAACGCGCTGTGAACTCATGGCAGAGGTGAGATTTGAATGCAGGGACTCACAGGTTACAGATAACTCTTAAGCACTGTTACTGGCCTGAATTCAAATGTTAGTGTCTGTATTTATAGGTACAGTGTGATCACCATGCAAGCAAGTGACTAGGAGATAAATTGTTAGTGAAGTGGGAGCTGGCTTAGCACCACACACACTGTAATCTCAAAGTTAGCAACAGGGCATGTCACAGGGATGGCTATTCAATATATCCTGGCTCACTCAACCTAGGACCAGTTTAACCTAGGGTTACACATCCTTTCTGCTGTTAAGTACACCAAGCTTATTAAGATGTGATAAAGTGGGGAGCAGGGAAGGAGAAAGCAAATGCCGTCTTTCATTAGTCTGATCAACAGAGAAGACACTTGCATTTGTCAGCATTACGACAGCAAAGAGTGAAGTGAGGATGAACTGTTAGTACCAAAAGCAGATTGGTAGCTTAGGGGTGGGGGAGAAAGCACAAGCTGTGTACTGCAGATCTCAGTAGCAACATTTGCTTGTTTTCAATAACACTAAAAAGTCCCAAACCGGTCAGAAGACATTCTGCATGTGCTCCTGTAATCTTATTCCAAAAGATGCACATCCGAGTAAGTTGTTTTGATCTACGTTGGCACATGACAATTTGCCATTACGCTTTAAGACATTTGAAAGCATGAGGTCCTGCAACTTTGGCCAGATACAGATTCCAAACCCAGACTTTAGGAATGTGTTTTGGGCTCACGGGGTTCCTCCTCCCTTTGCGTGACTGGATTCCCTTCTTCCCTGGTTTGCAGTTAACTAAAGTTTGCCATGAAATCTGAACCTGGCCAACCATGGTTACTGCAAACTGAGAAGTGAAAGAGAGAGTTGGAGGGAGTGTGTAAGCCCAAAGCATATTCCCAACAGCCAAATAATAGTTTAGATACAATGACTGCAATGGATAATTCTGAAAAGGTGAAGCTCAGGATTCTCAAGCTCTGCACTCAAATTCTGCCTACTTAAGCGATAGTGTTTTGTTCTATTACTGCCTGAAGATTATTGAAGTTTATTATTTCCCAATAATAAAAAGACAAACCTTTCCAACTATTGGCAGATCGACAGATCCCCAGGTATCTGCTCCCCAGTGCACTAGACCAGAGGCAAAATCAGCAGTAATGATTCCTGCAACTTTAAAAGAGAAAGGGAGGAGGGGAGAGAGAAGAAAAGAGATTCGTGAGACATTCTGATCAATTTTAAGTATGTGTAAATGCTATTTTGATAGATACATAAAGGCTGACATAGTGACTTCCCCCTCTTGAGACAATAAATCACTTCTGTGACCAACTCCCAAAACACAAGAAAAACTACTTACCTGCCACTGCTGCATCTATTCACTACCACCTCCATCATATGCAACTTGTACACAAAAGCACCTATGCTTCTGCAAGTACCAAAGGTAAGCTATAGCATACCACTGCCCACAAGCATCCATGGAATCTGAGGTCATTAGTCCAACTCCCTGTGCAGCACAGGATCTGTAGCGCAAATACAATGGCAGCATCCCTGGCAGATGCCCACCAAGTCTCTGCTTCAATCCATCCAATGAAAGAGAGGAGACCACCTCCCCAAGCAGCCTCTTCCACTGTCAAACAGCTCTTACCATTGGGAAGCTTCTCTTGATGCTAACCTTCCCTCCTATTTCCAGCCTAGTTCCCGCCCTCTGAAGCGAGAAAACACAGATCTGCTCCATCTTCTGCATGCCAGCCCTTCAGGTAAATCCAAGTTTGCCATCACACTCCCTCCCTCCAATCTTCTCCTCTCCAAGCTAAACAAGGTTAATTCTTTCAGCTGATGCTCATATGACTTGGTTTCCAGACTCTTCACCATCCCAGCCACTCTCTCTGGACATACCATAGTTGGACTGTTATCCTCCTTAAAATGCAACACCCAGAACCAACAGCACCTTCCCAATGCAGCCTGACTGACACAGAATAGAGTGGCACTACTACTTCGTGTGATTTGGACACTATGCTCCTATTAATGCAGCCTGCAATTGCACTAACCTT
The DNA here is from genome assembly GCF_027172205.1 of Podarcis raffonei. Lineage (NCBI taxonomy): Eukaryota > Metazoa > Chordata > Lepidosauria > Squamata > Lacertidae > Podarcis > Podarcis raffonei. The sequence goes on from NC_070607.1 coordinate 80,879,842, forward strand.
AGCAGCTGCACTGCTGGCTCATGCCCTGCTTGAGATCAGCTAAGACACCTAGATCCTTTTCACATGTATTGCTGCTGAGTTGGGTCTCTCTCCACACTGCATTTCCACCACTGAAATTTGGTAGTGAAATGCAAGACTTCACATTTATTTCTGTTGAATTTCATGTTGCTGGTTGTGGCCCAGCATTCTAACCCATCCAACTCAATCTTGACTCTGTCTTTCATGGTGTTTAGCCACCCCTTCCAACAGCTTCTCGTGATCTGCAAATCTGTTAAGCATCCCCTCTCCTCCTTCACTGAAGCCATTTCTAAAGATGTTGAGCAGCACAGGACCTAAGACAAAGTGGCATTCCACCCAAGCCCTCCCTCTAGGTTGACACAGGAGCCATTTGCTCAAAATAAAGCACTTCTAAAAATTCAAAAAGGGCCGCGGGTGGTGCTGTGGGTAAAACCTCAGTGCCTAGGACTTGCTGATCGCATGGTTGGTGGGTCGAATCCCCGCGGCGGGGTGTGCTCCCGTCGTTCGGTCCCAGCGCCTGCCAACCTAGCAGTTCGAAAGCACCTCCGGGTGCAAGTAGATAAATAGGGACCGCTTACCAGCGGGAAGGTAAACGGCGTTCTGTGTGCTGCGCTGGCTCGCCAGATGCAGCTTGTCACGCTGGCCATGTGACCCGGAAGTGTCTGCGGACAGTGCTGGCTCCCGGCCTATAGAGTGAGATGAGTGCACAACCCTAGAGTCTGGCAAGACTGGTCCGTACGGGCAGGGGTACCTTTACCTAAAAATTCAAAAAGCTTCATGCATACTTTCTCAGTAATCCTTATGGTATCCTGTAAGCTGGGTCTGTAATACCACCACATTGCAGGGGCAGAACGAAAGCCAAGGGAGTGTAGGGTCTGATAGAAACTTTATAGCAAAGGCAAGGTCTGAAGTAGGAGCTTCCCAATTCACAGTTCAGTTTTAACTGTGCTAAACTAGCTCACTGCACTGCAACTTTACAACACACCCTGCTGAAGTGTTAATGGCATTTCTACACCAGTGACTCATCTAGCAGGGTAGGGCAGGGGCAAGAGAGAAAGATTAAATTAAGTCTACCTCTTGATCCCAACGTTAGCAACCTGACACGAAGTAAAAGGAATCCCCACAAGGTTCCGAAGTTTAGCTTCCAGTAACATTTGCTTGAGGCCTATATAAAGTACTAGTAAACCAGGCTGCACAGTTTTCATTCACAAATAATGATAATGCAAGAGTGATTTGGGTACTTGAGTGAGACTGCAACAAAGCAGAGGAGCAGCAAGGAGAGCTGCATTGCAATCAGATTACGAACAAAGCACTTTGATTTGACTAGCAAGGTGTGGCTTGTTTAATCCTGGCACTCTGGAAATAGTCATAAAGAGCTCGCAAGCTACTGTGTTCAATAGCATTTTGCAAACAAGCAGCCTAGAAACCAAAAAGAGGCTCATCTTGAGGGCATAGATTTTGCACGTTTTGATTAGTTGGGACAAAGGGCTCGACTACACATGAGGTGCAGAGTATATATACATATATTTGCCATGAAAGCTTCCCTTGGCCAGGACTGTGTGTGGATTAGCCCTTTGGCCCCTGACATGCTCCTGGTGAAAATCCCCTTTCCCAAAGCTGCTATCTGTTCTAGGTGGGAAGCTCCCATCAGAACCAGCTATAAGAGGCAGGAGAGTGGATGGATTTTCACCAGTAAGACTTAAGTCTATCCTCCCAATGCAGCAGCCACTATCCTGCTTAGGGTGTTGCTCGGCAGCTATTTACACTCTTAAACATATTCCTTTAATGCAATTAACATTAGGTGTAGCCTGGTCCCAATTCAATAGGCCAAGAAGGTGGTGTTGAGGGAGGCACTGGGTCCCAATATATCTTACCCTCTTAACAAGGGAACTCGTATCATTTGCCCTGAGCCATGAGCAAATCTAAGCACGTGGCTCACACAAATCATGGCTGGCGAGCCAAACTTCATCTTCCAATCAGGCCACTTAGATCAGCTCTCTTAGATCCCAGTTAACAGGATTTGGTTCAGAATTAGCAGGATTCCAGACAGCAGATAAGTGTAACAATCTGGAAGACAGGTCATTCACTTTTAGCAGCATACTGCTTTTTCTCATCTATTTGCAGAAAGGAATTATTTTCTACATTAACGCATAGCCAGGCAGAGGTTCACTTTGCTTAACACAGCGCGTACTACATCTCTAAAGAAACCATTTACATTCATAAAGGCTATCGGCCTCTTCACCTCCATCACAATATAAGCGTGCATGATATCAACTGAGCGCATATAATACTCTTGTGAAATCCTCCCAGGCAGAAATGCAAGCATGAGATGCCTAAACACTCTATTCTCACCAAATGCGGAACAGAGAACTCTCCTGAGAGTTAAAAGGGCATGGTAAACAAGGAAGAGCAGTGCTGAAGCAGGCCAGCTTGCACAAGACCTACAGGCACCGAGGATTTTATTACCCCAGGCATTTTCTTAATTTGGCCTCTGATGCTTTCCACTGCTACCTTCATTGCTGGACCATTTATTAAGCTTACATTTTATGACTGGTGGCTTTGAGAGCTGCCTTGTACACATCATTGTGGAAATGGAGGATGGAAATGGAAGTAAGGGGGGGGGACCCTGAAGTCAACCCTGATAAATGATGCTATACACCAAAGACCTTGCAGCTATAGAAACCTTGAAAATAGACGTTACAGCCCAGGGCTTTTAAGACAGCCTTTGCCAAGCAGTCCAAAGCTAGCAGTCCAAGCTAGAGGGCATCATGTTGGCAAAAGCCATTTAAAGCAGATAAGTAGCAAATAGCACATCAGATTCTAAAAATAACAATGGACATCCAAGACCAGATCAGTCTATGGAAGCCCCTGGGCAGGGCTAATTGCCCCAACTCTACCCAGTCTCACAAATCAGCCAAGAGCAGGCATGTCCAAAGTCGGCAAAGGCGAGGAGCTATGATTCGTCAAAGACTCATAAAATTGTAGAGTTGGAAGAAACTTCAAGGGTCATCTAACCCAACCCCCTGCAATGGAGGAATCTTTTGCCCAACATGGCTCTCAAACCCACAACCCTTGAGATTAAGGGTCTCATGCTCTACCTTCAGATGGTGTTGGACTCTACACCAACAAATCCCAACCCACATAGCCAATGGTCATGGGATGATGAGAGCTGAGATCACATAACATCTGGAGCAGCACAGGTCTCCAACCTTTGCCTAGTGAACTTCACCTGAAGAATCTTTTATTGCGGCCTGCTGCCTGGAAGCACTGGCCATTAGGGGGGAATTTGTGGTAAGCAATCACTTGTACTACAGTGATTGAATTTGTGGCTTGTGGTTTGCGATTCCTGATAAGCTACACGAAACGTTTCAGGAGAGGCTGTCAAGAATGTATTCCATCTCTAATGCACCTGGCAGCACAAAGGCACTAGCAACACTAAGGCACCATAAGATACACAGAACGCTAGCAGAAGAATATAAATCCTTCACATTACCAGTTCATGCTACCTTCTCTGTTTCATTTTGCATCTAGTTGTATTATGCATTGGTATAAAGGCCATGGTCCAACCCAAATCAGTCACTCTTAAGTCACATTAATATTAATAGGAGTTATGGGCATCCGTCTGTCTCAAGAGACAATGGAGTGCGTTGGGTGGGGGGAGGAGTCAATCTGCTGTGTTAGCAGCACAAAAGTGACCAACCTGGGGCACAAGCCTGGGCAGTGTATATGGAGGTCCTGCGTTGCCCAGGTTGACAAGACCCTCCCCCTTGGTCTCACTGATGTGGTCCAAAGGAAAGCAGAGCAATACATTTGGGAGTACATGCTTAATTATAATTTATCCCTAATTTCTAATCACAGAAGCTCAAAAGGTCTCTGATACTCATAAGATGCAAGAGTAAATATGAATGTGGCTCCAAATTATGTTCGCTTTGTCCAATAATCTCTCATCTCTCTTCAGGAAAAGAAACAGGACACTAATGTGACTTGTTAACCACTTACAAAGCAAGAAAAAGCTGCCAGCTACTGGATAGGCAAGGATGAGAGCCACTCTCACCTGAATTGGGCACTTATTCTGCAGTACAGCAATAAGCACACAGAGATTCATGATTCACAGGCCAAGTATGAGGAAGTCTAATGCAATTTAGCAGCAGCTCTTAACAGAATTTATGTACGGTATTCTGAAACTACTCAGGCAAAGAGCCTCAACAGGTTTCCTAGTGTTCTCAGCAGGGTGTGTAGCTGACCCTTATATGCTGAGTTTTAAAGTGAAATATTCGATGAGTAGAATATCAGAACATAAATTCAGCAACACAGAAATTACATTTGGGGTTTCGTAAGTGATCTGGCAGGAAATATATGCATGGATCACCTATAACAGGAATATGAAAGAGTTAAAAGTTGGAAACACTGTAAAGAGAAAGTGAAGTGTGCCCTTTAAAGTCAAGCTGGGATGCTGGCCAAGTGACTGATCAAACATTTAATCAAGAAGCTTTCATAATTTTTTTGTATGCCTTCCCCTACCCCTGTGTTTCTGTGAGCCCTGACCATTTAGCCTTAGGAGTCATAGCTGCTAGCAGAATAGCTGGGCAGCTATTTTCTGCTCCTTGCTGCTGAACAACTGGCTTTTAACACCTGTATCTTGGGGGAAGACAGCTTCATGAGCTATGTAGGAGCTATGTATGGCATGTTATAAGAGCAGCCACTAAGAGAAGCTGTTCCTTTGAGGTTGTCAGGAGTTGGGACAAGGGCACCACCCTACTTGATTGCCATGAGGTGTGTTTTTTTAATGTCCATTGTGTCATGAAGTAGTGATCCTGTGAGCAAGTATCGCTGGGTGAGGCCCCTCAGGAAGGTTGTAACAACTAGTCGCCAAAGTGGGAGCATGTGATGGGGCTTGCTGGTTGCCAGCATTCCCCAGCCCCTATAAATCTTCAAGTTACCCTGCCGGGTGAGAGCTGGGTGAACGTCTGAGCAAGTTAGTTAACTGGGTTGGTGTGCTGACAATACTATTAGTGCCTGGTTCCTGCTACTTGCCTGCACTGTGATTTTTGTAATGCCAGGAGCGGTGTGTGATTGCAGAGGCGCGAGGGCTTGAAATATGTGCTTGTGAGGGAGGCATGGCTGGGGATGGAATGAGGCTTACAGAAGCCGACACACAAGCTGTCACCACAGTGACAAGAAGCCATAACTTCCCAGGAGATGCATATTTCCATCAGATTTGCTGTGGAGGAAGACAGTCTCACAGTCACGGTCTGGCATGATATGGTGCAAAGATTCTAGGAAAGAGCAGACTCTTGAGTCCAATGCTGCTCTCCAGAAACGCATGCTTTAAATTTGACAAAGCGTTGACCCTACTTTAGTGTTAGCTTCATAAGTTTGCTAGCAGATTCTGTCTAGGAAGAGATCTAGTAACAAAGCCACAAGGCTATATACAGTGGAACCTCAGGTTGCGGGCGTAATCCGTGATGGAGGCATGTCCACAACCCGCAGCGTTCATAACCTGCAGCGCCGCGTCTGCACATGTGCGTGACGCAATTTGGCGCTTCTGTGCATAGCGTGATTTAGTGCTTCTGTGCGAGTGGCAAAACCCAGAAGTAACCCTTTCCAGTACTTCCGAGTTTCCCGCGGTCCACAACCTAAAAACACGTAACCCAAAGCGTTTGTAACCCAAGGTACCACTGTATTAGTTTCTACCTTTACTTCTTCATGCATCAAACCTTCCCAAACCGCCATCTTTTCTGCCATACTTTTACTTAGAAATTGCCATTTCATTTGACCTAATAGAAGTGATCCTTTACCACTGGTGAGGAAGACTCCTAAGCAGTGTTAAAAACTCAGATATACCGTATTTTTTGCACCATAACACTCACTTTTTTCCTCCTAGAAAGTAAGGGGAAATGTCTGTGCGTGTTATGGAGGGAATGCCTATGGGTGGCGGGGGGGGGATCTGCTGCAGTCGTGAGCAGAGGATCCATGGTTCCCCTTCCTTCCCTCCTCCATGGTTACAAAGCATGGATCCACATGGATCCTCAGGATTTTTGCATTGGGCTACTCCAAACTCACTGTCAGATCACATGTCTGTGGCCACAGCATGAACCACAAAAATCATATATCCACTATTTTGTTTAGAATATTTTTTTTCTTGTTTTCCTCCTCTAAAAACTATGTGCGTGTTATGGTCTGGTGCGTGTTATAGAGCGAAAAATACGGTATATCAGATCCCTGTAACTGATATTTTGCTTTCCCCAGTTGCCAACCTGACATCCAGAGATTTCTTATGTCGTCTCAATTGGACCCGAGCCAGTTGCAAAACATGCCTGGCACCTGTTTTCTAGCACTGCTCCCAAGGAACCGCAAACAGGTTCTCAGGTATGCTTTAGTCCAAATAAGAAACAGCAGGAATTTGCTCCGCTGATTCTTCTCCTATCCGAGTGTCTGCACAAGGGAGGCAAGGCTGCCTCCCCTCCAGCCCTCTCTGGTTGCTGGAGGGCTCAATAAATTGGGAGCAAGGAGAAAAATAAGCTTGCTGGTATGTCAAGCTGACCTAGAGAATGGGCCACAGCTCAGTGGAAGAGCATATGCTTTGCATGCAGAAGGTTCTGAGTTCAAACCCTGGAATCTCCAGGCAGGACTGGGAAGGTTTCCTGTCTTGAAACCCTGAGTGTCACTGCCAATCAGTGTAAGCAACACTGGGCTGGATGGACCACTGGCCTCACTCTGCCCAAGGCAACTTCCTATGTTGTGGGCATTTGTGGACCCTTGCTTCAAGTTACAATCCACATTTGGAACTGAAAGTTCCTACTGAGACCTCCACAGAATTCATTCTGCCCCTTTTGTGAATGAAAAAGTCTTTTTATAACGAGACAAAATATTCTTTGTCAATGCGTCCATGCTCTGCCTTCAAGCTCAGTAATAGATTCACTGTTGCCTACAAACAATGGAGTATTCAGAGTTGAACTTCCCAATGTCACCTCATGAGCAAAATTAACAGGACTGGCACAGTCTCGTGGAAAATCCAGGGCCTCTTCTGAAGTACACCATGCCCACATGTGTACCCAACAAGTGCTTACCGTTCCCCAGAGTCACTGTGTCATTCTCCCCTTATGCCTGTGCACACATGACTTCACTCCCTTCCAACTGCTGTTGCAATCCTACCACTCCTAACACAACAAATACTCTCCCCCTCCCTTCCCTGATTATCACTGTCCACTCCTCTCCAAAACTAGTTTCAGCACAGCTTTAATTTTAGTTGCTGCCCATTTCCAGGATGATGCAATTGCTAACTTCTCCTTCCTGCTACCGGTTTCTGGCCAGGCTGTAATGTACAGCAAGAACGACTGTCTGCATTCGAACTGTTGCCATCAGAGGCTCTCCTCTCAAAAGCTTTATGACTGCTCAAACACCCTAAAACTAGCCTCCCACAGCCTAGGGCTCTCCAGATGTTCTGGGCTACAACTTCCACCAGCCCCTGCTAGCATAGCTCTGCAGGCTTATGCTGATGCATGTTGCAATCCAAAACATCTGGAGGGCACCAGGTTGGGGAAAGCTGCCCTAAATTTTCAGGCCGTGGGCCATGGGTAGGAAAAAGGCAACACCTCACTTTCAACACCAGGCAAAAACATGGCTATTTATCTCAGTATTTGATTCAAGCGATGTCCCTTGCTTGGCCGCTGGTGTTGTTAGTAGATTGTCTTTTATATTGTTGTATGCAAAAGAAATATTGTTTTAATAGAATCATAGAACTGTAGAATTGGAAGTTTAATTTTGATTATTAGGTCTGAGATTACAGGAACAAGAAGAGTAGGATATGAATAATGCAAATAAATTAAATAAAAATAGACCCATCTTGTTAGATAGAACTCAAAGCATGGACGCCTACAGGAAACAGCCAACAGCAACAATCTTCATATGGGACAGCTGCATATTCCTGCATCGTAGTGGGTGGAATAGATGATCCTCAGGGTCTCTTCCAACTCTACAATTCTATGTTCCAGAAAGGGAGTATTTCATTGTTTACACTTAAACCAAATTGTTTAGGAAAGTTATTAAGGATTGATGTTTTTATTATGTTTTCAGATAGGTTGTAAGCCACCCAGAGTGGCTGGAGAAACCCAGCCAGATGGGCGGGTATAAATATTTAATAATAATAATAATAATAATAATAATAATAATAATAATAAATGAAGCAGTTCTGTTGGCGCAAGGATTTCCTGCTGAGCGACAGGACTTGCCCCTCCTCCCGCCTCACATCCACCTAATTTGGAGGGTTCCGTCAACCATCTGGAGCAGATTTGGGGATGGTACACAAAGAAGGGTGAAGAAGTTATGTTGTGCATATTGTAATTCTTGCATTAACAGAACTAATTTGTTGGATACCACCTCTGGGTTTTTTTATTATTCCAATGTATCTGCTGACAAAAATAAACCCTCACCATCTTGTTCAAAGACCACAGGGGGAAATATTAAAAAGGCAAGCCAAGTTGCAATGCAAGAAACACTTCCAAGTGTAGGAACGCAATACTCAAGTATCAGATCCGAAAAGGATCCATGTGAGCACCCAGTGCTTTTTGTTTGAAATATCAAGGAAATGTCAGAAAGGACTAGGGCAGAAAAAAGGTACAGGAATGGAGAAATGCATCTAGCACAGAGTAACAGGTCCTATTCTTTAAAAATAGTGATAACAGGACTCATGGGAATTTGTTTTCCTACCAAAGCAACCATGATAACAGTATCAGAGTGCCACAGCCTTCTCAAGCAACGGCTCCTTATGGTTTTTCTGTTATAGAAGCCAAATACAGGAGACATATTCCAAGAGCAGCAGTCAGCAACCTTTTCCAGCCGTGGGCTGGTCCACTGTCCCTCAGACCTTGTGGGGGGCCGGACTGTATTTTGGGGAAAAATATGAACGAATTCCCAAGCCCCACAAATAACCCAGAGATGCATTTTAAATAAAAGCACACATTCTACTCATGTAAAAACACGCTGATTCCCGGACCGTCCGTGGGCCGGATTGCGAAGGCGATTAGGCCGCATCCTGCCCCCGGGCCTTAGGTTGCCTACCCCGTCCTAGAGTATCGGTCCAGAGTTATATTGCAGAGGCAGCTGTGTTAAGCAGTGAAATAGTCTTGAGGCACATTCATTAAAAATCAATGATGATATTGTGACAAAGGCTTTTTTGGGCTAGGAAGCTGCTTCATCAAATGCACAAGGGGGGGGGACAGAATGAAACCAACCATTTCGCTTCAAGCAAAGGTAAAACCAGGTAGCTATATTGAGTGGAATACGTCCTCTTCTAAAATGCTTGATTAAACAATTCAAAAGACATCTTGCTTGAGAAGAGGGGAGATGCCCAAGGGTCAGGTGTTTCAAAGTAGTTGAAACTCGCACCACTTGACATCCATTGCTTGGCACTGAGGTTCCCAAGAAAGCATTTTCAAATTGACAGAGCCACTTGAGTACCAGCCTGCCAGTCTTTGGAGAAGAGCTTCAGCAGATCTCCAAGTGCCTTCTCATCAGAAGCACACTATGCAACAATAAAGGCAGCTATTTCGGTGGTGGTGATGCCTAGTTACAGAAAGCCCAACATCTGGCACCTACATTACCATTTCCCCCAGACACCTTAAGTTCCATAATGACATAGGTTGGTGTTATGCTTTTAGCTTCTGCCTCTTAATATTGTTAATGTTACAGTTTTATTGTATGTTTTAGGGCAGCGTTAGCCAACCTCGTGCCCTGCAGATGTTTTGGGACTGCAATTCTGCAATTTAGCCAAGTGTACTGTATGTGCTTTTAAATTACTGGCTTTGTTTTATATTTTAAACCTGACACCCACCAGATGTTTTGAACTACAGTTCCCAGTTTCTTTTCGGAAACTGCTTACTAGGTTTTCTTTACAACCAAGCGGTATATAAATTTTACAAAATAAATAAACAACTGCAGTTAATCACTCATTTCTGCTAATTGGGGCTGATGGGAGAAAAATACTCCAAAATATCTGGAGGTTGCCAAGTTGGTGAAATCAGCTCTATAATCTGCAGTGTTTCTCTAGCCAATGAGCAAAATACAGACAAGAAGCTATTTGCTTTTTTAAAAGAGAAAGGAAAAGCAAGTGCGCAGCCTCCCAGCGCCCACATCTCATCCAGATACAAAGTGTAGTGAAATGGGGAGAATCGAATACTTGCATTCTCATACCTGTACACGTGTTAGGATTCCTAGTGCCTGAGCTTATCTGAGGAGCAAGACAGCTATACCCCTGCAAAACTGTGATAGGAGCAACAGCACTGTGGAGCATCTGTTTCAAAATCTAAATCATGTTTCACTAAAAAGCGAACAGCTTGCTTATTATCCTCCTGTAAATTCATTTCTGACATTAGGACAAATGTCAGTTTAAAGTGCATGAAATTTCACCCCATCATATTCAGCCTTGTTGGAAAATTGCCAGGCATGTTATTGCAAAACAACCCACGGACCAAGGGCCCAGTTCTTGGACTTTGCTAAGGGGGGGGGTAGCTGCCTTGCTAAGGTACATACAGTACCTTAGATCTTAAGACTTAAGTGTAATCTAGTGTCCACACATTTGCACTAAGTTCCTCTTTTCCAGTCAAAGCCGCAGGGCTTAAAACAACAGGCATTAAAAGCGCTCCCCATTTGATACCAAAATAAGAATGGGAAGAAACATTAGGTTGCTCTTGCACACAATCTTGTCAAACAGCCTCTCTGCTCCAGGCTAGAATTCCACATCTAGTTCTCTGCAGCTCGTTAATGCAAGACAACAAAGCTCTGTGGCAATATCACAGCTACGCAATGGAAGAGGTTTTGAGATGTGCAGGTTAGATATCAGTTGCTAGAAAGGGAATGAACAAGTCCTAAGGACTAGAACCTACAAGTCAGGACGCCTATGATTGATTCATGCAAGAATCCAGTATTCTTGGGCTTCCATCAACAGCACAGCAGCAGCAACCCCTTTATTGCTGTTTAAGTTAACAACGGGTGCCTAATGTCCTGAACAATTACTAACCTCGTAATGCCAAACAGTTTTAATTCGCTCAACAGTTTATGGAGCGCCCTCTGAGTAAGTGAATGTAAGCCTACAGAACACACAGCTATACTGTTTAGTAGCCCTGTTTAAGGGCTCCTGGCAAATAGAAATTCAGCTTGTCACATGACATTGGAGGAATTCCTCAAGTGTAAGCAACTGGCTGCTTCTTTGGATCTAGACCACAGATAACATTAAAAAAAAGGAGTGCCAGTGGCTGCCAGGAAGCTCTGCTTACAATGAATCACAATTCCACTATTTTAATAATTTACTACTATCTAAATAATATTATCAGTTAAGTTGTCAACCTTATCAATTAGTAGCTGAACTGACAACAGATTAGGGATCTTATCACCATAGATGTGAGAAGTACCTGCTATCAATTAACATGAGCGAGAACTAAAAGCAGCAGGTGAATCTTCCATATATATTTCTACAAGCAAGACTGAGCCAAGTTTTGTTTTGGTTTTTTTTAAAAAAAGAATTCCCCTGAAAAGAAAGAGGAGGTTGTGGTGGCACTTGCTCAGCAGCTCAATGCTCATTGAATGAATTGATACATATTCATCCCCAAACAAGCTATAAAAACCCTTCCACTCAAGAAGAGCCATGAGTGGCATTGCTGAAATGAAGGATGATATTGAAGGAAGTTTTACTCAGAGAAGACTCACTGAAATTAGTGGACCTATCTTAATCATGTTTATTACCGCATTTACACAAATGTAATGCACACCTTTTGGGGCCAAATTGTGTTGCAAAAATTAGGGTGCGTATTAGATTTGATAGCGCCGGCAAATGGTTTTAAGGCATGCATGTATGTATGAAGTCCATTTCGGGGGCCTAATCTGGTCCGCCGGTCGGTTTAATCCGGCCCCTGTGGCAGTTTATTTCCTGGGGGGAAATCCAATGAAAAGCTCAACAACTTCAATAAAAAAAAAAGTTCACTTCATCAAATCTGACCCTCTTTGAAAAAAGTTTGGACACCCCTGGAATTGAGGTGCACATTAGATTCAATGGTGCATTAGATTCGCACAAATACGGTGATTTTTATGGATCTACTCTGAGTATAACTTCATTTAACACCATCCTTGATTAATATATTTCAGCAAAACGAATTTATTATCACTTGAGTTTTCATCGACCAGTGGCCACTTCATGAGCTGCATAAAGTCATAGCAGTTTCTTGTTTTATGCAATCATTTTATTTGTTCTGTAATTGTCTATTTTATTATTGTAACCCATCCTGGACAAGTAAGAAATCCACTGAATTAAAATTTTTAAAAATTATCTTCAGCAGATATGTACAATGACCAGAAGGAAAAACTGCGAATGATTGGGTTAAATTGTAATAAAATGCAAAAAAAAAAAAAAAAAAAATTATATGTGAAGGCAATAAACATATTAAAAAAAAATGCAATAGCAGCTGCAAGGAAATTTAAGCAGCCTCTAGATGGTTGGTGGGTGGAACAGAAGTTTCTCTCTGTTATAGTCCCTGCCCAATTTAACTCTCTGAAGCTGCTCTGTGAAAGCGTCCCTTGAGATGCAAGTAGCAGCTCCAGAGAGGTTGTTTTTGTGAAGCTTCCCCACATTTGAGGCTGCTCCACTTTCCCCCACAGCTGCTATTTACATTTAGACAGGACATTAGCAGAATCCCAAACCAGAACCAGATCCCAAAGCCAGAGAGAACAAGCCACAAAATGCTGCTCCTGGGTGACCTGTATTAAGATGAATGGGTTTCACACAGGCACTGGCATAAAGCACAACACCACATGCAGCATTAACTGCAGCAATATTTCTCTGAAAGTCAACAAATACATTTTATGAATGACAACACCAAAGTATACATCCCTGATATTCCAAACTAAGCCAAGGTGGAAGAACTGTCTGGCCTGCAATGCAGAGCTCGGATACAGAACTTCTAAGAACCACAGTTCAATCTCTCTACACAGGAGCCCTTAAGTACCACTCATTAACCATTTCCCTGAACAGCAATATTGACAATTTACACTCAAGTGCCGAGGAGCCAGTCAAATAAAGTTATTGCAAATGTATCAGGTGTCAGAATGATATCTTTGTATTCATTTAAGTATTTATAAACCACACTTTCATGTAAAATATCACAAGGCAGTTTACAACCTAGCAGCACAGTATTACAATAAAAACAGCTGTAAACACGTCGAACACATCAGTAAAGCTGGTTGGCAAAGCATCTCAGGTTTGAAAGGCCTGTCTGAGTATTAGCTCGTAAAGGTAAAGGTAAAGGGACACTGACTATTAGGTCCAGTCGTGGCCGACTCTGGGGTTGCGGCGCTCATCTCGCTTTATTGGCCGAGGGAGCCGGCTTACAGCTTCCGGGTCGTGTGGCCAGCATGACTAAGCCGCTTCTGGTGAACCAGAGCAGTGCACAGAAACGCCGTTTACCTTCCTGCCGGAGCGGTACCTATTTATCTACTTGCACTTTGACGTGCTTTTGAACTGTTAGGTTGGCAGGAGCAGGGAGCAACGGGAGCTCACCCCATCACGGGGATTCGAACCACCGACCTTCTGATTGGCAAGCCCTAGGCTCTGTGGTTTAACCCACAGCGCCACCCGCGTCCCTAGCTCTTAGAAGACATCTAAAAGCAAGTGATAGTGGCTCCTGCTGAACTGCTTATAGGCAACGCATTCCACAGAGTAGGCCTATGTTCGGGAAGGGCTAGCCAAACCTCAGGGTTTCTTGGGCCAGGTGCTGGTATGGTAGCAAGTTACTGGATAGCACAAGTCAGGGCAAAAATTTAAATGCTGCTAGCCCAAAAAACACAGCATCTTCAATAGAAGTCAGTGAAGTCACTTTGAACCCTCTTTTGCTGGGGTCAGCACACAGCAGCCACTCTCACAATGGAAGGTTCCAATGAAATCAGCATTTCAAATGCCTGAAGTGGCATTAATATGGCTAAGGGAGCATTTTCTGTTTCGGATTTCTCAGTTAACCTGAAGGTAGGCTGCGTATTACACAGCTCCTATTTGCCAAGCTGACTTGTGCAAGCAGGTTCAACAAGTGCAAAAATGCAGGAAGCTCAGCTATATACCAGATGACTACTTGGTTCGTCATTTCTGGGAAGCCAAATGCAGTTTGGTAATACAACGAAAATATATGCCCTCACGGCATCCGACTGGTAGCACTTCTATCAGACGGCCCAAAGGATATGGGTACTAAACTTGAAGACGTTTACAAAAACCAATTCTTTTGCAGATTTTACTTAGCCAAATCCACCACACCAAATCTTATTGCTCTCAACTTATAAGCCACCTTCAAGAGCCCAAGATTTATGAGTATAGAGAGGAGGCAGGAACACACATATTATCCTTGTCCCCAACATCCCCATCCCCACAGGAAGAAACTTTGAGCCTCTGCGCACTTAGCATGAAATTCTGATGAAAATTCTACATTTACCCAACTGAACAAGCTTAGAAACCTCCGTGTGAATGGGAACATTGCATTATCAAAGTTCTCAGCCACAGGGAATATTTTAAGTATGTTCAGCTGAACACACTTAGAATCCTACTTCAGACTTTGTGTTCAGTGTGTGAGGATCATAAGTGAAGGCAACAGGCATCAGCTTGTGTGTGTTGTTCTACTCAGTTTAAGCCCTCACCTATTCTACAGCACACCTGAATAGAATAGATGCTGCAGATAATAACATGGTTCCCTTAATTAGGGAGCTAAGGATTAAGCTATAAGCATTTATGATGGCATCTTTGTTTCCACTGTGCACTTCTGCAATTCGCCTACTGTATTATATAATCAGTTCGTACTTACATATCCCAAAAATAATTGAGAAGGCATGTTCCAGTCTCAAGCAGAAGAGAAGATGGTAGAAGTTGAAAGACATCAGAGAAAAACATAGGATGACACTAATCCATTCCTGCAGTCTCTTCCCTGTTTAACAAAAAAAAAAAGCATTTTTTAATTTAACAGGTAGATTGAACAGTGAACACACACACAGCTTATTTTTTAAATTCTACAATAGTGAACATAAGAAAAACACTGCTGGATCAGTTCAAAGGTCTATCTGGTCCAGCATCCCATTTCCCACAATGGCCTAGCACAAGCAGTGACAGGTGGATGGGCAAGTTCCTAGCAGTGTTCGAAACTCCCATTGTTCTAGGCGCATTTTGTGGCAGGGGAGTTCATTAGTGCAAGCAATTTCTCAGCTCTGGCCGCAGTACTGTGCCTACGATTTCAGATTAAAACTGCAGAGTGGAAGGAAGACCTTTTTCTGCCTCTGCACTTCCAGCTACTCCCTGAAGACTGGAGCAGAGACCCTCTTAAGAATATTATGGGGGTGGGGTGGACAGGGGAAGGAACAGACCATGTGAAAAATGAACGTAAAATTTTATCTGCAGTTCCTTCATGTTCAGCTTTGTATTGTTGTTATAAAAAAAGTGTGCCTAGACATTCCGTTGTTCTGCCCACAATCTAGGTTTAAGGTGCCATATAGCTCCTAGTTTTTATATCTCAGTTTCTAACACTGGTTCATTGTAGTCTATGAGCAGTAAGAGGAAGCTATTGGCAGTAGCAAAATAGCAAACTTATCCGCTATAGGCTACTACCATAAGCAAAATGGTATAAGCAACATTCCTTTCGCAGCATACTCTCTCCATTATTTTGCATTGCTGAATTGGGCTCCTCAGCTGCGATCAGCTTTTGCACACTTGTGAAAGTTGCAAAGAGATTGCACAAATTAATGCCACTAGATTATTCCAAGGCAGGGGCGAAACCAGGCTTTATTTCGCCTGGGTCAAAGACCCAGTTTGGCACGCACACCCCGTGCACATTTGCACACACACACACAGACACACACAGGCTGGGGGCCTCAATGGTGCCCCTCTGGAGGCTTCACCCAGGGCACGAAAAAGCCCCAGCAAGCCCCCCTACCCCATAGCTATGGCTCTGCCCAAGGGTCTTACTTGTGGTAGCATTACCCTTGCGTATAGGACTGGGCAGTGCTGCAAGTGTATTGCTTAGAAATTAATGGGTGGGATTCACTGCTATTATAAATGTCACATCTACCCAATAATTGCAGGTTGCCAGATCGAATGATTGCCCCCTCTCTTTCCCCACCTCCACTGTTCTAGTAGCTCTTCTGACTCCCCTCCCCACCAATTCTTGGAGGCCACAGGGAGAGGCGAGGGAGGAAAGCCCGATTGTGCAAGCAGAAGTCCTTGCACAGGGCTTCTGGCGACAAGACTCATTAGGTGAATCCCACCTAATATTTCTTGTACAAGCAAATATTGCATCTCATCAGAGACACACAGGAAATCATAGAATTGTAGAATTGGGAGGGACCACGAGGGCCATGTGGTGCAACCCCCTGAAATGCAGGAATCTTTTGCCCAATGTGGGGCTCAAACCCACGACCCTGAGATTAAGAGACTCATGCTCTTTAATGTGCCAAATTGAAGAGAAGACTCCCTGGAAAAGACCCTGATGTTGGGAAAGATGGAGGGCACAAGGAGAAGGGGACAACAGAGGACAAGATGGTTGGACAGTGTTCTCAAGGCTACTAATATGAGTTTGACCAAACTGCAGGAGGCAGTGGAAGACAGGAGTGCCTGGCGTGCTCTGGTCCATGGGGTCACGAAGAGGCGGACACGACTAAACAACAATCTTGCATTATTCCCCCCCCCCAACACAAACACAATAAATGATTATGTGAGGTCTCTGTTCGCTTACTATACATACTGTGCTAAGTTTGAGAAGCAAAGCTATTACATCCCGTAGGGTGTGTTGTCATCTGAATGAAACTAAAAGGTTATCTAGATCATTTGAAATGTAACCATTACAGCCCACGATTTAGAGGCTGCAGTCAGATATAAAGCTAACTATGGCTCAGCATTACAAGAACAAGCCTAGCCCTCCCTCCAAGCTAAAATGTTCCCCAACCAGAATGGCCACAAAGATACGATTAGAAGCTTCCACTCCCATTGAAAAATTAACTGCAGTTCATCATCTACACCCTGAATTGTGGTATGGAACTGGCATGCTTCTATTATCAGACATCTAGCATTAACCAGGTGATCCGTATCAGTGCTCAGACATACCAAGGTCCACCTATAAGGCAGTGGGAAAGATAACTGCATGGATGAACATAAATTTGCATAGAACACACAGTTCACAATGCCCTCTCTCTGCATGATGGTGAGGATAAGCTCCCTCCTCCACTATGCAAAGCAAATGCATGAAGCAGGGAAGGATGAAATGTACCTAAGTGAAGTATGCATAGCATGCCCACACCCACACAAAGACTGGCCCTGTCTCAAATGAACCAAGCAAACCCAGAAATGTAGCTTTAGGTCAGGCATAGGCAAACTCAGCCCTCTAGATGTTTTGGGACTACAACTCTCATCATCCCTGACCACTGGTTCTGTTAGCTAGGGATGATGGGAGTTGTAGTCCCAAAACATCTGGAGGGCCGAGTTTGCCTATGCCTGCTTTAGGTGATACAAGAGAAACTGCATGAAGTCAGTGCAGTTTGCACAAACCCATAAATGTCACAGGTAGAACAAGACAGAATACAAAACCGACAGCATGTTTTCAGACATGGGTATGATCACAACATGGGTATTATTCTAAGTCAGCCTCTATGGCATCCAAGTTAATACCCACATTCTGCAGAGGAGCAACTGCACCCTAAATAGAAGAGCTAAATGCCCAAATCCACAAGGAACAATTAACATGTGGGGAACTTCATGGTGCTTTCATGCATCGCCCAAGGGAACCATGTGCAAGCTGCTTGTGAAGACAACCCTGCCATTTCAAGTCAAAGCTGAGGATTTTGCAGAATTGGTGGACCGAGAAGTCACCCCATATGCATGTATCCATGTGGAATCCAAATCTGTCCATACAGTATGGCCAAAAATGAACTTAACTGTAAAGTGCCTAGATTAATGTAGACAGCAAGTGTTGATAGCGTTGTGGAGCCTTCAGTGACAAATAGCAGAACGCCACATAGATTGCAGCAACGGATTTTAAAGTGAATCACCATCTACACCAACACACTGTAAAGGTTTCAAGAACTGGTGGCCCAGGAGACAGCTTTCTCTGCGGCAGCCTAAAAACTGCAAGTCCCTCCCTTATAGAGGTGCATCCAGCATAATTATTTGCCTTTTGTTACATGCTGAAGACACACCCTGGCCTTTGACAGCTGTAAAGTATTTTGGTGATTTACCTGGAAATTGCTAATTAATGTAGGACTGTTGTTGTAATTGTGATTGGGTTCTATGTGGTTTTAAATTCTGTTATTTGAGCCACTGTAACCCATCCTGGGAATTTAGAGTGAAGGGCAGGTAGCAAGCCTTAATAACAATGATTATCATTTGCATTTGTACAGCTGCCAGCTTTGTGACTCCTGAAGGGGAGCTTCAGGATTTTTTAACTGTGCAAACGGATTTAATCCATTTAGTGCGTTCATGATTTATGCCAGGCTTTTGGATCCACAAAGTTAACTACAGTCCACCAGCAGCTTGAGAAAACTCCCCCTTTTTGCCAACTGCCTGAGAAAAGGCTTGTCAAGCACTTGGCAAACCACAATTCATGGCTGCTTGGCGGGTCATACAGTGTGCAAGTCTGGTGAACACACATTGCATCCACCAAGATTAGCAGATTCCTTTAAAGTACAGGGCTTAAATTGCCCACCAATTTTCACACACAAGAGACAGTGGAAGTAATAAGGTGCCTGCTTTGAGGACTGAAACAATTCCCACAAATAGCCACGTTCATCTAACACAGAACGCATTCTAAAGCAAGAGTATTACAGCATCTTCTCTGAACAAATTTAATAAATACAAAATACAGATTTTAAAAATGATGGTGACGATAAACATTCAGATACTGAAACAGGCAGATTTGATGTGTTGACAAGCTGCTCAATGGCAAACCTCAGCGGCAAACAGGTAAAACTGTTCAGCTGGCATAGGCCACCTGACAAATGCTAAATAGCACAGGGAACTGGAGAGCTGAAAATCCACAATCCACATATAGTGCACACTCTTATATTTAAACCTGCCTGCTAAGGCGTTTTAGCCCAAAAGCAGTTTAGGGTTTTTCTGTTGAAAGCAGCAAAAATGGTCACAGCTACTAAATGCTGCAATACATTTTATTCACTTGAATGGTTTAGGTTGAGCGAAGGGGAAAGTCTGCTGGCAATGTGCCAAAGACACCTGCAATTATCCTGCAACAGCGGTAGAAAATTTCCCATCATGTGAAATTTAGAAGTTATTTTACCTGTTACTGTAATGCTGTAACTGCAAATGAACTGTCAGTCCACATCCATAATGGGTGGTATCCTGGTCTCCCTTTTCTGATGGAAGGCATCTCTCAGCAGAATGTTGAGAGAAGCAAATTTCCAATGATACCACCCTATCCACACACACACACCCTCCCAAACCTTCAAGTGTCGTTGAAACCTACAGAACAAATTTTAGGGGGATGTAGGGAGAGAGAAAATTGCTGAAACTGACATGTGCCTTTCATCAGAGATGTAGGAACAACTTATACGACCCAAGGTTTCTGAACAGGCAGGTGCACTAAGAGCATTTTGAAATCACCTGCAAATTAAAAACCAAGCATGAAAATCTATGTTGCTAAAAAAGTGTGGAAGAGAGTAGTTAAGAAGAAATGTCTATTAAATCCAAATGCCATGGTCTAATACATGTACTGAAGTTCTCCATGCTGTCATTTACACTGGTGCATAGCCACATAGAAGTAAGTCAGAGCAAAGTGAATGATATACTCACAGTAAAACTGCAAGTTGCACAAAAGAAACACGGAATCATGTCTGCTGCCAACCTACATAATCCCAGTGACATTTAAAATAGATGTAATTCAATGTCACTGTACCCAGTTATTTTACTTTCGAAGCAACTGTCAGTGGAGTGAAGCAGGAGTGGAATGCTCAGTGCCATGACAGCACATATAAATCTAGCTTAATTGTTATGAGAGAGATAATGTCCATACAGTCCACTGTACATGTGGTTTATAGCCCCTGCAAAGCCATGCTTGTGATCATGGTTCCTGGAACAGGAGTCACCCTCTTGGAGCATGTAAGCTTCCTGTTTCATAGAATCATAGAACTGGAGAGCTGGAACGGGACCACAAGGATCATCTAGTCCAACCCTCTGCAATGCAGGAATCTTTTGCCCAATGTGGGGCTCAAACCCACAACCCTGAGATTAAGAGTCCATGCTCTACCAACAGAATTAACCCAGTTTGGCTTGCATCAAACTTTAAAAACTCTGGGTTCTTTTCTCAATTTAGGTTACTTTCTGCACCATCCTCTTGTGAGCACCAGTGATCCACAGATTTACATTCAGTGAACTTTTTGTACTGCATTCAATTTTGGCAACAGCTTGGGTAGCAATCATTAGACTCCTAGAAAAAAATAGGATACCTTGTCCTCTTTTAAAGCCACACATATACAAACATAACAAAGAACCTGCCTTTTCTTAACTTCTTCAGAAATCACCTTAAAAAGAAAAGAACTGCCACTGGAAATCAAATGTGTATCAACGAGACAGTCCACTGCCAGAGTACAATGAACTGACTCAAGTTCCCTCCACCGCACCCTAATAAGCACATGGACTAAATCATAATTGCAGGCTTAGATTCTGAATAGAAACCTATTTCCAGCATTACTCACACAAGTTGCCTATTTTCATTTACACATTATGAGTAGTTCGGTATTTAATATCCAAGCACTTTAATAGGTTGCTACTCTTCCAGTTTCAGATATTCAGACTGGGATGTGTGGTGGGTCACACATGGCTTAAGAAGAAATCTGAAGCGAAAATCCGTTGAGACAAGTCCAACATTTTATTTTTTAGGCAACAATGGTAGTTAGAAACAATGGAAGTGCAGGGCTTCAGATCTAGAAACATAAGAAAAGCTTTTCCAATGGCTTCCCTTTAAGCTTGTTCAGTAACTAGATTTCTTAGACGTCTGTTCTGTGAATGGGTTAAGGCATGATGGACTGGCAAGTCCTATTACCACTAATGCCATCCCCTTCATAATACACACGTCTTTCCTCTGGGTTGGCAAAATGTGGGTCAGGCAGTACCCCCTCAGAGGACCTGATTAAAGTGGAGAGCCTTTAGCTGCCGATTCCTATTTTAAGCCTCTTCCAAACCTTAAAAAGTTCTGATTAAGGAAGCAAACTCCTTTAGGAACACAAAGGGTTCCTATTTGTGCTGTAACCTTGAACAAGACATATTTGCTGTTCCTACAACAACTGCAAAATAGGGACACTGCCAGCTCTTGCGTGTGCTAGATTTCTGGAACAAAATCAATATAGCCAGACACGTCCTCAGACGACTGGATTTCAGACTCCCCAAACATCTTTAAAAATGTTTGGAATAGCCCATGAAGGAGACTTAAATGTGGGGTTAATCAGTTGATTTTGCTACGAACAGGAGCTTGCTCTAAAGCAGACTTGTAAATAGCAACTCACTCAAGCAGAGTACCAAGTCACCTGCTGCTGACTAAGACAGTGAAGCTTTTGTAAATTTTAGGAGTTGGGTCTTCTGTGGCACACTGATGTGCCATGAATAACACAGACAGGTTAAGTGGGGTGGACTAGTGACTCACAGGCTTATTTGCATGCTTTGTCTCAAGAAGCCCAACACAGAATCCTAAGCCTTTCCAAATGCAATTAAGACTGCAAACAGTTAAAAAAAAAGTACCTTAAACACTTTCTTATACACTGAAGAGATGCCAGCTCCTATCAGCAGTGTCAAGATGACAGGCTGACAAAACAGAATTAAATCAAGGAGATCAGTTTGCACTCCAACTGCATCCACTAAGGTCTGGCATCTGCAAGCTTCATTCACTGGAGCCTGGGATGGGTGGGGTTTTGTCTTTCAGTACAGCAAGAAAGTGACCTAAAAAGCACACTTATAAGCCTTAGTCACATGAGGCAGGAAAGTTACCGAAGGAAGTACGTGCTGTTTCCTGAACGAAGGCGGGACTTAGATTCTCACAGTGTTCGGCTGGCCAAGACAAAATGTCTTGTGCTGAACTGAAGGAGGGAGGACCCAAGTTTCTGAATGCCATGAATATCTAAGTTACCAGCGAGTTTTAAAGATACCAGCCCTTAGAGATGTCCGAAAGATTCCCACGTGTATACAAATGCTTGGCACTACAGGATCCGTAAGCCTTGCTCTTTTATGTTCCCCAAGCTTGCTGCTTATCATTTCTTAAATGGTGTTCTATGAAGGGCAAGGGAAGTAGGAAATCCTGCGAAGGTCTCTGACTTTTCTCCAGATTCCTGTTCCAACTGCCAGCCGGCACTTATCATATGGCACTTACTAAAAAAGGAAACAATATTTATGATGGGTCACAAAAAGGATTTCAAATGACTAGCATGCACTGGATTTCTGGCAACACCTCTGACCCTAATGCCCTCTGTTAGAGATGCATACCAAAAGTGAGCAGGGCCACCCAACCCTCTCTCTCTGCCACTCCCATTTCTGTTTCTGACACCTTTCTCTCACCCTCCCCACCCAGATGGCAACTGGGGAAAGGGCAGATCGTTCTTGACAGAGTCCTGAACCAATCACTTGCAGTGGGTTTCCATCACTACATCTATCTCCTCTCACAAAATGGGGCTGAGGGCTGCCCACCCCAGCTCAAAATGTTCTATCAGCCATGTAGCAGCTACCTATGAGGCTGAGATAACAAATATCTGATCAAATCACACTGGTTGGGCCAACAGAATGGTCTGCCCAAAATAATCAGTCTCTGGGTTTCAAGGGAAAGGCCAACCAGTCAGGGCCTGCCCTCATGGCTGGATAAATTATTTTAAGTAGGGTTTCAGCCAGATGCCCGGTAGGGAAATTGAACTTAGAAACTATAAAAAATGAAATTTTATTGCATGCTCATTTTTCTGTTCACCACACCCAAAGCTGGAAACAGAAGAATTACCAGCTTGCTTAACCTCACACCACCTAAAATAGTAAACTAATATTAGAGCTGATAGGGGCACCCTCCAGGCAGACTTCCACTCCTATAGGCCTCAACCAGCAAGTCTACCTGCCAGGATAATGGGAATTGTAGTCTGAAATCTGGAGGGCCACAGGTTCCCCCCATTACAGGGCTGCAGAAAGGGTTCAAAGAGCTCCTTCATATGATACAGTACATACTACCAACATAGTAACTAATTTCAGGAAAAAACTGAAATGACCATGGGGCCTTTGTAACACTACTTTTGGAGAAGAAAAAAGTTTTGGAGAAGAAAACAGGAAATGGGCAACTACTCAAACACACTATTTCGTAAAATGAATCATAATAACTATTAGGATGAAATGCAGATTTTTCTTTAAATTCATATGCAGTGGGAATACTAAAGCACATGCGAATATGTAAGATCACACCACTGTCCTCACTGTAAAACAATAGATAAGAATAGTTTTTTGGCCTTGTAGCCTAAACTTGCCACAAAATATATTACCTTCCCTAACCACCCAAAGCCACTATGAATAAACACATTGAACATACCAGTAACTTCTGTTAAGATACACAGCCTCAGGCTTTTAGCAAATCTCCTGGGAAATAATCTCCCAGTGGAGAATGTTAAGGACATGGCTACTTTATAGTAGTTATTCAACTGTAAAAAATGGTCAGATTTGCCAGTGTGAGCTTTTGCAACATACCTGGCTCTATGCCTCCAGAAAGTCATCTCACACATTACATGGCAACAACCACACATTTGCCACTCAACAGAGATTTGCAGCTAATCACAGCTGGCAAGGATACTTGTATCATGTGTGTTTGTTTACTTTACAGGACAAGTTCACAGTCCAATTACTTATACTACAAAATCACTACATTGAAAAAAACATCCATTCAAAGAAATAGTAGTTAATTAACAATATTCTGCCAACTAAATCTGAATTTCAAGTATGCCAGCTGGCCTCAAAACCTTCTCTTCCACTTCACATCCACATGTATTGCCACTTCTAGGATGGACCTGCATATGTCAAAGGACCAACTAGAACAATATTTGTTGGACTGATTCGATAAATGCTTTTGTTTAGCTAATAAAGGGAGCCACGGAGTCATCAGGTAGAATATATATAATGAGAGATTAACTGATAAGGCAGATTATTATTATTCTTTTCAACCAACTAACCTACCCAATTAGCTAAGCAATAAAATCTAGTCACAACTTGCAGAAAGAAAAGTTGGTTAGTGCATGGTGCCGATTTCCCTTCTCTAGCAGCAGAATATTCCCACGAACTCCCTTCCCAGGGGAGTCTCTTCACACACTCCCGGCTGCCATTCCTCAAGTGCGCAACAATCACGAGAAGAAGAGTAAAGGAGATGTTCCTTGCAGGTGTGAAGCAGGCCACGCTTTCCACTAGGGGCGAGGTGCGTGCACGGGGAAGGCTTCAAAGGTTCCAGGCGCGCGCCCGAAGTCAGATACCGGGCGTCACGTGTGAACGGAACCCTTAACCTGCGTCAGACCCGGAGTCCCACCCGCGCCACGTTTTAACTCAGAGGCGAGAGAAAGAACACCTCCCCCCCCCCCGCGCTCACGCCGGCCTCACCGGGGGAGTAGAGCTCGGCCAGCTCGCGGGCTCCGGCGTGCTGGGCTCCCCAGCGGGGACCGGCGCCGTCTGGGTCCCCTTGGGCAGCTGACGCAGCGGCCTCCGCCTCGGACACCGCCCTGCTGGCCCCGGGCGCACGGCCCCGGGCGCACTCGGCCGTGGCCCCGCCGCGGCCTCGCTCCCCGCCTTCGTCCTGCTGCTCGCGGAGGCCGGCCTCGTCCTGGAGCTCCGGCCCCGCCATGGCTCGCGCTCCAGCGCCCGGGGCGCCTCCCGGCAGAAGCGACGAGGGCGGCGGCGGCAGCAGCATTGCGAGGCAACCCGCCCAAAGGCCAGCCGCCGCGCGCGACTCGCCGCCTCTTTCTTGCCCTGCAGGAGGGAGGGGGAACGGAGGGACGGGGCGGGCCCACAGGCTCGGGCCACGCCCCTCCGAGGAGGAGGGCCCGACCAATCAGAGGAGCTTCGCTGGCCGCAGCCGGCCAATGGCGCCCGAGCTGGCGAGTGGGAGGGAGGGGCGACCGCCTGGGGGGGACGGCGGGTTCATGTCCCCGCCCACTCCTCTTGAGGGAGGTGCTGGAGGGAACGTCCCTTTTTCCTCGCCGCTCCCTCTCTTTTCTGCCTCGCCCGCAGGCGGCGTTACGGAGGGTGAGGGGCGGGGCAACCCATGTGGCAGCCTCGGCGCCGCGCGCTAAAGGAAAAGGGGCTACCCCCCCAGCTGCAAATTACGAACCGCGCCTCGGACTTTAGGACGGAGCAATGCAAAAAAAATGCGAGGGGGGGCGGCTGCTTCTGTAGCATCAAATCCAGATAGGCGGCTAGTACAGTGGTACCTCGGGTTACATACCCTTCAGGTTACAGACTCCGTTAACCCAGAAATAGTACCTCGGGTTAAGAACTTTGCTTCAGGATGAGAACAGAAATTGTACTCCAGCGGCGTGGCGGCAGCAGGAGGCCCCATTAGCTAAAGTGGTGCTTCAGGTTAAGAACAGTTTCAGGTTAAGAACGGACCTCCGGAACAAATTAAGTTCTTAACCCGAGGTACCACTGTATAGGGTGTTTGATGTATGGAAGTGAGAGCTGGACCATAAAGAAGGCTGGTCGCCGAAGAATTGATGCTTTTGAATTATGGTGTTGGAAGAGACTCTTGAGAGTCCCATGGACTGCAAGAAGATCAAACTTCTCCATTCTTAAGGAAATCAGCCCTGAGTGCTCACTGGAAGGACAGATCGTGAAGCTGAGGCTCCAATACTTTGGCCACCTCATGAGAAGAGAAGACTCCCTAGAAAAGACCCTGATGTTGGGAAAGATGGAGAGCACAAGAAGAAGGGGACGGCAGAGGACGAGATGGTTAGACAGTGTTCTCGAAGCTACCAGCATAAGTTTGACCAAGCTGCAGGAGGCAGTGGAAGACAGAAGGGCCTGGCATGCTTTGGTCCATGGGGTGACGAAGAGTCAGACACAACTAAACGACTAAACAACAACAACATAGAGTGTTTAAATTAAACGTTCAGGTATTTTTCAGAAGGGTGTGTTGTGTCGCTCTTGGCTGTTGCAGCAAAAGCAGAGTGTTTGTTGCTGACATCATAAAAGGGTAATGGAAGTTTATTAGGGCGTCAGCTTTTGTAGGCTACAGCTCACTTCACCAGATACATGAAGTGTTCCGCAGTACTGAGTTACAGGTGTGCACAAACACTCAAACACACACACAGCTTGCTGCAAAGAAAGGGAGATTGCAAATGGGTCAGAAACATCGTGTTTCAAATGTGAGGTTGCATTTAAATAATCGTTGAATGGCTGTTGTAGAAGTTGCTTTGGCACCAGCCATAGGAAAGCGACATATAAATCAAGGCAGCTTTTGCCCTCAAATGGCAGTCTTTAAAAACAAAATAAAATGTATAGATAAATGAAGCCCGGGTTGCCTCGTTCAGAAGTAATGGCAGCGCCGGCCCACCCATGAGGCAGGGTTGGGCGGCGGTCTCAAGAACTCCTGGGAGCTGGACTGATTCCCAAATAAGTGTGCTAGGAGAGCAAAGCTGTTAGAAAACCTTCAAGTTCAGAGACATGGGAACATAGGAAGCTGCCTTGTAGGGAGTTGGACCATTGATCTATGATCTAGCTCAGTATTTTCAACAATAACTGGGAGCAACTCTCCAGGACTTCAGATGGGTCTCCTCGCCCTACCTGAAGATGCTTAGGATTGAACCCGGAGCCTTCTGCACAAAAAGCAGGTGCTCTACCACTGAGCCACAATATACTTTTGGGGACAAAATAATAATAATTGAGGAATATTGTGGTCTTCATGCCCTTCTTCTGGTCTTTCTGGAGGCATCTGGTAGACCAGTTCTGGAAAGAGAAGAAAGCTGGGTTGACGTCATTCTATTTTGACAATGTCCCCTATTATCCATTCGTTCCTGTGCTTCTTATACCCTGGTCCTATGTATATTTACTTGGAAATGTGTCTTACTTGAGTTTGATCCTAAGCATAAGTGTACATGGGACTTAAAGAATGCCTTTGTCTATCGCTATTATGCCACATCTTGTGATGATAACCATTGTAACCATAGTAGCATCGACTCATAATGTTGTGCCATGACCGTGTCATAGATTGGTTAGCAACACTGGCATAGTATTATAGGCATGGCGTTGCACTGATGCAACTGTCCTGGAGCCTAGCTTTATTGATTTATTTGCCAATATTTGTATCTTACAAGACTAGGCCCAAATGACTCATTGCTCATTCATTATGTCACAAGCAACCAGAGGGAAGCGATGGAACATACAAGTGTGAATGTGAAGTGGATAACTAGTGGGTGCAAGAGAAGTCGAAATCTTACTGTATTATTTATTTGAAAATTTTTGGGTAATAATTTTTTATTGAAATTTTTAAAAAATTGACATATATACTTCAATATATAATAAATTTATCTTTTCTTAACTTCCCGTCCCATTTTTCAGGGTGTTTTAATTCTGCCTCCCCCCTTTTTGCTGCACAATACCCTCTATTTCATATACAGTGGTACCTCTGGTTTAAATACTTAATTCATTCCGGATGTCCGTTCTTAACCTGAAACTGTTCTTAACCTGAAGCACCACTTTAGCTAATGGGGCCTCCCGCTGCCACCACGCCACCGCTGCACAATTTCTGTTCTCATCCTGAAGCAAAGTTCTTAAACCGAGGTACTATTTCTGGGTTAGCAGAGTCTGTAACCTGAAGCGTCTGTAACCTGAAGTGTCTGTAACCCAAGGTACCACTGTATCAACACAACAATACTGTATGCTCTAATTCTTTCTGTTGCTTATATTTCAAACCCTGCTTGCGAGTTCATCAAACCATAATATGTCTTTAAATAGTCCAGAAAAGCCTTCCATTCTTCCACAAAGCTCTCATTGTTAGATTCTTCTATTTTGGCTGTTAACTTTGCCAATTCTACATAGTCCATCACCTTGCTTATCCATTATTTGGTGGGAACTTCATCTTACTTTTATTTGCCAAGATTTGTACTGTATACTGCTTAATTGACAAAAGTCTTTAAGCAGCTTACATAAAACTATATAAAATATTAATTAAAAGTATGAGCCAGATTTTGTACTATTTTGGTTGATATTACCCTGCTGTGGATTTTGGATTCTTCATCCAATAGCCAACTTTAGCATAGGACGTGAAGAAGAGTTGCTCAGCCAACCTCAGTGTGATATCAGAATGTATGGTCAATGGCACTGCTTTTGTGACAACAGGAAAAAAATGATCACCTAGACCAGGAGTGAGGACCAGCTGTTGTTGGACTACAACTCCCATAATCCCTGATCATCAGCCGCAAGGGCTGGGGTTGACAACAACTCTAGAGCCACAGGTTCCCCAACCCTGGCATAGACTGTGGTGATTTCTAGATGGCTAGCCATGTTAGTCTCTAGCAGCAAAATTTACCAGATTTGTCAAAGTCCACAAAACATGCCCCAATTAATATTGTACCTATATTTTTTTTTAAGTGCCACAAGAATCTTTGGTTGTTTTAGATTGTGATGAGACAGTAAATGTGCCTGGACCCCAGTAAAAAGGCAGAAAGGAACAGCAGCACATCCAAAGCAATTTCTTTTGGCTGCCTATTGTGGAACACGGGAAGCCTTGTTGCTTTCTTTTGTGCAGGCCACGGAACAGTGCGTCTGAAGAAGCAGCTCTGCCGGGATGCATTATTAAATAGAGAAGGTAAAAGCCAATCTGGAGTAATTTCCAAGTTGCAGCGTGCCAGACTTGGGAATGTAGAAAAGGAGTGGGAGCACATAACCCTCGTTTCCGGATGGGACCCTAAGGAGGTCTCCCCCACGTCACTTGCTTCTGCTTGAGAAAGGCCTGTGCTCCCTGAGGGGAACTAGGGTGCAGGCTGTGGTCAGGGACTTATAAAGGGACCTTTAGTCAGCCCTACAGAGCGAACTCTGTAGTCCTATATACCATTTTTGCAGCATTTTTAAAAAAAAGTTAAATGAATTATTATTATTATTATTATTATTATTATTATTATTATTATTTATTAATTGAATTTATATACCGCCCTATACCCGGAGGAGTGAATGAATGGCTGCATAACAAATGCAGAAACCAAAGACCACTGGGTGTCAAATACAAATTTAAAAACAACTGTGGAGTATTTGCCAAATATTTGAACAGGCAGCTGGGTGGATCTTTTCCAAATCCTGCTTTTTTAACCTCTTCTGGACGTGAAATCTTGCTGCTTATGTCGTCTTAAAACACTAGGCTGTGTACACACCATACATTTAAAGCACATTGTTTACTCCACAGAATCCTGAGAGCTGTGTGTTTACCTCCCACAGAACTACAATTCCCAGCACCCTTAAGAAACTACAGTTCGCAGGATTCTTTGGGGGAAATGTGCTTTAAAGGTATGGTGTGCACCCAGTCCAAGAGACCTTTTCATTCCTCTGGGCACATGGAAACCTGCTTCACATCCAGACACTGAATGCAGCTGTGCATATCAGACTGACCTGACTGTAATCATTAACCTATTTCTGATAACAGAGAAGTTGAATAATTAGATAAAGATGAGTCTATTGAGCAAATGGTTGGCTAATATTCTCTCTGTTTTTCCTGGATTTACTGGGCAAAGTCTCTTTAATCAAGTCCCATAGCAAGTCCCATAGCAACTAACAGTGTGAATCTCCATAATTCAAGTTTCCCTATTACAGCCTTGCAGATAAATGCTTTCAAGTTTTATCTTATTTTTTTTTAGTGGTACCCAACAAGCTAATTGCCCAGAAGCTGATTTTACTCAACCTAAGTAACTTACTTCATGTCTGCCTTTTAATCTGAACAATATTTATGCCCTGTTTGGTGCTCGATACTGAAAACTAAAACATTTGGAGAATATTCTCCAAATATTCATACATCCAGAGAACATCTAGAGGAACAAAATGCAAGGGAGAATGTTGAAATACAAATTCATTTCAGCTCTGCCTGAACTCCTAGCACACAGTGGCCTTGCTAAGTATGCTCTTATTACTCTGAGCTGCTGATTTAATTAAATAATTAGATAAAATGGTTGTCTGGCAGCATCTTGAGAGCCAGTGTGGTGTAGTGGTTAAGAACGATAGACTCGTAATCTGGTGAACCGGGTTCGTGTCTCTGCTCCTCCACATGCAGCTGCTGGGTGACCTTGGGCCAGTCACACTTCTTTGAAGTCTCTCAGCCCCACTCACCTCGCAGAGTGTTTGATGTGGGGGAGGAAGGGAAAGGAGAATGTTAGCCGCTTTGAGACTCCTGAAGGGGAGTGAAAGGCGGGATATCAAATCCAAACTCTTCTTCATCTTTCCAGGTTTTCAAGCAGGGGTCTGTCCCTTCCCTACCAGGAAATGCGAGGGTTTACACTTAAAACCTTCTGCTTGCAATCTACCACTGATTGATGGCCCTTTCAGCAGCAGGATGATCAGGAAAGGTAAAAATCTCCTGATTAAAGAGTATTCTTGGATGGATTACTCCTGGGGCCATTCTGTATCTTGCTTCAGTTGAGGTCCACAGAAATTTCTGGGTTAGCCAAATTCTGATCCCAGGAAAGATATTGTGTCTATAGAGGTTACACAGTAGACAGCGGCTGCTTCACAGACAGGGCGTCTCAGTTTCATTTCCCTTTTAGGGTAAGGTTACCAGATTTTCCCCAAAGAATCCAGGGACACTTTTTTTTTAAGAGAGGGGGGAAAGTTTTTTTTTTTTTAAAAAAGTTATTTTTTAAAAAAATAATTAAGAAGTAATATCTTCTCTTCTGTGGTCTCCTCTGTCACACGGACTTCCACTGGGCCCCAGCCTGCTCTCTTGGAGAGCTAGCCGTCATGGAGTAGGCTCGGGTCGGGCCTGGGCTTGTCTAC
The DNA here is from genome assembly GCF_027172205.1 of Podarcis raffonei. NCBI lineage: Eukaryota > Metazoa > Chordata > Lepidosauria > Squamata > Lacertidae > Podarcis > Podarcis raffonei. The sequence goes on from NC_070607.1 coordinate 80,910,845, forward strand.
ATGTCCTTGCCCTCCTGGTGCTCTCCTGCCTCTCCTCCATAGCAGCAGTGGCAGCAGCGGCGCAGCAAAGTCAGGGCTCCCCTCTTTTTTCTCCTTTCTCTTTCTCTCACTTTCTTCTCCTTCTCCTCTCCTAATGAGGCATCTGATCATAGCCTGCATTTTAATCAAGGCTTATATTTTGATCAGATTCCTGTATTCTAAAAATGACCTTAAAGAAATATATATTTGTAAATGTTTGTATCTCTCATGCCAGGCAGAAACCATACTCTGGCAGCTGTTTATCTTCTTGATCAAGGGCCCCCCTGATCTATAGCAGTGTCTCAGGGTTGTAAAAGGAAATTACAGGCTAGGAGCAAAAGGTCACACTGACCATACAAATTATAGAATACAATCAAGGTTGCAAAAACACAATTAAATAGTAATAATTATTGTGCCTCCCATTAAACTTGAGCCACATCTTCCTAAGGTTAAAAGGGCAAGAGCTAATACAAACAGCAACTGCACTAGGCGAAACTGCTTTGAATCTTTAGAATTTAGAATTTAGCTTAGCTTTTGCTAAGTTCCCTTTCTTCTAAAAAAAAACTATGTTATGAAATATATTGGCTTAAATGTAATTATGCAAAGGATTTAGAAAGTAAGAAATCATAGAATCATAGAATCATAGAATCATAGAAGAGTTGGAAGAGACCACAAGGGCCATCGAGTCCAAACACCTGCCGAGCAGGAAACACCATCAGAGCACTCCTGACATATGGTTGTCGAGCCTTTGCTTGGTGACCTCCAAAGAAGGAGATCTTTCATTGATAATGTGTGGGAAGATGAACAAAAAGATCTGTTCAGATAAAATTAGCCACCATCTGTTTTGGAGTGAATAGGGCAATAGGGCAAAAGATGAAATGTTAGTTAAGGCGCCTAGTCTAGGGCAAAAGGTTATCTGGTAATTAAGGTGCCTGGTCGAGGTAAATGTAAGATATATGACTACTTATTTGCCAATTATAAATAGAAGGAAATATAGCTCTTTGTCTCCCATAAAAGGTAATAGGAAATGGGTGTATCTTTTATGATTGGTTCTAGCAAACAGCCAATAGGAATTTTAACCAGGCTGATTGGACAGAGGCAGCCAAAGGAGGAGCAAGGGGGCTGAGCTGAGGGAATATAAGTGCTGGCCATAATGGCAGGAGGCCAGGCCAGAGCTTGGTAACCATATACCACTGTGCCTCTTATTTATTTGTCCGACAAATAAATTATTATTTTAATTTCTCTATTGCTGCGTTGAATATTTCATTCCAGCTAAGCGTTAACCACAAGCAGGGTGCTACACTCCTTCTCCCTGCATCAGCTCCATGGTTTTCCTGGCCCCGGAGCGCCGCTGGAAAGTCTCTCACTCTCGGCTCCATTTGAGTCGTGGGTCAGCGGTTCCCCCAGTTGACGCGCCAGCCGTCCCCAGTTCCCCCTTGGCAGTGGTGGCGGCAGCGGCAGTCTCAGCAGCCTGGAATCAGCCTGGTAGCGCAGTTGGCTCTGGCTGGCTTCAGGAGCTGCCCACTGCCATGGCGCCCGCCATTTTGCCTCGCCAGAAGTCCCCATATGATGTGTCTCGTGCCGTTGAACCAATCACGCAACATTCATTCCATACTAATAAATCTACAACACCATATTTTAGGGTCTCAGGTAGTGGAGCTAGATCCAGGCAGGTCTCTCCAAATACTTGTAAAGCTGCTGTCAGCCAGAGTAGAGAATATTGGGTGAGGTGGAACTTTGGTCCAACTATATATGGCTACAGATTATTGGGGGGGGGGGGCGCGAATCTGTACTTCTGTGCTGCTTTATAAAGGTAAAGGGACCCCTGACCATTAGGTCCAGTCATGGCCAACTCTGGGGTTGCGGCACTCATCTCACTTTACTGGCTAAGGGAGCCAGCGTACAGCTTCCGGGTCATGTGGCCAGCATGACTAAGCTGCTTCTGGCAAACCAGAGCAGTGCACGGAAATGCCGTTTACCTTCCCGCCGGAGCGGTACCTATTTATCTACTTGCACTTTGACATGCTTTTGAACTGCTAGGTTGGCAGGAGCAGGGACCGAGCAATGGGAGCTCACCCACCCCGTTGCGGGGATTCGAACCGCCGACCTTCTGATCGGCAAGTCCTAGGTTCTGTGGTTTAACCCACAGTGCCACCCGTGTCCCCTGTGCTGCTTTATAACCAGGATTATTTGAGTGGCTTACATTTTGAAAATTAAACATGCGATGCAAAGGCAGCCCTGTTTAGGGAAGCCTTTAAAGTTTAATAGGTTATTGTATTTTAGTGTTTTGTTGGAAGCCGCCCAGAGTGGCCAGATGGGTGGGGTATAAATAATAAATTATTATTATTATTATTATTATTATTATTATAGCATCACAAATGAAGCATAAAGACAAACACCGATAAAGTCAGTCAGTACAATAGCAGCCTCACAGCACACACATTCCAGCCTTTTAGAGGCATGCATATATACTGTATATATATATATATGTATACACACACACACACACACACACACTTCACCTAGCATGAAAAGGAAGACAGAGAAGTCTCTTCAGACTTTTCACAACTCGGATGCTACTGCTGAGAAGCTCGTTTTGGTTTAATGTGCAAGAAAGGAGACATTTGGCAGTTATAGCTGCACTGGGAATGTGTTAATGGGTGAGATAAAATTGATTCTCACCCCCCCTTCCCCTAAAATGAAAGGTACAAGAGAAAAGACAAGTCCTTTCCGCCTAAGAGGGGATGCTGGTATAAAAATAAATTAAGCTTTGCAATAGCTCCATCTTGTGGCTAAGATCCTTGGTTATGTTTGCAACAAGATAAGCATGCCAACTCTTCCCTCTCTTGTTAAGCATTTGCTAATTTTTACGCTAAAATGTAAATGACCTTATGAAGAGAATGCATGGACAGATTAAACTTGATTAGAATTTGCCAACCAAACTGAATTTGAAAGCTGAAAATCAGTGCTAGTGAATGTTCATTTACCACACAAGCACTTTTTTTGTCCAAGACGTTACAGTCCTCAAACTACTTGTTATTATAAACCTATCTTTTCTACAGTTTTATCTCTCTTCAGCCGGTCACAGTAGCTCCTAGATCTCCTGTCATAGGAGCCCTGAAGACTTAACTGATTTCTAAGCCCTTGCCAGGGACGTGGGTAGCGCTGTGGGTTAAACCACAGAACCTAGGACTTGCCGATCAGAAGGTCGGCGGTTCGAATCCCCGCAACGGGGTGAGTTCCCATTGCTCTGGTTCGCCAGAAGCGGCTTAGTCATGCTGGCCACATGACCCGGAAGCTGTACACCGGCTCCCTTGGCCAATAAAGCGAGATGAGCGCCGCAACCCCAGAGTTGGCCATGACTGGACCTAATGGTCAGGGGTCCCTTTACCTTTACCTTTAAGCCCTTGCCAGGCTTTCAAAATGTGCAGAGGACGGGAGGCATCTCGGAGGCAGCCTCAATGAGATGAACATAAGAGCCTACTGGATCAGGCCAATGGTCCATCTAGTCTATCATCCTGTTCCCACAGTGACTGATCAGACACTGGTGGCCTCCAGCAGCTGGTATTCAGAAGCATTACTCCCTGCAGCTGTGAAGGCAGAAGCACTATCTAAGTTGTTTCTTGGGGGAGTGAGTTCCACAGTTTCACTATGCACCGTGCAGACCCTCCAAGTGTCCCTATTTTGTAGGGAAGTCCCTGATTTAGAGAAGCCATCCCAGTTTCTGATTTAATCCTGGAATGTCCCACTTTTCCATAGGATGTCCCTACTTTCATTGGAGAAATGATGGAGGGTATGGCATTATCTGACCCCCGAACCATTTGAAGGCAATCCCGTATAGGGATTTTAAAAAAAAAGTTTAATATTTCATTATGTTTTTATATATGTTGGAAGCTGCCCAGAGTGGCTGGGGCAACCCAGTAAGATGTGTGGGGTATAAATAGTAAAATTATCATTAGGGAATGGGATGACCCTATTTTCATTAGAGAAATGTTGGAGGGTGTGACTGCATGAAGAAGTACTTCCATTTGCATGGCCTGAATCTTCCAGCATTGGATGCCCGTGAGTTCTAGTGCTATGAGAGAGGGAGCAAAACTTTCTCCATGCCATGCTACAAACTTCTATTATGTTGCCTCTTACTTGCCTTTTCTCTAAACTAAAAAGTTGCAAAAGCTGCAGCCTTTCTTCATAACAAACCTTTCTTCTTCCCCCAAAGAACTGTGGGAACTGCAGTTTGTTAAAGAGTGCTGGGAGTTATTCCCAGAACAAACTACAGTGGTAACTCAGGTTACATACGCTTCAGGTTACAGACTCCACTAACCCAGAAATAGTACCTCAGGTTAAGAAATTTGCTTCAGGATGAGAACAGAAATTGTGCTCTGATGGCACAGCAGCAGCAGGAGGCCCCATTAGCTAAAGTGGTGCTTCAGGTTAAGAACAGTGTCAGGTTAAGAACGGACCTCCAGAACGAATTAAGTACTTAACCTGAGGCACCACTGTACAGTTCTTTCAGGGAAGCCATGACTGTGCTTTATATTGTAAACAGCCCCTGTGTTCCTCGGATGAAGGGCGATATAGAAATTTGATAAATAACGAAATAATAATAAACGCCAGGTATGGAAGCGTTCACGTTTTGGAGGGAAATGAATTTCTTTTTCTTTTGTTAGGTCACTAGATGGCAGCATGAGCTCGCTGCCAACTCTTCTGAAGTCATTAAAAATCCTAGGGAGAAATCTCAAGTCAAGGGCAAGGAATTTGAGAGCGTTAAGACTTCAGGCATGCAGAATGAGCTGCACAGGTACAGCATCCCAAAACTGCAGGGAGACGTCCCCCATGCAAAAGGTTGTCAGCCTAGAGTAGCACAGAAAGGACTGTTCAAATCGGTAGGTGCTGTCCCGCTAAGCCAAAAAGAAGGCCTTTCTACCTCTTTAGTGGCCTTCAAGGATGCCAACTTGAATAAAATATTGAGTGGAGGGCTGGCAAGCCCCGTCTGGCAAAATCAATCACAAGACATGGCACATGCAAAGCATTTGAATGACAATGCCCAACAACTTTGTGGGGCCCCAGCCCCCCTCAAATATTTTATTGGGGGGAACGAAAGGACCTCGGTTGCTGGGAATTGGCTTCTATGGCAGCAAAGATACATTTGCTGCGAGAAGGCGTCACCCAGACATTTCCCCTTGGGCTTTAGCAGCAGCTACTCTGTACTCGTGTCTTGGAAGGGACATGGTGGTGCTGTAATCTAATCCATTGAGCCTAGGGCTTGCCGATCAGAAGGTCAGCGGTTCGAATCCCCGCGACGGGGTGAGCTCCCCTTGCTTGGTCCCTGCTCCTGCCCACCTAATAGTTTGAAAGCATGCCAAAGTGCAAGTAGATAAATAGGTACCACTCCAGTGGGAAGGTACACGGCGTTTCCGTGCGCTGCTTAGTCATGCTGGCCACATGACCCGGAAGCTCTCTGCGGACAAACACCAGCTCCCTCGGCCTATAGAGCGAGATGAGCGCCGCAACCCCAGAGTCGTCCTCGACTGGACCTAACGGTCAGGGGTACCTTTACCTTTTTACTCTGTACTCATGTTTTGGAAGTTCCAGTAAATATTTTGATCAGCCTTGCCCAATGTGGTGGCTCTCCAGTTGTTTTGTACTACAACTCCCATCATCCCTTACCACTGTCCATTTTGGCTGAGGCTGATGTGTTTTGGAGTCTGACAGCACCCAGAGAGCACTGGTTTATTCTGTTTTCACAACTTTCCCCTAACTGTTAATGTCTGCATTGTGTTTGGGCTTCCATTTGGCATAAAAGCCAGTTCCAGAAATACAATGGCGCATGGGGCAAGTTTAGTGTTCATTTCCATGCTTCCAGGGGGGAAAACATTCAAAGAACAATGAAACATTTATTTCTTTGTTTATATCTCCTGCCCCTCCTGTCCATGGCAGAGAGCAGAAATAGAAAAAATAAAAACGTCCTAAAAACCAATTTCAGTACAGATACAGATTACCTACTTAGAGGGCTTGTTTGAACAACAGAGACGGCACATATCTAATATTCAAGGAGAGCTCATTCCTTTTTTAATTCTTATTATTTTATTTATGATTTTCAATTTTATACATTTCAATAATTTTACAATCATTTTAACATTTCAAAACTCGACTTCCTTTCCCCTCTTTCTGCGGTTCCTTAAATTTATTTTTCATATTTTCTGCATATTCCAAATTAACTTAACTTACTCATTTATTCATCTGTTTTAAATATATACTCTTATCAAACTGCAGGCTTTTACAACAATCCTGCCAATGTTCTTATCTGTTATCAGTTTATTTGTAAATATTCAATAAACCATTTCCATTCTTTTATAAAAAAAGTTTGTTATCTTGATTTCTTATTTTTCAGGTAAGGAGAGCTCGTTCCAGAGCACTATGGCCCAATTCCTGCACTGTACGCACCTGATCACCTAATGAGATGGCGCCACATAGAATCATAGAATTGGAGAATCGAAGGGACCCTCGAGGGTCATCTAGCCTAACCCCCCTGCAATGCATGAACCTCACATGCAGAGTGAAGTGATCAATTAGGGTATATAAGAGGCGAAACAATATTTCAGGTATTGTGTGTTATTACTACAAGTCCTACTACTAACACTATCGGTTTTGCCTGCCCTTTGCCCTAAGGTGCAACCATTTAAAATGCAACATTGAAAATAGTTTAAAATAGTTTAAAACAACTTACAGTCACAAAAATAGGATGCGTCCTAAAAATATACCTCTTATGTGTCAAAGGCTAGAGTGAAGAGATGTTTATACCACTTTATATTCCAAAACCAGCACCTTCAACCAGCACCCAGTAGCTAATTAGCTGCCAGTTTTTGCTATTATTCTCATTATTATGTTATGTTGTTGTTAATTGTTGTTGTCTCTGTCTAAAATCCCTCCCCCCCCCTTTCCGACTATGTACCCGTGCATCTATCTTGGCATTCAAAAACTCATTGCAATCTGTCAAAATCTGGACTGAGGAAATAAACTGAAATGATGTCAATAGCTTCAGGGAGTAAGCGAGCATAGAGCAATTAAACATAGGGAAAAGAAGAATAAAGTAATTGTTTGGGCTGCATGGGCTTGTCTTAAATGGGTTTGTGTTGGCAGCTATAAAAACATGCGAGCTGCTATTGCACAAAGGCGGAGAGATCGTTCCAAGAGCATTTTGCACCTAGGTAGTTGTTTGGAGAGTAAGTCAGTGTGTGATTGAGTGGAGGGGGAGGGGAAGAGGATATCCATGCATTCCATTGACAAATCCATTGCTGCATCCCACTATGATGGGAACCGCTCTTGCGGAAGTGGCTTGGGAAGAAGGTAAGATACAGCCATGCAAGGCCTGAGCGTATGGTGTGTTGGACTTACTTATTTATTACTCTGTCCTTCATTCGAAGATCTCAGGGCAGTTCACAAGATAAAAATACAGGATAAAGGGAGAAATAAATAGTTAGAATAAAAACAAAACAATAACAACCCTTCCCACAAACACATTTAAAAGGCCATAGAATATTAATCAACAAAAGGGCTTGGTTGGACAGAAACATTTTTGCTGGTTGCACTGTTCATTTTGAATGTTTGCAAGTATCTGGCATTGTATACGATCAGAGTTACATTGTGAAATGTTGAGTTCAAATCCCAATGTGAACATGTTAGGTTGTCTTAGTCAAGTTACTGTCCCTCAATTTGTAGTATGAAGGTGGTAATACTGGCCCAGCTTACTATTATTGCATTTGGAATGCACTACAGATTCCAAGTACAGTCATATCTTGGAAGTCGAACGGAATCCGTTCCAGAAATCCGTTTGACTTCCAAAACGTTCGAAAACCAAAGCGCGGCTTCTGATTGGCTGCAGGAAGCTCCTGCGGCCAAATAGAAGCTGCGGAAGCCCCGTCAGTTCGGCTTCCAAAAATAGTTCACAAACCGGAACAGTCATTTCTGGGTTTGCGACGTTCGGGAGCCAAAACATTCGGGAACTAAGCTGTTTGACTTCCAAGGTACGACTGTATTGTTATTAAAAGCAGTGTATCTTAATATACACTATCCTGTGTATTTATAACAAATTAGTGTGCAATGCTTGGTTTTGTTTGAAAATCAATTTCTTGCGTTTACATTGAATGAGAAAGCCATTTTATATGAATTTCCCTAGAAACAGAGATGCAAATGGGGACTTAGGAAGGGCTTTCTCACGTCTTGTATTCAGTATCCATTTCCCATGGAGTGCAATGATTAAGCCATAAGCAGACCAAGCAACGAATTAGCCAATGAATGAATGAAAGGCAGCAATGCTCGCTTCCTAGAGATTAGTAATTATGTTTTAAGGCTATAGTAGTAAGCCTACTTACCTGGAAATAAGACTCGCAGATACCATGGGATAGATATGGGATCTGGCTGCAAAAATGCTGAGGGAAGTGGGCATTTATTCAGCTCAGACTTTACATATGAAGGTATGCGCGGCCTGATTTCATGTTTGAGTACTTGTAAAAGGCAAAGAGGCCTCCTTTCAGTCAGACAAAGCGTCTGAAGCAAAAATTCCATTTTGCCTTTGTCAAAAGTGCCCCGTCAGTGTGGGTTAGCCCTTCCAGCAGTTTCCTCCATAAAGACGAGAAACGCAGCTGCTACTTTGACCTCTCCGATGCACTGGAAATTTTCCGAGAGGTAGAGGAAAGCATTTTGGTCATGCTGTCCCACAGGCAACAGGCAGGAGCTGCCGATGGCCAGGTGACGTCTCTCATGTACCCTGTAGGGCAAAGAGCATCGCTTGGGCAGATAAAGCGAAAGGTTGTGCAACCTCACGTGCTACAAAGGTTGGGAGTGCTGGGTCAGAGGTGAGCCTGGAACAGGATGAGTTTAAAGCATGGTGGAGACCAGAAGAAGCAGGGGCTAGGAAGATAGGCTCATCTTTTCTCCTGTCCGCTTTCCTCTTTCCTAGGGCATGCTTTGAATATTGGACCCAGGGATCGTTTTCTCTTCGGTGGGCTCATCCATAACTCATTTTGACACTTTCCCCTCAAACAGTGGAGAGCGTGTCATCAAGCCACTTGCTTAACATCAGCACAGTGGCTCTCAAAGGGTGTTGCAGGAGAGGAGAGCAAGTGTGGCGAAGAAATTCAAGGACAATCAAAGAAACGTTTCAACATTTAGGTGTCTGAAAACACTGGTATTGCTGGACCATTTGTAAAGACAGATTACCAGTGACCGAAAAGATTAGCATTTACAAAACTGTTGTCTTCTGCAGGTGAGGCATTAACAACAGTTATAGTGACTCATGCATTCCCAATCTTGATTTTTTAAAACTAATGGATGTTGTGCAATATTAAGAGAGAAAACTTATATTCACAGCTAATTTGGAATGTAATGTACTTTGAAGACAAAATGGTGTTGGCCTCACCTTTGTGTGAAAATTTGTCCAAGGAGCCTATCACTTGGCTAGGTAGAGTTGAAATATTCCTTTTGAGCACTTGGAGTAGTAGATTGACATCACATCTCTTTATCTGGCAGTACAGTGGTACCTCTGGTTGTGGACATGATCCGTTCCCAGGTGCTGTTTGCACCCTGAAAAGTCTGTAACCAGAGCGGCGCTTCTGCGCATGTGCAAAGCGCGATAGAGCGCTTCTGCGCATGCGGCGAAACCTGGAAGTAAACACTTCCAAGTTTGCCGCGTTCTTAACCTGAAAAAATGCAACATGAAGCATTTGCAAGAAGAGGTATGACTGTACTGACAAGTGTCGAAAGGAGGACTGTGGCCAACTCAGAGCCCATCTCTTGAAACTGACTACCAATGAAAACTGGGGGACAACTTTCATTTTCTTTCGTGGAGTCTGGAGGTCATTGTAATGCGAATATTATACACAAAGCAATAGAAGGAAGGAAGGACACTGGCTTTTATAGCTAGCACCTCAACCCTGTAGAGGTTTTATTGAATGCAAGCCCCACTGACTTGGGTGAGCCTTGCATCCAAGAGAACATTCTTCAGATTATAGCCTTGCAGAATCAGGAGAAAGATTTCATTTCATATTACATGCGTTGATGGTCTTACCAATGCCAGGATGTTTGGATTAACAGCAACTTCTTGTGTGTGAGAATGGCTGCTATTAGTAATTACCATGCTATGTACTTTTCTGCACTTCCCCCTCTTCTGAGCTCGCTGTTTACAATCCTCATTCCAATCGTGTATATACCTCTAACTCAGGACAACACTTCATGCATCTGATGGAGTGGATCGTAATTTTGTGCCATAATAAATGTGCTAGTCATTCAAAGTGGATGATCACAAGCTTTGCATGTAGAAAGGTTGAGGTCCAATCCCTGGGATCTCCAGGTAAGGCTGAGAGTGGGTTCCTGTTGTTCGTTGGAGCTACACATAAGGGATAGGGAACCTGTGGCCTGCCAAGTGCAATAGGACTCCAACTCCCATCAGCCCCAGGCAGGATGGCCAATGGTAAGGAATGATGGGCAATGTAGTCCAGCAACATTGACCTGGCCACTCTTGTAGGGAAGTCGATCTTATTCCTGTTATGGTCACGTAAGCCAATAATAGCCAAGGAATTAACATGTTGGTGTTCTTCAGGAAGGAGTCTGCCCTCTCGCTTTTGCCCAACTTCAACCAGTAGGAACAGGTTACTAAAGATTGGTGGAGAAGATGAAGGCTATGATTGGTTATGAAATTCTAATTAGTCCTACTAGTAACTATCTTTGGATCCTTGAAACACAATGTGATGAAGGAACACAGAGACTTTATTGGGAATCCATTTACTTGTGCCAAAATATTACTGAGAATGAGAAAGAAGGGGGTAGGGGGTGTTGACAGGCAAGAGAGCCATGAAAAAGCAACAGAAAGCCTCAAAACGGCACTGGAGAAAAATACATGGCAATTGATAATAAGCAGCTAACAGCCCAATGGCTTCTTCAGGCATTCATACAAATAAATAAATAATAACATGTATCGTGGTTTATTTATTGAGCCATACACTTCTTGTTATTTTAGTGATTCTGGAGAAGGCCTTAATAAAAAACAAGCTGCATATTTTAGGCTCCGTTACTTGGGAGTAAGCCCACTGAACCCAATGGGACTTACTTCTGAGTAGACCTATGTAGTATTACAATTTTTTTACTGTTTTATTACTAGGCAGTCCAGTGGACCCATGGAGGTTTAATTCCATGTAGCCATTAATATATTTCTGCTATAATTTAAATATTTTTTCAGTACCTTGTGAAGCTTTGCCCTTCCTTCCTTCCTTCCTTCCTTCTTGCTGCTAAAACATTACTAGTAAAGTACTGGGACAATGAGGAAACCACATTAAGCTAACAAACTAATTAATTCCAGACTCTTAATGAACCTTGTTATGGAATACCAATGTCGGAAAAATGGTGCCATTTCATTTTATTTTGGAGTGCCCGTAAACTAGAAAATAATAGGCCACCAGTACCATAGTTTAATATTATGTATAAAACAAAAGGTTTTTTTCTATTTAGAAATTGCAATCTTTTATATGTCAACATTAGAAAAACGCATTCCAGATTTAAAGCAGCAACTCTACAACTGGAAGGAAGCCCTACTGAACACAGTGAGACTTACTTCTGAGTAGACATGTACAGAATTAGGCTATTAGGTGGAAGGATCATCATGTGAAGAGGGAAAACAAGTAGGTTTCACTATGTAATCTTGGGGAGAGCAAGTGAAATCTAGGGAGACCATGAAATCATGAGCCTAGACTTGACTGAAGATCAGTTGCTTCTCCCTTCGCCTTTTCAAAAAGATTAATCACACTACATTCTTTTGGCAGCAGCACCTCTCCTTTCCAAAACATGACAAAAAAATATATCCACACTCAGGTTTTTTTTTCTTTTTTTTTAAAAAAACAGCAATAGAAATACTGCTATTCTTAGCTCTTTGGAAAGGGCTTCTCAGCCTTTGACGAGAGGAGTGTCTGTCTTGAAATGCAGGTGCAGCAGCTGTAATCCACTCTTCAAGAGGATAATGGCCCAGAACAGGAAGAGAACTGCATACAGAACTAGCTATCAGTGGTATCCACCTAAATTTAACCATTAAAAAATAATGTACATTGAAGATGGAGCAAACTTGTTTTCTCCTGATCCGGAAGCTAGGACCATAATCAATGGATTCAGGTTACAAGAAAGGTGATCCCAACTAAACATCAGGAAGAACTTTCTGATACTAAGAGCTGTTAGTGGAACAGACTCCTATGAGAAGTGTTGATTTCTCCTTTCTTGGAGATTGTAAAGCAGAGGTTGGGTGGCCAACTGCCATGTTTTATCTAGTTGAGATTCCTCCATTGCAGGGGTTTCATTGATGACCCTCAGGGCCGCTACAGTTCTGAGAGTCTACGCCTAAATTAATCCATTAATTTCAATAAGTTTACTCCGAGTAAAAGTTAGTTGAATGCCACCCTATAACTCTCTCTCTCTTTTCTTTCTCTCTGTGTATAATTTTTATTTTCCATTTAATATTATACATCAACTTCCTTCCCTCCCGCCTCATAGCTTTTGAAATTAACCTTTATATCATTGCATTTTACACGTTTTCCAATTCTAATTATACTGATTACAAAATGGCTCAAAATTTAAATAAATATAGAAAGATAGAAAATTTCTCATTACAAGTCTTCAGACAACCCTGCTAGTGATGTTAATTGCTTACAATAATCTTTCAGATACCGTATAAATTTCCTCCAATCCTTTTGGAATACTTGATTGTGATGGTTTCGGATTTTTCCTGTCAGCTTCGCCAGTTCTGCAAAGTCCATCATCTTCATCTGCAACTCTTCTTTCGTTGGCCCTTCTTGTTGTTTCCATTTTGGGGCTGAAAGAATTCTTGCCGCAGTTGTTGCATACATAAACAGTCTTTAATCTTCCCTTGGGATCTCTTCACCCACTATACCCAGTAAAAAGGCTTCTGTTTTTTTAACAAGAGGCCACCCTATAACTTTGAACCAGAGCAACGTACCAACCACCTGCAGCCTGCACAAGATGCCATGGTACCCACAGAGATAAAGATGCTTGCCTTTACAGTCAGGTGTGAAGGTGGGCACAGAGCAGGGATGGGGAACCTGCGGCCATTCAAGATGTTGTTGGACTTCAACTCCCATCAGACCCAGCCAGCCCGGCCAGTGGTGAGGCACTTGAAAACACATGTTTGATTTGGGCCTCAGGGCTTGCCTACACTTCTGCTTGTCCCGTGCTAGAAAGCACATGTCTGAGCGGCTTTCCATTTACCCCGCCACATTCCCTGGGAAAACACACTTTTTAGTGTGTTTTAGCAACTCTTAACAAACAAGAGTGCCAAGAAATCTTTGAGGGAAATAATGTGCTTTAAAGGCACAGCATGCACATAGCCTCCTTATGTCCTCAGCTTTTCTCAGCATTTGGCATATAAAACATGCAATGCTTCAAAGGACTAGAAACCATGAGGACTAGAAACCTACTTTTAAGGAGGAAAAACTTTTTTAAAAACAACAACAAGAAGCAACCCAGAAGGCCCCGAAGCCAAAGGAGCGCACATATGGTACAACAGCCCTGAAGGCTTCTAGGTGTTCTGTCATTACTGCATTTCCAATGAAGAAAATCATTTTCAAAATAGATGAGGGAGAGAGAGAGAGAGAGAGAGAGAGAGAGAGAAGGGAAGGGAACACAGGTCTGTACAACCCGATTTCCGAATTCTTCCTCTTTTTGAATCTCTCTGAGGTTTGAGCCCTCGTGAACTGTTGACTGTTTGAATCACATAATGCAATACCTGTTCCTCTGGCTTAACGTTACAATGCTTCTCACACCGCAGAATTGCTTCACATCACTCTGAGATGCAATGCCATGTTCTCTTCAGCGCTGGGTCGTCTTTGCAAAGGACACTCCTACTTTCTTTAATTATATGTTTTGTTTTAAATTGATGTCCTTTATTCTGGGAGTGAGTCACTATCTTGTAAACAGGTAAATGTGGGAGTGAAAGAGGGTGAAATATACGCTTGGCTCCAAAGGTGGGTGTATTTAATTAAACAGGGTACCAGGGTTCCTTTTTCCCCAAGCTTGCTGCGGCTTTTCCAGCTCAGTCATGCTTCCCCAGTCCCAGTAGGAGACTGCAGGAGTCCGTCAGGGCTGTATTTTGCCATATACTGTCACTGCCCTACCAAGCAAGGCTTCTTAAAGTGTGAAACCTGTCACTACCAGGTCAAACGCAGGCCTGCAGCAGTTGCAAAACAAAAGAAGAATCTGATGTTGGAAAGAGGAGTGCTTTCTGCCTGGGCACGTCTGAAGTTGCTAGACCCAAATAGTGATAATTTAGTATTTGGCCCACAGCCTTTGCAAGAAGAAATTGCCCAGCCAGGTTAATCTCAGAAGTCTTGTGCAGCTCTCTGGGGCAATTCAAATATTAGAAGTCCATTGTTTTCCAAGGCTTGGAAAGTATTCAGTGCCAAGGCAGAACTCAGGAATGCGTGAAGCAAGGAAGTAGTTCTGATTGCAGGCAGGGTGACTTTCCACCTCCCATCATTCCAGAACCAGATCTAGGATTAAGGAGGTCTACTGAGCAAGTGGTGCGATGCCCAGACATGCTCAAGCCTTAAAGGCTGACACACACACAATGACCATTTCCAGTCACTTCCAGAGGCCCATTAAAACCCTCCTTTTAGCCTCCTTTGAATCCAGTCTAGGGCATGGCTCCCTTACGTGATTTCTCTTCCCGTTCCTCAAACAGGTGTCCATCTCTGAAGCATGTGAAAGAGAAGGAGAGAGAGAAAATGCTCAGGGTTCTAAAATGGAACGTGCAGGATCTCACCCCCAAACTTGAGTAAGATCACTTTGCCTCACTGGCCTCAGTTTTGCACTTGTGGACACTTCTTCCTCATTTGCTTCAACGTGAAACACAACTGGCTCTGTTCCTGCGCTCAGAATCCCTGAGGTGCACAAACCAACGCTCAGGTATTAAAGAAAGAAAAAGACCTGCTGTATTCAGTGGGTCTAGTCACTAGTCGTGTGTTTAGCATTGCAGCCTAAAACAGATTTTAAACCCCGCTGCACTGAAAGCAAAGAGGCTCTGCTGTTGCCCTCCTCTGATCCTAACCCTTCCTTCCTCAGAAGCTCCACTCTGTTCAGAAGAACTTCCTCCTTACCCTGCTGAGCCCCCAATCCTCAGCACGTTTACTCCAGAGTAAGTAAGCCCAGCTCAGCCCCTACGGAGCAGGACGCAAAAGGAAACAATCTTGAGTGTGCATCTTGAACATGAAACACACTGGACAAATGGTTCCTCTTTTTGAGTGCGCGTCTCCCAGGACCAGGCTGCAAAAGAGCCGGTGGATTTGGCTGCAAGGTCGCATCGCCTGTTCTTGCCTTGGAAAGATCCAAACAGCGACGGAGAGTCACGTACAGAGAGAGTTAGACAGATCGATCGACTTGAAAACTTTGTCCCGTCTGGGGAGAATAAAGCCCCTCCCCGGGCCAAACCCAATCCACCCATGCCTCCCTCCTCTCCTCCCCTCGATCCGCGCCTTGTTGTTGTTATTATGAATGGCCCCGGCTCCGGGAGGTCCACACGCACTCGGAGTGCGCTCCTTTGAGGCTGCAGCCAGCGGGCGAGGCGCTTTCGTGCGCTGCGCGAGCTCGTAGCAGCCAGCCAGCTAGGCGTGACGTCCCGTTGCCAAGGGACGCGCCGCCCCTATAAATAACTGCGCGCAAAGGAACTTTCCCAAGTCCGGAGACTTTTAAGCGACGGCGCGGCACCCGGAGCAACCAGATGGTCCGCAGCGAGCTTCACCCGCAGCCACACAGCCCGGCAGCCAGCGGCCGCAGCACCAGCACCAGCACCGGGGTCCAGGAGAGCCTGGAGCTTCGGGGTCTCTGAAGCACTAGTACGCGCGGACGGTCAGGGTGCGCGCTGGGGAAAGGTGCCCTCTCCAAGGAACGCAAGGGCTTTGGGCGACCGATCGTGCTCGCCGTCTGAAGCCAGCGACTCGACCGCCCCAGCAGCTCCGGGGGGCCGGGACTCCCCCTTTCTCCCTCGCCCCCTTCCCCGTCTGCTCCCCGCCTCTCCTTTTGCTTTCATGCAACGCCTGGTGGCCTGGGACCAGGCATGCCTCCCGCTCCAGCCGCCGGCCTTTAAATCCATGGAAGTGGCTAATTTCTATTACGAGGCGGACTGTCTGGCTGCTCTGAGCAAGCTGCACCCCCGGGCTCCAGGGGGCCGCTCCATGACCGAGCTCACCGTCGGAGACCACGAGAGAGCCATCGACTTCAGCCCTTACCTGGACCCTTTAGCATCGCAGCAGCAACAGGCGCAGCAGCAGCAGCAGCAGCAGCCGCCTCCTTCCGCGGCAGCAGGGGGCAACTTTGAGCCGGTTTGCAGCAGCAGCGGAGGCAGCAGCAGCAGCAGCGCCGGCGGGAACAGCAGCCAAGATTTTCTCTCCGACCTCTTCTCGGAGCAGGACTATAAAGGCGGCGGGAAAAAGCACCCCGATTACGCGTACATCAGCCTAGCCAGGCACGGCCACCACCACCACCCGGGCGTCGGGCAAGCAGGCCACAAGGCCGGCACGCTGCTGGGCTGCTACCCGCCCATGGTGGAAACCAAAGTGGAGCCGGTCTTCGAGCACTTGGACTCTTGCAAAGGGCCCCGCAAGGACGAGGGCGGCGGCGGCGGCGGCACGGGCGGAGGCGCAGGGCCCGGCCTGGGGGGAATGTCCTCTCCTTACGGCAGCACCGTGCGCTCCTACTTGGGCTACCAGTCGGTGCCGAGCGGCAGCAGCGGCAACCTCTCCACGTCGTCGTCTTCCAGCCCGCCGGGCACCCCGAACCCGTCCGATTCCTCGAAGTCCGCCTCGGCCGGAGGAGGAAGTGGCGGCGGCGGCGGCGTTTACCCGGCAGGCCCCGGTAGTGGCGGCGGCGGAGGTGGCGGCGGCGGCAAGCACAAGTCAAAGAAGTGCGTGGACAAGCACAGCGAGGAGTACAAGCTGCGGCGCGAGAGGAACAACATCGCCGTGCGCAAGAGCCGCGACAAAGCCAAGCTGCGCAACATGGAGACGCAGCACAAAGTCTTGGAACTGACGGCCGAGAACGAGAGGCTGCAAAAGAAAGTGGACCAGCTCTCCCGGGAGCTCAGCACGCTCAGGAACTTGTTCAAACAGCTGCCCGAGCCGCTCTTGGCCACCTCCGGACACTGCTAACCCCCAGCCGACCCCCGACGAGAGCTGAGGGGGAAGGGGGTTGAGTTGGGGAGTAGGGGGCGCAGGCGGCGCATGGAGTTTGGGGGAAGGATCGGCGAGGTTGGGGGCGGTGGGATCTGGGGTGGGTTTGTACACGCGCGTCTCCCGGCTCCTTACAAGGCGAGGCAGAATCGGGGGGGGGGGAGAAGTCGAGGGAGAGAGCGAGCCCAGAGGGTTTACATATATGAATGCGTATCATTTTTATTTTTATTTTTATTATTTCACCTTTAATTCGCGCGCTCAAGGTGGGAGAAGCCTTCCGCTCTAAGCTACGTGCTGTCCAACTCCTTCGGCTGGCGCGGGGAGTCTCCTGGCGGTTTCCATTTACCTCTGCAAACCTCATGGAGGAATCGTGATTTGTTTTTGTTTTTTACCCCCTCCAACTTTTCTTGTTACTGTTTTTTTTCTAAGAAAAAAAAAGGTGACGGCAAACCCGACACAAGCCACTTAATTTCGGATCTGATGTCTTTGCAGCGGTTGTTTTCCCTCCCCCCTTTCCCCCTTTTTTCTTTTTGGGTTGAATGCTTGTGTTATTTAAGAAGAGAGAGAGAATAAAGTAGAGAGAAAGAGAGGCCAGAGTGATGCAATCTTTAAAACATGGCTGGAAAAGCTGGCTACACATGATGCAACCTCGTGTAACTGTCAGTCATGGATTGAGTAATCTGTTAAAGATGTTCCTACAGTTGTTTTTTATTATAAAGAATGGTCTATTTCTATAAGGAGAAAAAAAGACATATGTATATTTTGGGATCTATGCATTCTTGCTACACATGAAGCATTAATGAACAATTTTAATAAAACTTTATTGTCAGGACGGAAAATGAGAGCTTGTTTTCTTCAAAGTGCTAACTTTCCACTATATTGGGGGGGGGAGGGGGGCAATCTAGAACCATTAAAATAACTGAGTGGTGTCCCAGCGGCTGAAATAGAATATAGATTTCTTCCAGTTCTTCGTTCAGCAGAAATTCCCAAGAGAACCAGCTTGGAAGCAAAGCAGTCACTTCTTCCAGTTCACTGCCTTGTTGCTGAAACTGTTGATCGGCTTGTGAATTACTACAAATTGGGGAGACCTGGAACTGCAGGTAACGTATAAGGGGATGACAAAAGCATAATGGGTCTTGTTTCCTTTATTTCTCATTTCTTTTCTTTTCTTGGTGTGATAAACCAATATTTCTGATCTGTTTAAGTAACTGCAGAGGATTTGGGGGGGGGGAGGAATAAGAAAAAGACAGATTTGTGTGTCATAGGGATACATTTGAGCTGGTTATGCTGAGAATACATTCATCAGGAAAGGGTGGAATAAATTCTTTAGGCATATCTATTTCAAAACTTTTCCAGAATTTCTGAAAGAGTTGTGGGCAGCCGACTTCTCTGTAGTCCGTTTTTGTGGGGGCCCGGGAGCAGGAGCCTGTTTTTGTGAATGCCCAGATTTTAGTTTTAAGGGCGGGGAAGGTTTCTAAGCCTCATGACACAGATTAGGTTGAGAACGATACAGTGTCAAAACACAGATGCCAAGTAAGGCGTTCAAATTCTTTTTCGGATCTCATTGCTTTTTTTTCCCAAAAAAAGGATGTCATACTTTTAAATGTCAAACTAACTTGTTTGTGACAATCTCGAGCAACATTCTCGCATAGGCAATTAACAACAACAGAAAGAAGGGATTGCAGAATAAGTGAGATCTATGTCCCCCAAGCCTAGCAGCTACCATATTAAAGTGAATTAGATGCAAAGTGTGTTAATTGCAGGTAAAAATAAGGCAATTAACCCCTGCCTCTGGCGTGCGGATTTCCAGTGTTATTTATTTATAGAGCATGCCTAGCCTAGCATCTTCCGTCCAACTTTATTTAGTTACTTACTTTAGCGAGGCAACCTGTGGCAAAAGCAGTGATGTTCATGCTAGTGATTGTGGAATGTATGATTTCTCAAGACCAGGAAGCTGAATGTTCCTAGCCTTGCTCATGTGTCTATACTGCTAGTAAAATGTTAACAGTATGTGAAGTTGGTGTGTGTGTGTGTGTGTGTGTGTGTAGAGGAGAGCTGGGTAAAGGACTGGTCTTACTCAGCAATTTACTATGAATTTAGGCCCTTTTAAAGTACTTCTAGGTTCTAAATTCTGATATCCAAGAAAAAAGCTTTAAATCTTCCCTGCTGCCCTTTGCACTGATGAAATGCAGAATTCACTTTGCTTGGAGGCTGTTGACCTAAACATTGCTCTTGTCGATATCCCCTTCAGGGAAAAGAAGCAGCAGCTCCTAATTCTCTGCTTGCTGATGAAACTTAGGTTTTCGCTAACAACGAATGCAGCTTCATGGAAAAGTTGAGCTCGGTTTTTATCTACAGTGGTCCACAGCCCAGTTACGTTCAGGCTTTCAATCGTTTGGTCTGCCAAACTGTATTATGACCTCCCCAAAGGCTTGCAAAGGCATACCAAGAAGAACAAGGGTATAATGTCTTTATGTTGCTTTGCAGATGGTGCGTAGGTAAGGGAATGTGAAAACGGCGTGAGCCGTTTCTGTTCATTGGCCTTCGTCAAGGGCAAAGGCTTGCTGAAATGAGGCAGTATCCGGTGGTGGAGAACCTGTGACCCTCCAGATCTTGCTGGACTCCATCTCCGATCCATCAGATCCAAGCATGATCAATGGTCAGGGATGATGGGAGTTGTAGTCCAACAGCAGCTGAAAGGCCGCAGGTTCCCCAACCGGAACTGATCAACCTCTCTACAAAGTAGAGTCTTGTATCTAACATATTGTTTTCACACAAATTATTGCCCTCCTCAGATTGCTGTTCTGTGCGTGCTTCCGTGGAAAGAACATGCTAGTCTGCTGAGTAAATAGGCGGTGGTGGACCTTGGGGGTCTCAAATTTCAGCGGCGCCCTGTGTGACACCAAAATTTCGCGCCCCCTGCCTCTCGTGCTCCATTCTAAATAATAGTTGTGGTGTCCCCATTGTGGCTGAACCGGTCGAGCTCCCCTAAATCCGCCTTTGTAACTATGCACAGGATCAGTCTCTTAGAGTGCAACCCTGTATATTTCTCCTTGGAAGTAGGTTTCATGGAGCTCTGTGGGACTTCATCCAAAATAAGTGGGAATTTCAGCCTTAGTCTGGGAAAAGCAACAGCCTGGAGTAAGTGTGTATTCCGGTGCAATGCATTGTAAAAGGGTAGGTTCTTGGGGCAAGCGCTAACTTCTTAGTTGCAAAATGCAGGCCACAATCCCAAGAACGGAAGAAGCTCTGTGTGCCCAGGAGGCCTTTAAGACCTGTATTTCTTGTACAGCAGTCCCCTATGCCACATAGTAGGAGCAGTTTATGATCTCATGGAAAAAAATCTGTTGTGGGGAGTGAGTGGGAATAAAGGTTCCTAAAGTAGTTTTTTAAGTTGTGGTTTTAAGGTTGCAATTGTGCTTCATCAAACTCAATAAGGCCTAGATTTTTAAAAGGTTTTCCTATGTTCGTTTGACTTTTTGTTGAGGAAGGGTTATTTGAATAGCAAGCTGTCCTTCTATATCACAACTCACTTTTGATACTTGAAAATAGTTTGCTGTGCACTATGTGAGGCTGCTGCTCAAGATACAAAAGGCCAAAGCAACTTTTGTTCCATGATGCTAACAGCACAGTTCTTTGACGGATTTTCTTGCTGGTTCCTGTATGTGTTTCTGCGAGGCAATTTTTAATGGGCCTTAACAGGGAGAATAATTATCCTTTGCCTTTTCTGATATCCCTCTTCTGGCCTAGCACTTATGTGATAAGTTATTTCAGAACTAACACTAAATTTCCAGAATTTTTGAAAAGTTCACAGTTCCAGGTGTGATCCGGGTTCGGCACTTTAAAATTAATTTACTTAAGTGGGAGAGATTTAAGTATGTGCTTAGCTTTCCCTCTGGAGGTAGACTGCTAGATTCCTGGGTTTTAAAATAGTGGTTTTATATATATTTCAGTACTTGCTAGTTAATTTAAAGTTCAGTGTAAATTAGTCCCTCAACCTTATCTGTTTTTTTTTTAAAAAAAATAAATATAAAATGGTTTGATTCAAACAATTAAAAAATCCATCTCACCACTAGGCATGATATATTATCCTGAACTCGGTAGTAGCATTTGTTGTGTTCTTGGAGGCTTGTGGATCCAATAAATTTAATGCCTTATTTCTCTCCATTCAACAATGGCTTGTGGTTGCCTTCCCTATGTCCCAAAATAGCAATATGAATGCACATACATTCTTTTTAAATGTTTTTTTAAATAAGAATAATAATAGTAATAATAATAATAATAATAATAATAATAATAATAAAAACAAACAAACTTAGATTACAATTTCATGGTATTAACAATTGTTAGTCTGTTACCGCAGCAAAATCAGTTTAAAATTATTGGGTCCCCCCCCATTCTGATTATTTTTAGCCCATTTTTCTTTCCAAAAAGAAGCCCAAGGCAGCTGACTACATCATACAAAAATTACTGAAGTGGTACTTTAAAGATTAGCAGAGTTTCTGTAGCATAAGCGGACTTCTTCATAAACGTTTTTGCTACAATAGACTTAAGGAATTGTAAGACTCCTTCCGAATGTAATTGTGCACTGATAAAATAAACTGTGTGTGATTTTACCAATATGCTACGTTGAAATATATTTACTAGCAAATGGGTTTAAGAAGATTATGTAACTAGTCTCATAAATCTAAAACAGAATGTAAGCAATAATTTCTTTATTTATTTCTTTGCATTTATAAACAAACTTTCACCCAGCATGCAACTCAATGAGGCACAAATGGATTCTCAGGTGACCTTCTTTTTGGTCTGATCAGAAACAGACCTGATTAGCTTCCTATAATGTGCTTTCAGAACAGAACAGTTAACTTAACCTGTCTCAGGGATGTGAATTTACAGGTTCCCCTATTGCAAAGAGATTCATTAAAAAGACTGCATGTGTACACACACGAGTGTGCGGATGAGAGATATAGTATACATGCTAGCTAGGTCATTCTTTGCGTTTTTCAAGCAGTGCTTAATTAGTCATAATTATTTAAAAAGAGAAAACATATTTTGAATTAGATTGATGTAAGTTAAAGCAGAAGGGGCCCCCAATACCCCAGGTTTCTTTTTCCAGGGTGTGGCAGTTTTCAGGAGCTGATGAAGGGAATCAACAGTCCTGTTTGCATGAGCACCAAACCATTGTGCAAGCAGGCCACCGCGGTTTCATATCACCCTCAATATTTAAATAAACCAAGTGCATTTATCTTGCATCATTTTCTCAAGTCCATTCTTCTTGCATCATTGTGAATGTGGGGGGTTACTCTGTTTTCAAAATCAATCTCCCCTTTTTAACTTTTGAAAAGAAGAACTCAAGAGAATGTTAGAAATCTACCTATATATAGGAATCTTTTTTTAAAGACAGTAATCCTAGATGGATTATGTTTAAGCCTACACTGTACATTCATTCATTTCTTTGGAAATATGTGGATTATCGTTGGGCACAAGCAAAGCAAACTGTCGGACCTCCCCCCCCCTTTTTACATTGTCATCCAAGTTGTGTCACAGTCCCATCTTCTAGAGCCCATGTGCAGAGATTTCCATGTGTATGGTGAGGTGACTGCTTGGGATTGGGGGGGGGGCAGACTGAAATCTCACCGCACAGTCCTGAAGCTTACTGAATGAACTACTTGGAGGAAAGTTGGGATATACTAAAAAAACACACACAAACTGCACTGATCATAGCTGTCAACCTTCCCTTTTTTGTGGGAAATTCCCTTATTCCAGCGCTGTTTCCCGCTGCTTCCCACTGCTATCCAGGATTGTTAGATATCCCGTAGACTGTCCCCGGGACAGGTGAGGCTGCTGATCCCTTATTTTCAAATCTGAAAGTTGACAGCTATGGCACTGATCACATACATACATCATGCCACAGCTGTGCCTTAGACCTGTGCTACGTGAAGAGGGCATTCTGTGTCTCGCAAAGACATGCAACGTTTAGGGCCAGAACTGGGCTTCACATAAGTGTTGCTGATGCTCAGACCACAGGGAAGGTTTGACCAGAGCTAGTCTTGTTTGGAGAGCTATCAGTGTAGGGACATCACATGCCGCATCAGCTCATATTGGACCAGTCCATGTCTTGGGAACTGAGAGGGAGGTGGAAGGGGTCATTTAAATCACATTGCATAAATTCCCCCCGGATCTACTGAATGTTGCCTAGTCAATCCCCTTCCTTCCAACTCCCGGATGCAGCCTGCTGAATCCGATCTCCCACTAGCCTGGTAAGGACTGTGGTACAGGCAGACACCCCTTGCAGGAGCTGCCTCTCTCTTCATTGTCTCTGCGTAGCACAGGTCTAAGGCACAGCTGTGGTTTTTCCATCCATGTGAAAAAGTGCCTGGTTTGTGTCCACACTCATATTTGGAACGGAAGAAGTCCTCAAATGCAGGACTGGCTTGTGCAATCCCAATGAAAATCAATGGACACAAAAATTACCCTCGTTTTGGATTGTGGTCAAGTGCTGCCATTGCACCCACAGCAAGGGAGTAAGTCTTTGATGGTTTTAATGGGACTTCCTCAGTTTCCCAAATAAATGGGGTTGAGAAAGTCCTTATTACCACGCGAGTTTTCAACATTCTCCTTCATCTGACATACAATGGGTTGGCTATCCAAAGGCTTCTTCTTTTAGCACTCAGTCTTTCCATCCTCCTGCATATTAGACTTTGTTGAAGAGAAAAAAAAGACGCCCCTAGAGCTGAATAAATAAATCTGTCAGCCACTGGGACCCGGCCAACTTTGGGGGACTTTGAGAAATCCTGAAGCTAGCACATGAAAGGAAGCAACCATTTGCAGAGGGTGGGTCCTGGGGGAGATGGCCTTGCACTCATATATATATATATCTCTTCTGGGACGCTGAAGCAATCAGACTGCCTGTCCTCTCTCCTTGCCCATTTTCTGCTCAGGGCCAAGAAGGCCAGACAGAATAAGATATGCGGGAATGGGCCAAGAATTCAAATGATGACAATGGAGCACAAAGGGGATAAGCAGGCTTCGGAGAGAGAGGTCAGAAGATTAGAACCCCAGGTGTGGCCTGGATAAGATAAGGCATGTCTCCTTCCAGAAGGCCTTCAGGCATATTCCTCTTAACAATTATAAGATGAGCTGTTTTGAAAAACTCCCCTCTCCTATGCACGCGCACAAAGGCACAGCGCCTCAACACTCCTGGCAAATTGGCACACATGTCCCGTTCCAAATAGGCACGTAAATAATTCTAAAGCATTGCTGGAACACCAATATGTCCTTTGGCTAATGCTGCTTCCACCTTTGGAAAGCCAGTTCAGGTAGTCTCACAACAGAGAGCCCTTGACCCTGCCTCGGCTGGTTAGCTTTGTCCCATTGTCAGTAATACACAGAGGAATATGGGATAGCTTCTCAGGTGTCATCAGTGTCACAAGGGAGAAGTGTAAAGGCCAGTTATTTTTGCAAGAAGCCGAAAGAACATGCCAACGAACCACTGCAGAAGTGAACAAGGTGATCAGGTAGGTATCCTTGAAAAGAACAGGTAAAGCCATGAAGTTATATAAATGTTGGGCGTTTTCTGAGCTGAGAATTGAGAACAAGCAGGTACGATCTGATCCTAAGCACTCCAAGATAAGTCCTGATTTCATTGAGACTACCCACTTCCAGGTATGTGTGCTTAGGACTACAGCCGACGCTTGCACTGCAATACATATTTACTAAGGAGTAAGTCCACCTGGACTCAGCAGGCTGAGCAAGCAGGCCAAGGACCAGGGTGTGAGACTTCAATGGACCAATGTTGATGTTGAATGGAGTGCTGATGGCCATACCTTTGAAACAAAAAGATATGTTAATCCAACTGCAAAAAAAAACAAACAAAAACAAACAAATATAGTATCTGTCAGATCACAAGCCAGCTCCGTTTTAGCATATCTGTGATCAAGCCCTAAAGTCAGGGGGAAACCACATAAATCATAAAGACAAGAGTTGACAAGCATTGAAGGAAGGTATATGCAGAAGTTGCTGCTCTTGCTGGCAAGGACTCCTCAAGCAAGAAAAGGAACTTGCAACTCCCCAGGAAATGTCTAGGTGCAACATGGTTGCCAAGATCCATGGGAGATCATCCTTGGAAAACTGGGATGTCATACAGCGGCCAGACTAAGATCCCAATTGCGCTCCCCTTTGATCCAGATTTGATCTCAGAAAGATGGTGCAGGGGTTGGCCACAGAACACACATTCTCCTGAATGAGAACCTTGTGGGTGGATAACCAAAGTGCTGGGAGTGTGTACAGTTGCCAGCTCTCCACTGACTTCATGCTCTTGTACCCTTTCCAAAGTCAAAGTGGGAGGAACCAGCTCTGGTTGTTTAGTCTTTCTTCCCTGCTGCAAAGATGCAAAAATGAGCTCAGATATTTTGGTGTCAGAGGCAGCAAATTCAAATGCCACCATCTCTCTGGTGATTAAAATATGAGAATAAATGAAAGACTATACAGATTTGTTCCACCTTAAGGGTACTCCCAAACCTTTTCTGGTAGACAAGGTTGGCCCAAGACATTTATCTGCCTGAGGTGGCGTTTCAGGTAATACCCTCATGCAAGGGTACCAGCTGAAGTGCTAGTCGAAATTATTTTGGCACCTGAAGCCTGGCAGAGAAAAACATGTCTGAGTAGAAGCCAGCAGGATTTACACTAGCTTAAATTAAGCTGATGCAAATTACCCCTGTTCTAAGCCTTTAATAAGCCTTTAAAACAGAGTTTGACCTAGCAGTTCGAAAGCACGTCAAGTGCAAGTAGATAAATAGGTACTGCTCCGGCGAGAAGGTAAACAGTGTTTCCGTGTGCTGCTCTGGTTCACCAGAAGCGGCTTAGTCATGCTGGCCACATAACCTGGAAGCTGACCCCAGCTCCCTCGGCCTATAGAGCGATATGAATGTGCAACCCCAGAGTCGTCTGCGACTGGACCTAACGGTCAGGGGTACCTTTACCTTTTACTTGTGTAAGTTCTGCCAGGTCACCAGGCATAGCTGTCAAGTGTCCCTTATTTGAAGGGACAGTCCCTTATTCCAGCGCCATGTCCCGCTGCTGTCCCTTATTGATGGATGTCCCTTAAATGTCCCTTAAATGATGTCCCTTATATTTCAAAGGAAGCAGCGCCTCTCCCTCCCTCCCTGCCGGCCAGGGAGGAGGGAGGCTCCAACTGTGTTGCTTGGCTGTGTTGCTCACCCAATAAGAAGTCTAAGAACGAAGGGGGGGGGGTGGAGCTTGCATGCCTTGTGTGTGGCTAGTTAATGCAAGCTGAGGGGGGTTTTGAATGCTGGACGCCATTTTGTTGCATGTGCTGCTGCAAACTTTGCAGTGCAAAGCCAGGCTGGGGAGCCATCTTAAGTTGAGGCTGCATAGGCCTTGTGGTGCATGTGATTCAGATTCTATTCAGTTGAACCTCTGGTTACAAAGTTGGTTGGACAGTGTTCTCGAAGCTACCCAGCATGAGTTTGATCAGACTGCAGGAGGACAGGAAGACTGGAGTGCCTGGAACAGGTGAGGCTGCAGGTCCCTTATTTTGACTGCTGGTCCCTTATTTTCAAGGCTGCTGGTCCCTTATTTTCAGATCTGTTAGTTGACAGCTATGTCACCAGGTCACAGTTAGAGTCCAGCATAAATCTCCTCTGCTCAATCCTGCCTTTGCCATTCCCCTGGAACAGCCATTTTTCAGGACTTAAACTGATTTAAGATCCACTGGATTCAGCTCAGCTGGAGGAGCCTTGAATAACCCCAGGTCAGGGAGTTAACACAGACTGGGATCAGTTTAACTGGGATGTGGGGTTTATGCTGTTGTAGTTAAGCTGGGCCAGAAATTGGTCAGTGTGGGACTAACAAAACATTTGAGAACAGTGCAAACTTTCAAGTTACGTATATAGTAGAACAATGCATGAGTAGTTCTGTCTTCCTCAAAAGCTTGCATGCTTTCACAGAGATCTCCCACCCCCCTTTAGGTTAAGGATATATCTCCCTGCCAGTTTCATATGTTGAGGAATCAGTGCACAGAAAATTGTTGCTGCAAATTCACTACGTACCTAAATTCCATTCACTTTTCACACAGAGACTTTTTAAAAAAATTAATAAGCTGCTTTCTGATTGGCTCCCTAACCCAGGCCTATACAGTTGTGAGCCAATCAGAGTGAAGATTCAAAGGAAGGGATTGAGAAAGTACAGCTGTTGTTAAGACCAGCTCATTGTAAATTACAGTTGTCCTCCCCTTCGAAACAAGCATGGGGACGTGTTTGTTTTCTATAAATACCTTGGGTTTGTCATCTGATTGCAACAGCAATTCATTAGAATCAGGGGAAGATCGTCAAATCGGCCTCCAAATGACAGTAACAGCGATCAGGACTCTCGCAAACCAATGCTAAAGTTTATAAACTTTATCCACCTCCTACGCTGGGCTGCCAGCGATCTGTGTCCACAGGAGTTTTACAAGCCAGATTTATGCATATGTCAGTGAGCTGAAATTAACGTTGCAGTGCTGCAATGGGAAAAAAATGTTTCTTTGCAACATGATGAAACAGTTACTTGGCTGGAATAAAAGAGAAGGAGGCTTGCAGGGATAAAGAAAGGTGCCCAAGCCTTCTCAGGGGACTGAGGGGGCGAGGATCTGCTGGCTGGCTGAGTCTTTTGTTCAGTTCCTGTTCCTATTCCTAAAAGGTAAAGGGACCTCTGACCATTAGGTCCAGTCGTGGACGACTCTGGAGTTGCGGTGCTCATCTCGCTTTATTGGCCGAGGGAGCCGGCATATAGCTTCTGGGTCATGTGGCCAGCATGACTAAGCCGCTTCTGGCGAGCCAGAGCAGCGCACGGAAACGCCGTTTACCTTCCCGCCGGAGTGGTACCTATTTATCTACTTGCACTTTGACATGCTTTGGAACTGCTAGGTTGGCATGAGCTGGGACCGAGCAACGGGAGCTCACCCCATCGTGGGGATTTGAACCGCCAACCTTCTGATTGGCAAGTCCTAGGCTCTGTGGTTTAACCCACAGCGCCATCCTGGCGTTAAATCATCTTTTCTTTTTTAGGATGTGGTCAGGGCAGGCCATAGGGGTGAACTCCCTGGGGCCCTGAGCACCCACAAAATTCCCTATGAAGGAACCAGCAAATTTTGGTGCCAGGGCCATGCATGCTGCATGGCACCCACAGCCCCAGGAACCCACAGTTAAGCTGGCACTTCTGGGGCAGACCCAAGACATTTTGCTATCTGAGGCAAAGCAACAAATGGCAACCCCTAACTACCCCACCCCCGCTGCCTCCAGTCATGGTGCATTGTTCCCAAAGGCAGCAAATAAAATAAAAAATAGTCACCTGATGTAGGAAAACCATCCAGCAGCTCCCCCAGCTTTACAACTTCAATAATAAAAAATCAAGACCTCCTAAATTAGTCCAATTGGATTCATAGGGCTTTCTTCTTTTCTCCCACCCTCCTCCTATTTATTTTCATTGTCTTACCTACCCTCCTGCTCTTCACCCTAAGATCCCAAGACAGGCCACAGAGATTTAAAATTTATTTTAGAAATGGAGTCTTGCTTAAGTTTCAAGCAAAAGTGTTTGAAGACCAAGATGCCTACGTTCTTTTCACAGTTGTGGAACCATTCGCAGGCCAGATCTCTTGCTTCAGATCAGGCAATTCTGAATTGCACCTGTTGTTCTAGTGATAATTGCAACTCTTCATCTGATAGTGTGGCTGTATAAAATAATGATAATGCAACATTACATAGTGCTCTAGTGCTCCCCACTTCTTCTTATAGAGTTAACCCACAGGATTCAAAGGTAAAATGAAATCAAACAAGGGGGGGGGAAACATAGGAATCAATGAAAATTAACCAAAGGCTCCTTTCTAGTTTTGATACAAAAATAAAAGACAAAAATAATTTATTACAGTATTAACTTTTGAGGGCTAGAGGCTATTTCATTAAAGGCTGTGTGTGTGTGTGGACACACGTGTGCATGCACACCCACACCCACATTTACATCCATATTGATGTAGAGAGAGCAGGGTGTGTGTTTGTGTGTAAACCGTGATGGCAAAGAGGAACAAAATGCAATGTGGCAATTGCATTTGAAGGAAATCTATCTATAAAACAGTCCCAAGGACCTTTCACAAAGCAGTGCTGTTGATAACACCAGCATCCTGGCACTGGAAAGCCAATTAGCACAAACGCTGGGCTTGAAAACAGCCGCTGCTATTTCAATTGTGGCCTGAATCAAGGTAACAAGTTTTTACTCTGCTGTATGTCTTTCTTAGTTTACCAGGGCAAACACTGTTTTTGTGAACGGTCTCTGTGATTTTTCAAGGGGGAGGCCATAGAGCACCAGCTTTTCAGGAAGAAAATCCCAGGTTAAATTCCTGCTGCTTCCAGGTTGGCTGGGAATGTCCCAGGGCTAGTCAGTTTAGACAACAGTGAGCTGCATGGACCAATTGTATTCCTATGTTCTGTTTAGTTTATGAAACTTTATGTCGTAATAAATTTGTTAGACTATAAGGTGTCACAAGACTCTTTTTGCTTACAACAGACTAAGATGACTACCCATCTGGATAAATGCATCATGTTTCTTTTCTTTTATTTATTTTATTAAATTTATATCTCACTTTTTTCTCCCAAAGGGGCTCAGGATGGCAAATGGTAAGGTATAATCAGATTAAAGTGTTGTTGTTTAGTTGTTTAGTCGTGTCTGACTCTTCGTGATCCCATGGACCAGAGCATGCCAGGCACTCCTGTCTTCCACTGCCTCTCGCAGTTTGGTTAAAGTATATGTAGTCAAATATATATTTCCCAAAGGACTGATGGCTTAATGGGAGCTTAAGAAATGGGCCATGATTAATATGTGACACAGCGATAATAAGCAGAGTATAAAGTTGGTTGGTAAGCTATTTTGGCCCATAGGCTCCTACAGATTATTGAGAAAGTGCCATGGGTGCCGCCCAGCTGGTCATTTCTCTTGTCTCTCCTTTGGATCATTCCCAGCCCTGAGAGACAGAAAGAGTGAAAGCTCACAGACATACTTTGCTTTCCCGAGGGATCTGGGTAAAAGTCAGACCCAGTAAAATTAATCTGAGCCTTGAAAAGCACACAGAGCTGGAAGAAGAAGAAGAGGAAGAAGAGTTTGGATTTGATATCCCACCTTTCACTCCCCTTCAGGAGTCTCAAAGCGGCTAACATTCTCCTTTCCCTTCCTCCCCCACAACAAACACTCTGTGAGGTGAGTGGGGCTGAGAGACTTCAAAGAAGTGTGACTGGCCCAAGGTCACCCAGCAGCTGCATGTGGAGGAGCGGAGACACGAACCCGGTTCCCCAGATTACGAGACTACTGCTCTTAACCACTACACCACACTGGCACTACACCACACTGGAAGAGGAAGTAGGAAAGTGTGCCACTCTTTCAACTTCCTCCTTCAGCTGTATGGACTTTTAAGGGAGAAAAATGGTAATCTCCTTCCCCACTTCATGGAGTGTGGAAGGGACTTCATGGGCCCCAGTGTTACAGGAGGGATTCAACTGCATGCCATAAAATTAGGTTTGATCACTTAAGTTGGATAAAAATACTCAATCCCTCTAACACAACGAATCCACCTTAAGAAAGACTCTGACTTTTTGCAGTTAGGAAAGTGATGAGGAAACGCAGTAGAAAATGTGCTATAGGTGAATAATTAAAGAGAAGGTGTGTAAGCACTGTGCTCGCAAATCAGAATGAAATCAGGAGGAATCTTCATTGTCGTATAACTGTGCAAACAAATCAGATGTTCAGGAAAGACTGGGCATTGACTAACCTCCACATAAGCTTTGTGCAAGCTTAAGCAGGATGAACGCTCAATAAATATGTTATCTAGAGAAGCCTTCACTGTGACAAAGCAGATAAGCACTTACTTGTCTTTCACCAGAGAAACCAAGCATTCTAGGCAAACTCATCTTCATCTGCTTATGAAAGGTGTACAAATCTCCCCATTAATCATTCATCCTCACGCTTTTCATTGCATTTCCCCTTCACTTTCCTAACTGCAAAAAGTCAATTTTTAAAAAGTGGATTTGTTGTGTAACTGAGCTCTGCAATCCACTTAAATTGTGCAAGCCTCGATTGCCAGTATGTGTTCAAATCCCTCTCATAAAATATGTACGGTCTGGAGATGGCCCGAGGCTTATTCAGAGATGCGCTTTCTGCTGTGGCCTTGAGGTGGTTCTGGTGTGTGCCTGGCGAATGCAGTGCAGAACCTGGGTCCCCAGAATGAAGGTACAGACTTCCCAATCTAGGTCAACTCTGGTTCTTCTCAATGACACAAGGAGAGTTCCCTGTTATACAGAATGTATGTGCCTGGCCTACCTAACAGGGTGTTAGCAACTGGCTGGGGATCAGAGACTTGTGAAGCAATAGCTTATTAATTTAGCAATGTCTGGTGCCAAGATCCATAGGCTCCAGCAGTTTGGAAGACAATAGCTGAAGCCAGTGAAGCCTTACCAGGAAAGATAATATAGTAGTTGGGTTAGTCTGTTAGCCTTCAGATTGTTGCAACCGATTATGGAATGTTCTTCGTGCACCTGCCGGGATCTGAGCACTCAAAAGTGGAAGGTTAGACTTCTCCTCTTGTCCTAGATCATGGACAAGGGAGCCACGAGGAATACCATTCAGGCTGTTAAAAACCCAATTGGCAGATAAAAAATGGCTATGTAGAAATCCTACTTGCAGAGCAATCCTAACTATATGAAGCTAATGAAATGTACTGTCCCAGCCAGTCCCAGATAAGGAAGACACACTTCTGATAGTTAAAGCTTTATTGACAAGTATCAAACATTTCAAGGGCTGTCTCACGGGAGATGGAACAAGCTTGTTTTCTCCTGCTCTGGAGGACAGGACTTGAACAAATGGCTTCAAATGGCAAGAAAAGACATTCCAGCTAAACATCAGGAAAAACTTTCTGACCCTAAGAGCTGTTTGACAGTGGAACGGACCCTCCTTCACTGGAGGTTTTCAAGCAGAGGTTGGATGGCCACCTGTCATGGATGCTTTAGTTGAGATTCCTGCACTGCAGAGGGTTAGACTAGATGACCCTGGGGGTTCCTTCCAACTCTACAATTCTTTGATTCTATGTGAAACACTTATAGCAGCTCCCACAGTGCTCCAGATACACACACTTCGAGGTTCTAGGTCTGGGCCCTGTGAAGCAGTCATGGCAACAGTGGGGCCCTGCTCCCCCTCTGGCTTATATTCCTTCCTCTGACGGGTTTCATGCTTGCAACCTGAGACTTCTCCTGCATGGACGCCATCACTGCTCTTCCCTTTTCAGGCCCCTCCTGGTTCTAGGAGGCAGTCTTCTTCAGACTGCCCTGACTCTCATTCCTCCCCTGGCTCCTGCGTTATGGGTGGTGTGACACCCTAGATATCACTGGTCCCCTCTCCTGGTCTCCTGCCTCCACCACACTCTCTTCTGAGCCCTGCCAGTCCCTGACACTTACCTCAGCTTCAGTTTGTTACCCCAATTCCAAACTCCGTTCCAGAGTGTGGATATCCTTGGCTGAGCTGGCATAAGCCTGGCAAAGGGAAAACTAGAGTTTGATTTACATTATCTTTTTTGTTGATTTAAGTTCCACCAGGTTGCCAGGTCATGTGGCCAAGCTGAATAGAGTTAGGATCCATAATAAGCCCCCCCCTTCCCCTTCCTACCCGCCCCTTCCCCGGAACCCCCATAATTCGGGGCTTACACTTATGTATTTTCAGCTGAGGTGATATGTAGGGCTTATGCCAGCATAGCCTGGCTGTGCCAGGAACCTGCCAGCTGAGTTGGAGATCTGCTGGATCTTAACTGGATCTTATCATGGTAGATCTTGGGTTTGGACCACTCCCTTAGATGTCTCCATTCCTTGTCACGTTCAGCATCTCAGGGCCATCCTGAAGGTCATGAGAGAACTAGGTCAGATGCACTACAACAGGGATAGCCATCTCCCACCAGCCCCAGGCAGCATGGCCAAGGGTCAGGGTTGGTGGGAGCCCACATCATCTGGCAAGCACCATGATGGCTATCGCTGAGCCATCACTGAGTACACAGCAGCTTTCCCCCTGAGACATAGAATCGAAACAGCAGGGCTGTTGGCAGGAGATCCCAAGCGGAGTGTTTTGAGGACAATGCCCTAACATTCATACTTGCAACCAAGCAAGAGGTCATGCACTGGCTTCTGTCTGAAATCAGGAGGAATTCACATTTGCGCAAAGGGCCCCTCCAGTCTGCTGTCTTATTGTGAGTTCACTCTGTTCCTAACACAATAGCAGAGCGTTCGTGGTGGATTTATTTTGCTTTAGTTTGGTCTGTGATGCTTCCACAATGCTTCTACATGATTGCTGTCCGCAAGAGCTATAGCACAATGAAAGCAGGACATTAAAAAGCCCCAAAACTTTTGCAGGTGTGAACAGTGTCAAAGGTGAGGCAGCCACCAATGGGATGTCTATAAGGGTCCCACCTGGGCATGCAGGTGCTGGACCGCTTCCCCGCAGTTGCTAACTCACACGGCTTCACTGTGCATGTGATGATTACCTCTTGGTTAGGGAGAACTTAGTGGGACATTGTCATACCCTGAGTACCTGTGGATGTCATGCATGCCGCCTGCCCCAAGAAGACAGAGAGGGAGAAATAGCAGCTTTATTGGGCTCACTGTGGATCTCCATCTGGACAAGCTATGTAAAGAAAAAGAAGGCACCTTTCATCATATGTGGTGGACGTGTAAGGTAATAAAAACATTATGGGAAATGATATATAATGAATTGGAAAAAATGTTCAGAGTAACGTTCATAAAAAACAACAACAACCCAGAAGCTTTCCTATTAGGAATTGTAGTTGCTGATATTCCAAAGGAGCAGAAAAGACTTTTTATGTATGTGACGACAGCCGCATGGATGTTATGAGCCCAGAGATGGAAAGAAGATAAAGTTCCTACCAGAGAAGAACGGCAAATTAAACTGTTGGACTATGCCAAGAAGGTAAAACTGACCAGAAAGCTCAGGAACCAAGAAGATTGAAACTTTAACAAAGAATGGAGGAAATGTATAATTTATCTTGGAGACCACTGTAAGCAGATGAAAACATTAGCAGGATTGCACTAACACTCTCAATGTAGCAAGTACTATGGAGATAATGGACTTCTGTAAAATATGGACTATTGAAAAAGATGCAGTAGAAAAGGATTAATAACAGGAGCCACGGAGGGCAAGGTGGGAAGTCCAAAGATTTGGAGGAATCTTTAGATGTGTATGTGTATGGTTGTATTGTTATAATTTTATACTTTTAAAATCAAATACAAATTATTTCAAAAAGGAGGGGAAAGACAAGCTATGCTCAGCAGGAGGTGGCCCAGACAGGCTCATTTTCATGTGCAGACTGAATGTTATTATCAAAACAACAACAACCCAGTTGTTTGCTGTGGAAGGAAAATGGGAGAAAGGGGAGGCGAGATCAACTAGGCATAGTTCTGTCCAGCCAAGTGACTGACCTTAGCTAACAGTGAAAAGACTTGCTCCACTTCTCTCGACTTTTCACATTCCCTTTCCACTGATGTGCTAGTTTACAATATGCAGGGAGCTGTTTATATAAGGGTGTATCCACAAATATCAGCTTCCCACAGTTTGAAGGGGAACAGCCTGGAAAGGTTTTTACAGAAGGAGCTTTCAGGCGGTTGCTATTTTCAGGTGGGATTCCCTCGTGCACCAACCATTTCAGGTTATGCAGTTACAGTTGGTGGTCCACCGCAACAAAGTCACTTCCCAAAAAGATAGGACCTTTTGCAATAAGAAAATATCTGGGGAAACACACCGGAAAGCGTGCAATAGCATTTGCTTGATGGGAACGTCATCTAAACTCCTCGTGAACAAGATTAGAAGGCATGCTCCATAAATAGACAGCTTCGTCTAACCTCCCTGCAAACAAATCAGGACGAGGGCACAATAAACAGGTCACCTGAAAGCACCTGGAGAGTAAACAGGCACAATTTCTCAGAGAAGATTAGTTTTGGATGCTGATGCAATTGAGTTTATGGGCTTTTTGAAATTTTAATGATGTGCTGTGTTCTATCTACTGTTTTAAAATTGTATTGGATCCATTTTTGCCTTTTAATTTACAATAAGCCTGTAACTTACGCACATTTAACTTGTGTGTTTTATGCGCTTGGCAAAAATGTTTAAAAAATTAGAAAAGGGAGTGGAAACGGGGCGGGCATCCAGGAAAAAAGCTTTGGCAATCCCACCCATCACTGAAACCAATGCAATTTGACTATGCACAATTTTGGCTTTACGTCTGATCCCCGGAATGTGACCCTTGCGTAATTGTGGACTTTACTGTATTGTAGCCTACCCTGGCATTGTCTGCTGAAGGGTGAGATAAACGTAATCTTAATAAATAAATGATAAATACGGTGACTCTTCTGGACCTCTCCCTCCATGCAAAACAGGCTGGGATTCTACTTATCGTTTTCAAAGTCACCCAAAGCAAAGGGAAGAAATCCATGGCTTCAGAGTGTCGCAATCCCTTCTGCCTCAAAGTGGGAATTACCCTTTGAAGGGCTTGTCATTCATTCTTGAGGCTCCATGGCATCTACTTTGAGGAAGTGGAGACAGGCTGGGGCAGATGGGAAAGGGCATGAATCACCTTCCTACGTAACGAGCGTTTCATCATGGGCAAAACCCCACCAGCTGAGCGACAGTCTGGCCTTTTGCCCCTGCACTATCATCTTCTGGAAATGGTGACTGACTCCATTCCCATACCCTGATGGTTGTTCGAGTTTGTGACTACGTGGCCTTCAGAGCCACCTCCATTGGCTGGAGAGCTCACTTGAAATCGGAACGATGACCTACCTAGTATTGACCCAAGAGCATCAGAGATATCAATAATGGCTCCTCGACACTTATTGTAGAAGAATGTAAGCAAATTCAGGGTTATAAGTTTCAAATCTTGGCCTGGGAGAGGTGTGAGTAGCTTGGGCAAATGCCTGAGGCCCGCAGCCTCAATCAGCCAGTTGGAGAAAGCATATGTGATGCTTCTTTCTATTAAGTCCAGCCACCAACCCAATGAGCACAGCATTGGCCTAGTTTCTACAACACTATGCCATAATTTATTAAGCTACAGTTTATTCAGTCATGGGTTAACATCTGCCCAACACAGCTTAACTATGGTTTATTTACTGCCAACAAACCACAGTCTGAAGCCAAAGTTTGGGTTTGTTTTCACTTACATGTGAACATAGCTTTCTTCTATGGTTTGTTTGGCCACCAGAGGTGGCCAGCAGTTTGGAGTGGGCTTGGGCAGCATTGCTTACCGGGTAACTAGAATCCTAAAGAGATGTCTTGCTGTTGTGGCTAAAAGCGTGAGCATCCCTGGTTCCAAAACTCTTTCTGTCCAGGAATGCATTAGGTAGCATTTGGCTTATAAACCATCTCTCAACATCCACTCTACAATATGAGCTATAATTTGAGGCCTGAAGCGAGATGAGCGCCACACCCCATAGCCACCTTTGACTGGACTTTGATGGTTATCCAGGGGTCATTTACCTTTACCTATGATATGAGAATGGGCCGTGGGTGGCACTGTGAGTTAAACCACAGAGCCTAGGACTTGCCGATCAGAAGGTCAGTGTTTCGAATCCCTGCGACGGGGTGAGCTCCCGTTGCTCGGTTCCTGCTCCTGCCAACCTAGCAGTTCGAAAGCACGTCAAAGTGCAAGTAAATTAAATAGGTACCGCTCCGGCGGGAAGGTAAACGGTGTTTCTGTGTGCTGCTCTGGTTCGCCAGAAGCGGCTTAGTCATGCTGGCCACATGACCCGGAAGCTGTACGCTGGCTCCCTCGGCCAATAAAGTGAGATGAGCGCCGCAACCCCAGAATCGGTCACAACTGGACCTAATGGTCAGGGGTCCCTTTACCCTTTACCTTATGATATGAGAATCGTGATCCTTGAGTTGTTGCAATGATCACTGAGATATGTGTTCTTCTGAGCACTCTGAATGTTAATCTGTATTATCAGTTCTACCAACAGAAAATTTGGGGAGTCAAGTGTCTATCAGTTTGTAGGTGAAAAAGGGTCACTCTACAACAACTGCAACACAACAATAAACAGGAGCAGGGGATTACTTAGTTACACAGAAGTACAGTGGACGCTCGGGTTGCAAACGTGATCTGTGCGGGAGGCATGTTCGCAACCCGCAGCATTCGCAACCCGTAGTGCCACGTCTGCGCAAGTGCGGGTTGTGATTTGGCACTTCTGTGCATGCGCGACTGCCAAAACCCAGAAGTAATCCGTTCCAGTACTTCCGGGTTTTGCCGCATCCATAGCCCAAAAAAACGCAACCTAAAACATCTGTAACCCGAAGTACAGTGGTACCTCTGTCACAAGAGACTAGGGCCCTGCGGGACTTGACATCTTTCCGCAGGGCCTGCAAGACAGAGCTGTTCCGCCAGGCCTTTGGCCAGGGCACAGCCTGACTCCCTCCCTCGGCAATCTTCGCGGAGCTCTGGCCCAATAGTGGCCAGTGGCTTGAATTTAATTAATTTTATAATGAATGATTTTAAAGTGTTGTTTGTGTTGTACTTTTGTATTGTTTTATTGTTGTTAGCCGCCCTGAGCCCAGCTTCGGCTGGGGAGGGCGGGATATAAATAAAATTTATTATTATTATTATTATTACATACGCTTCAGGTTACAGACTCCGCTAACCCAGAAATAGTACCTCGGGTTAAGAACTTTATTTCAGGATGAGAACAGAAACCGTGCTCCAGAGGTGCGGCAGCAGCGGGAGGCCCCATTAGCTAAAGTGGTGCTTCAGGTTAAGAACAGTTTCAAGTTAAGAACGGACCTCCGGAACAAATTAAGTTCTTAACCCAAGGTACCACTGTATGACTGTATTTGCAAATTAAACAAAAAATAATAATGCTTAAAACCCAGGATGTACAAAATGCTGAAGTATCAATTAAGGTGAATCAACCTTGTGAAGTCCTGAGGGATAGCTCAGTTGGTAAAGCATGAGACTCTTAATTGCAGGGTCGTGGGTTTGAGCCCCACATTGGGCAAAACATTCCTGCGCTGCAGGGAGTTGGACTAAATGGTCTTCATAGTCCCTTCCAACTTTACAATTCTAAGTCTCTAACAGCTTAGAATAAGCATCCTGGGATAGGCTTGGGCAGGAGAATGCTGTGAATTTTTTTAACACCCCCCCCCTGCACTATAAACCAGGGATTTATGATTCTATCTGAGAGAGAGAAAAAAAGCCTCCCATCTCTCCCACTTTCTAGAATTAAACCTGTTCCCGCTGTATAGCTATAGAATGCTAGCACTATATTGTACTATATTCCTCTGAGGAAAAGGCCTCAGGGAGAAGCAGTAGCGGCCCATGTAATGGGAGGAGGCTGCTCCACAGCCAGGGTGCCAACACTGAAAAGGCCCTCTCTGTATTAGCCACCCATCTGACTTCACTGGGCAGAGGGCACAGGGAGCAGGGCCTCTGAAGAGGATCTTATGATTTGGGCAGGTATACTGCTGAGCTGCTACTGCTACTTGCCTAAATAAAGACAACTTTCTTACTCACAAGTTAAGATCCTCAGCTGTTGCGGCTTGGGAAGGAGAAAAGACAAACGTTTTATTGTTATTAGGACAGTGGTGTGTATGAGCTTTTGAACTGCACAGAGCTGTAGTTTCAAAACTTTATATATATATATATATATATATATATATAAAAACAGGACAGTGCTTCTTCGAGAACGCATGGTGTGAACTTTGCTGCTTGATTTAGTCCTGAGATGGCAGCAGAGGAGGACACCCTGCCTGCTTATTATTGGCCTGTGCTAGGTGCTGCCCACAATCTGGATGCAACCTTAAATTACCTTGTCTCATTTGCTGCTGAGCAACATCCTCCGGTAAGGACAAGGAGCTGCTCCAGGTCCTTCAGTTGCTGTGCAGTGATGGTGATTTAACTCACCTCCTAAGCTTAAGCCGCTGATAACCATCTATGCACCCAAGATGGGAGTGGAGGAAAGCCGCAACTTGTGTTCCTCTAGCATAGGGGCCAACAAACTTTTTCAGCAGGGGGCCGGTCCACTGTCCCTCAGACCTTGTGAGGGACCGGACTATATTTTGGGGGAGGGGAAATGAACAAATTCCTATGCCCCACAAATAACCCAGAGATGCATTTTAAATAAAAGCACACATTCTACTCATGTAAAAACACCAGGCAGGCCCCACAAATAACCCACAGATGCATTTTAAATACAAGGATACACTCTACTCATGTAAAAACAAGCTGATTCCCGGACCATCCGCGGGCCGGATTTAGAAGGCAATTGGGCCGGATCTGGTCCCCGGGCCTTAGTTTGCCTACCCATGCTGTAGCAAAGCTCTTTGGCCGCCTCCAAAATCTCTGAAGGCTGAAACAATTGTAGCTTGCAAAATGCGTCCTGAATGAACTTTGCTGCTATTGCTCCCATCTGAAATATGCCTTCAGGCTGGGTAAAAGGGGGATTTGTAATTTTCTTTCTTTTTCCTTCAATGGTGTGTTTGTGTTCTGAAATGACCGGCCAAAATTTGGTCCGAAATTATATGAGAGTGTCTCATGTGTCATCGCACGCACACACTGCTAGTTTTGCTGTCAGCCCTCCAGCCTAGTTGCCTTCCCCTTAGGCTGCAGGACATTCCATAGGCTGGTGGGAATAGTCACAGTTTTATTAAGTACCTAATAATACACTGTACAGTGACAGCATGTAATAGCAATAAACCCTCTCTGTAATTCTGCTTGACTCATCAAACAAAGTGGGGCAACTATGATTGATTGGGTTTCAGTAAACACGGCTTGAAAGAAAGCTCTTGGCAAAGGAGAGACAGTTTAATCCTCAGAGAAATTAGCAGGGCAGCCCCAAGTTTTACATTGTTTTGTTTTGCTTAGTTTTGTTTCTTAAAACACATTTTTGCAGAGCAGGAAAATAACATACCCAAGTTGCAAAATGCATTGGCGGCTGCTGGTGTGTTTGGGATTAAAACAAAAGCAATCAGTTCTTGCTATATGCAAACTGACTCTGCTACTTGAGTTATCTAGAGTGCTAAATTCTGCAGTAGAAAAAGTATGTCTTTGTAAAACGTTTTCTTGTGATGCTCAAGTAAGTTGAAGTTCAAGCTACAGGAAGGGTGGGCTCCTCTCTTTTTTTGGACTTCTTGCCCAAGTCTTCCTGATCAAAATCTGCCCCCCCCCCGACTGCTTTCTCTCCTGAAGGGGAAAAGAAAATGGGTTGCTGTATGCTTTCTTTGAAGGGAGAAAAGTAGCTGGGGTCTTGATTTGAAAATAGCAAATATGGAAAATGTCCACCACTGCCACCACACTCACAGCTCCAGTGAAATTCACAGACCTCTGACACTGCGCCTGAGCTTTGCTAAAAACAGAAATCAGGAGATGGCATTTCCCACTCTTGTTTAGCTTGGCTCA
Organism: Podarcis raffonei; assembly: GCF_027172205.1. Classification (NCBI taxonomy): domain Eukaryota; kingdom Metazoa; phylum Chordata; class Lepidosauria; order Squamata; family Lacertidae; genus Podarcis; species Podarcis raffonei. The sequence continues at coordinate 80,951,555 of NC_070607.1, forward strand.
TTGTTCTGATGTGCATATAATACAGATCAACAACTTATTGGTTGTGTAAACTGAGAATGAAAAATGCTAGTACAGGGGAATCAACACGGGGTATCTGTGGCAGAGAATATAGCTCCATGTAATGAGGGCAGATCCACACCATACATTTAAAGTACATCTAATGCACATTCAAAGCAGATGGCTTCCCAGCAAAATAATCCTGGGAACTGTAGTTTGTTAAAGGTGCTGGGAATTGTAGTACAGTGTTAAGGAAAACTACAGTTCCCATGGTTCTTTCGAAGAAGTCATGTTCTATAATGAATGAACCAATTTGTTATGGTCCCAGACCATATGTGCTATCACCATTCATTGAATGTGCTCTGAATGTATGCTGTGGATCTGCCCCTCAAGCAACTAAGTCAAGTTGTATTACAGTGGTACCTCGGGTTAAGAACTTAATTCGTTCTGGAGGTCCATTCTTAACCTGAAACTGTTCTTAACCTGAAGCACCACTTTAGCTAATGGGGCCTCCTGCTGCCGCTGCACTGCCGGAGCACGATTTCTGTTCTTATCCTGAAGCAAAGTTCTTAACCCGAGGTATTATTTCTGGGTTAGCAGAGTCTGTAACCTGAAGCGTCTGTAACCTGAGGTACCACTGTATTAGCAAGCATTGCTTTCCCTCAAAGAACAAGAATGCAGATTGATGGCCCTTCAAATGTGGAAGCCTTGGAATGACCTTGAAAGTCAGCAGAATGGATCTTCTGCTCATCTAAACTGGGAATCCACTCTCAAAAAGAAAGCATGCAAGACCTGATGCCCTCCATGAACACATTAGCAACGAGCTGGTGTCTTCTTGCAGCCTAGGTAAGTTCTTGCCTGCTCTTCAAAAGCACAGGTGCGGGGTGTCTTTTTTTGCAAAGGGCCCTCCTGAATTATTATTTTTTAAATGCATTCAGGATTATTTGTGCTGATGGTATCAGGGCAATTAGATGTGCTGCCACTTTCAATACTGCTTGTGACTGCAAAATGTTTGGGGCAGACATATGGCTTTGTTTCTAACCAGTGCATGTCCTGTAGATTGCTGAAATCCTGCAACTTTGAATGAATGAATTTTATTATTTCGGTCACAGACCAGTTCCAGCCCACATACAATATCAAGGAAGTCATAAAACACAATAGGAATACATTTGAATTTGCAATTAGGTATAACAGGGACAATACAGATATTGTTGTTGTTTAGTTGTTTAGTTGTGTCCGACTCTTCGTGATCCCATGGACCAGAGCACACCAGGCACTCCTGTCTTCCACTGCCTCCCGCAGTTTGGTCAAACTCATGCTGGTAGCTTCAAGAACACTGTCCAACCATCTAGTCCTCTGTCATCCCCTTCTCCTTGTGCCCTCCATCTTTCCCAACATCAGGGTCTTTTCCAGGGAGTCTTCTCTTCTCATGAGGTGGCCAAAGTATTTGAGCCTCAGCTTCAGGATCTGTCCTTCCAGTGAGCACTCAGGGCTGATTTCCTTCAGAATGGAGAGGGTTGATCTTCTTGCAGTCCATGGGACTCTCAAGAGTCTCCTCTAGCACCATAATTCAAAAGCATCAATTCTTCGGCGATCAGCCTTCTTTATGGTCCAGCTCTCACTTCCATACATCATTACTGGGAAAACCATAGCTTTAACTATACGGACCTTTGTTGGCAAGGTGATGTCTCTGCTTTATAAGATGCTGTCTAGGTTTGTCATTGCTTTTCTCAATACAGATGTAGCAACAGTTTAAAAATATATGAATTGAAACTTAGTCACTAACATATAGCCTAAAATTATCATTAAAACTTTTCATACTACTAATGTGCAGCTGGGGGCGGGGGGAAGGGGAATGTCATGCTTTTGATACACTATAGTGCAAGAGTGCCCCCCCTCCATGTAGCAACCTTGCAGTAACACTGGGTACCCATTGCAGAACAACTGACAAAGCAGAATGATGTGTGGACTGTCCAGTATAAATCCACTACAGATCCACAAATGCTGGGAGAAGCACAGAGAGAGAGAAAACACCATGGCGCACCTGTAGCAGGAAAACTGGATGTCTTCATCTGCCCCACCTGCAATAAAACATGTCTCTCCCATATCAGTCTCTGCTGCCCCAGCAGGCATTGTAACTCTCCAAAATTTTGACTTTGCTCCTGAAGGCGCACTCTTCCATTGTCTCCCAAGACAGACGGATGCCAACAATAATGCATCAGTGACATGTTGCAGAATACACCGGCCAAAGCAAACAAGCAAACAAACCACCAATCTTGGGCGGGGACAATATAGCTTTCCAGCATCACCTTCCCTTCTTCCCCCTCCCCTTTATAATTTGTCCACTCCAAGCTGTGTTTCTGAACAAAAAGCATGACTCTCCAAGGTCTCTGAATGCTGGGGCCGGCTCAAGACATTTTGACACCTGAGGTGAGTCACAAAATGGCACCCTCCTCCCCACCAGGGAAGAAGGGATGGGTGAAGATCTGTATCAGGAGCAAGGGGGATAAAGATCTATGTTGGGATCTGCTGGCCCTGTCTCTCCTGCCACCCACCTTAGGGAAATGGATAACACGGAAGAGGAAATTGTTTAAAACATATGTGTTTGATCTGTAAAGTATTAGATTAATAATGAATGACTTAATGTCATTTTATTTATCATTTTCGTTTTTCATTAAGTCATTAACTGTATCGGTATATGATATTTACTTATGTTTCTGTTTTTCTTTCTTAATTTCTTTTCTCTTTTTCAAGTTTGTAAGTTTTGATTTGGACGTACAATTATACCTCGGGTTACAGACGCCTCAGGTTGCGTTTCTTCAGGTTACAGACCGCCGAAACCCGGAAGTACTGGAATCGCAACCTGCATGTGCGCAGACGTGCTGCTGTGGGTTGCGGATGCTGCGTATTGTGAATGTGCATCCCGCACAGATCACGTTTGCAACCCGAGCATCCACTGTATTTGCAATCAATCAATCAATCAATCAATCAAGATCCACATTTGGATCTGCTGCCCCAGTGTCTCCTGCCATCCATCTTAGGGGCTGCACTCAGGATTTTTGTAGGGTTTGCTCCTTAGCCTTTTCTTCTCCTGAAGATGTCCCACAACGTAGTAGGTATGGAATTTTTGTTAGGGTTTACTCCGTATTCTTCATTATGCCATGTGACTTTTCATATTATTCCTCTTTCCCCTTTTACATGAAGAGAGCACAGGTAGGTTTAAGAAACGGAACAGGGGAATTGCATTTAACTATTCCTGATCCAAAACACCCTTTTCTCTAAATCTGAAGGGGGGGAAGCATTGCAATTAATTGTTGCATTTGAGCCAGGGCCCATTAGAGCACAGCAGAACGTATTTGCAATGCAAGGCTCAACCCAGAAAATGTCATGTAATGATCTCTGCTCATGTGTAGAGTTCGTCACACTGGACTAACCATAAATGAACCTCTGTTATGTCTGAGAGCTTAAACACATGACCTTTCACACATGCTTTCAAATACATGCTTTGGAGTGTATCCCTAACTTGGCAAAGAGAGAGAGAGAGAGAGAAGACTTGAAATACAGAACAAAACTGTATCAATACAGGACATAGCATTTTACACTGAAATACGGGACAATCTTGTATTATACAGGACAGGTGGCAACCCTATATAACATATGTAGATGTGGAAGTGTGCTGTTCAGGGGTGCCCAAAGGAGGAAGGAGAATTGTCCAGATGCATCAAATATTTGTTTATTTTCTTACATTTATATCCTAATCTATTAATTTCCCTACATTTGTATTTTCTTGCATTTGTGTCATATTATGATGGAGGAGCTGAATGATGTTCACAAATTGGGCAGCCAGTTTTCAGAAGGACAGTCCACAAAGCATTACAATTTACAGTGTCGAAGGCCTTAAAGGTAAAGGACCCCTGACAGTTGCAGACAACTCTGGGGTTGCAGCGCTCATCTCACTTTACAGGCTGAGGGAGCTGGCGTTTGTCCGCAGACAGTTTTTCCAGGTCATGTGTCCAGCATGACTAAGCCGCTTCTGGCACAACGGAACACTGAAACCAGAGCAGTGGCCGGAAACGCCATTTACCTTCCCACCAGAGTGGTGCCTATTTATCTACTTGCACTTTTTGTGTGTGTGTATGGTTTTGAACTGCTAGGTTGGCAGGAGCTGGAACCAAGCAACAGGAGCTCAACCTGTCACTGGGATTTCAACTGCCGACCTTCTGATCGATGCAGAGGCTGGTTTTGCTCTCTGCATTTTTCTTGAAGCTTTTGAGCAGTAAAAATCATGTCCATTGCCCCCCTAGAAGGCCTAAAACAATTTTGGGATTCAGGAAGGGTCGCCTTGGGTATTGTTAAGAGACAGTTTGCCAAGATCCTTGCAAGAATTTTGCCGGCCGCAGCTAATAAAGACATGCCTCGGTAGTTCTGCAATCCATTCTGTCACCTTTTTTTAAAAAAAAGAGATTGATAATTTTGGCATCCCTAAATTCTGCTGGCATCTCCCCTTTCTCCCAGATTTTTTTGATGGAACCCAAGACTGCAGAACATACATGTAGTTCCCAGGCAGTCTCCCCACATCCATGCACTGACCACACCCAGATTTGGGTATCCTTAGCTAGGCGGTGGCCTCTTGCAGCTTCATACCCAGGGTTGGGAAATCTTCTTAGCCAATGGGCAACCTTCCAGGGGTTGCCTGCCACTGTTGGGTGGGGCCAGAGGCAAAGGTGGCCAGAGTAGCACATGTAAAGTTTACCTCTGTATGTTATGTTACTTTACACACACATGCACACACACCAACACACCCCTCTCTAACCTGCACACAAACAACATTATTGGAGTTCAAGGGCACATTCCAGCCAAGGAGAACTAAAGAGAAAAAGGAAGCTTCCAGGACAGTGACACTTTCTTTTCTTCCCATGTCTGGGATGATTTTAATCCTTCCAGCTTTCTCCCACACGCCTATCAGATAAGCTTTGCCCTGGGAAATGATGGGCTGCACCTGGTCCTCACTTCTTCTTCTTCCCATTCACCTGAGTGCACCAGCTCCAAATCTCTCCCTCTCCTAAATGTGCTGAAATACATAGACTGAGCAAAAGAGCTCTCGATAAGCAGACATGCGCAGTGGTGCGAGGGGTTAAAACGAGACACCCAGAGCCCTCGCTGGCCACAAAAGCATTTAAGGCAACACATCCCATGTCAAACGATTTCGTTTCCAGCTCCAGCTTTAATTATAAGATGTCATGTAGAATGATGACATAGAGTTATAATAGGCACATATAACACACTAATCTGATATTATATCTTGGCTTTCAACAATAGGCGCAGTGAACCAGCCTAAGCTGCTAACTCGTTCTGGACGCATCTGCAAACTCCACCTAGATACTTATCGGTCTCTTTAATTAAGTGGAGGGAAACATCTTGAGGCCATGCCCATAAAGCCAGACTCTGGTGAGAGCAGAGTCGCTGCAAGCTGCCAGTAACTTCTGACGCCCACAGAGTGGGGTCAGTTTCTGAGCTTGGTCCCACACTGTGTGTGGTTTCAGAGTGAAAACAAGTCAAAAGCAAGTCAAAAGTGCATGGAAAGAAAGGAGGATGCACCAGAAAAGCACCTGGAAAGTTAGGGGGAAATCCATCATCCAGAAGTCATCGTACTACTTTATTCTTCCTTGGTCTGAGCACACCTGGAATACTGTGTCCAATTCTGGGCACCACAATTTAAGAAGGATGTTGACAAGCTGGAACATGTGCAGAGGAGGGCAACCAAGATGATCAAAGGTCTGGAAACCAAGCCTTGTGAGGAACAGTTGAAGGAGCTGGGTATGTTTAGTCTGGAAAAGAGGAGACTGAGAGGAGATATGATTGCCATCTTCAAATATCTCAAGGGCTGTCACATGGAAGAGGGAGCAAGCTGGTTTTCTCCTGCTCTGGACTTGAACCAATGGCTTCAAGTTACAAGAAAGGAGATTCCGACTAAGCATCAGGAAGAACTTTCTGACAGTAAGAGCTGTTTGCATTGGAACAGACTCCCTCGGGAGGTTGTGGACTCTCCTTCCTTGGAGGTTTTTAAGTAGAGGTTGGATGGCCATCTGTCACTGATGCTTTAGCTGAGATTCCTGCATTGCAGGGGGTTGGACTAGATGATCCTCAGAATTCCTTCCAACTCTACAATTCTATGATTATATAATTCTATGATTCCAGTTATTCCTGAAGGTGTGCCTCCACCCCATTGTTCAGCCCAGACACTGAGGTCCAGCTCCAAGGGCCTTCTGGCAGTTCCCTCACTGCGAGAAGTGAGATTACAGGGAACCAGGCAGAGGGCCTTCTTGGTAGTGGCGCCCGCCCTGTGTAACACCATCCCTCCAGATGTCAAGGAAATAAAGAACTCTCTGACGTTTAGAAGACATCTGAAGGCAGCCCTGTTTAGGGAAGTTTTTAATGTTTGATGTTTTATCAGCCTGATGGGTGGGGTATAAATAAATTATTATTATTATTATTATCATTGATTATTTTCCATAAACTGCTTACAGGTTCTACTTACAATCCAGGGGTATATACATTTTGTGACATAAGTAAAATAAACTCAGTGCATTCGTGCTGGGGCAGTTAAGAGGAATCCTCATCCTAAATCTGATCCTATGCACCTTATCAGAGCCTTTTTCATCCCAAGGGCCACATTCCCTCATGCACAACCTTCCAGGGGGCACATACCAGCGTTGCATGGTCCTTGATGCAAAAGCCAGTAGAGCAATGGACATGATCCTTACCTTTGCACCATAGCCTACATTCCACCTGGTCACAAGTCTGAACTTTCTACCCACCCACATGCCTCTCCATTCTCCTTCCAGGCAAGCAAGAGGCATTATCGCATTTTACAAGCAGCCAGTGATCACTGGGTGGGGCAGTGGAGCTTGCCTGATTTCCCATCGCCGGCTTCAGTGTGGTGCACCAGGAGGGATTGCAGGAGGGTTGAGGGGGTGGTGAGGTCAGTGTGGTGCAAACGCAGTGGCAGAGCCAATCAGGAATGTTTGTGCTGCACTGACCTCAGCATCGCCTTCTGCTTTCCCGCCAAGTATCCCGCAGTGATGCAGGTGACAGGTGAAGAAAGCGCCACCGGACCACCAACCACTTCTGTTTATGCGCACATTCCAAGCCAAGGAAAAGGACTCAAGGAGGGTATGGCCTGTGAGAGGGGGTGTAGCCTGTAGAGAGTCCTGAGGACCAAGTACAGAGGCCTGGGGATCTGCATTTGGCTTCTGAGCCAGGGGTTCTCCACCCCTAATATTCACAGAGGGGGAGCTAATGTTTCCTAACTCCAGTTTCCGGCATCTTTGGCTATCGAGGGTCAAACTACACATTGTGCAGTTATGTTTACTATTATTGTTGTTAGCAATAATATTTGCACTCTCTCTCTCTCTCTGTGAATTTTCTGTGGGGAAGGTCACAGTCTGGAGAGGGCAGGGGGAAAGATTTATCTGATAAACTTCCCCTTGCAATCCAAGTAACAATAAGCATTGCACATATAGTTGAATCCAAAGGCTGTAAGACTGGTGAGCCCGTGTGGTGTTGTGTTGAGAAGGACAGATGGGGACTGAAGATGCAGGTTCAAATCCCTAGGGGTAAAGGGACCCCTGACCCAAAGGTCCAGTCGTGACCGACTCTGGGGTTGTGGCGCTCATCTCGCTTTATTGGCCGAGGGAGCCGGCATACAGCTTCTGGGTCATGTGGCCAGCATGACTAAGCTGCTTCTGACGAACCAGAGCAGCGCATGGAAATGCTGTTTACCTTCCCGCAGGAGCGGTACCTATTTATCTACTAGCACTTTGACGTGCTTTCGAACTGCTAGGTTGGCAGGAGCAGGGACCGAGCAACGGGAGCTTACCCTGTCGTGGGGATTTGAACCGCCGACCTTCTGATCGGCAAGTCCTAGGCTCTGTGGTTTAAGCCACAGCGCCACCCTACTCAGCCACATATTAGGGAATGTTATTCTGGGTGACCAGAGCTTAGCCTCACAGGGTTCACAATGAGTAAATAACAGTTTGCAACAGTTACATCCAATGCTTGTAAGCTGATTTGGTGTAGTATATTTCCCAGATGGAACCTGATCATTGGGCACCTAGTCTGGGAATGGGTTTCATGAGCATTGATCAGATTCAAGCACTATGGCCCAGAGGAACCAGGGGGAAGCTTGCTCCCTGGTTTTCTCCACATAGGTAGGGCAGATAGGAAAGAGGCATTGTCCAGTTTGACCCATAAATGGTCATTCGTGGGTCTCTTTGGGCTGGTCAACACATGCATGTTCATCACGACTACAACATCAAGTGACGATCAGCTGACATGAATGAGCCATCACAGACTTAGTCCCGTTAATCACCACATACAGCCCTGCAGATGCAACACTTTTCAAAGGAGTCATGATGCCATGCATTCAGGGCCAAACTGCACATTACATGGAAAATTTGTGATTCAATTTCAAATCTTCCTTAAACAAAACAGAGAAATACTGCAGCGGATGAGGGTGCAACTGCAAATCTGATCACAGCAGGAGGGTTGTTTAATTCTTCGCATATGTGTCATTTCCTTCCAGCTGCTGTTTGTACCACTGGAGGAGGGATAGAAGCTCCACAGCTGCATTTCATTGCAGCTGAAAAATAATAATAATTAACGGATTCAATCCTGCTTCTTCCACATTCATGCATAGTTTGATCCTAAGCTGCCTGTTATCAAGCGTACAAGACTCAAGTGTTGAGAAATCAAGTACCATATTTTTCACTCTATAAGACACACCAGACCACAAGACGCACCTAGTTTTTGGAGAAGGAAAACAAGAAAAAAAATATTCTGAATCTCAGAAGCCAGAACAGCAAGAGGGATCGCTGCACAGTGAAAGCAGCAATCCCTCTTGTTGTTCTGGATTCTGGGATAGCTGCGCAGCCTGCATTCGCTCCATAAGACGCACACACATTTCCCCTTACTTTTTAGGAGGGAAAAAGTGAGTCTTATAGAGCAAAAAATATGGTAGCCTGCTCTGCGTTTTTTAAAAATTATGTTCATTATTACATATATATCTCACGTTTCCTCCAAGCAGATCAAGGTGGCACTCTCCCCCTCCCCATTTTATTCTCACAACAAACCTGTGAGGTAGGTTAGGCTGAAAGGCAGGGACTGCCCCAAGGTCACCCAGTGAGCTTCAGAGCTGAGTGGGGATTTGAACCCAGATCTCCCAGGAGACAGGTTCCACGGTTCAACACTAACCACTCTGGCTCTCTCTCTAGATGTGTGAATTGACCTGCCTCTGATGATTGCAATATCAAGTGACAACAGGCATATGTGAACAGGCAATCTCTGATCTAACACACCAAAGTTGAAACTGTCACCCATTTTGCATTGCCTCAATTGCAATATTTTTAGTTGAGTTAGCTTTCTGACGTTGGGTCTGTTCTGGATGAAAGCAAATGGATGATACACTGCATGGGAAAGAGGATCAACAACCTTGTTTTGCACGTTTGTTTTGTAATTGCGAGACCTATAAAAATACAATGGAGCAAAAGTTTCTTATTGCCACAGTTTTCAGTGAAATCACTTTACAAATGACAATAATGAAGTGTTGAGCCTTCAAGTGAAGGGCATGCATGTTTGAGCCAATTCCAGGTCTTGGTTTTTATGTGTGAGTGAGCAATCGTGAATCGAGCTATCACAAATATTGCACCACAGACAGGAGATTTCATGCCTCCTTACCACGCCTTCATTGCGATACTCAATTCATAGAATCAAATGGTGCACAATGCAATGATGCACGTGCATTGGTGAATCAGGAGCAAGATATCGCCTTATTTCCCACAGCTCAGCCTTACTGATAAACTTTGACAAGGGAGGTAGGCCCCTCTTGCTTTTTCATTTAAGAGGTACAGCTAAACTTGTACAGTGCGCCTTGTCATACCACAGGCATTGGGAACCTTTGGCCCTCCAGATGTTGCTGAACTGCAACTCCCATCATCCCTGACCATGGGCCATGCTTGCTGGGGCAGATGGGAATTGTAGTCCAACAACATCTGCAGTGCCATATGGGCACATTTTAGACATGCTGTACGTGGGTAGCAGCAAATGCAGTGGGGTGCAGCTGCAGAGCTGCTAAGGTTGAATTTTTGCACAGAAATCATTAATAATGATTGCCAAGTACTTGCAGCTATTATTATTACAGGGTGAGTCTTTTAAAAGAGGCCCCGTGGAACATGTGTACTCTGTATCCACAGGGCCTCTTTTAAAGGACTCACCCTGTGTTATTATTATTATTAGTAGTAGTAGTATTAAGCATTACAGCCAAACCCATTCGCATGGGGATTGCGTTCTGGGTCATTGCACATTTGCGTAAAATCAGGTGAAATTGGAAACCCATGGAAAAAGCCTGCAAACACTCTGTTCTGCCCAGCCCCCGTTCCGCCCTTTTAGTGACGTTTTAGTGATGTCTTTACGACGTTTCCAGGTCACTTTCAGATTCGGCACATGTGCATGATTGCACAGATATCAGTTGCACCTAAAACAGGAGTTGTCTGCACCTGACGTTTTCAGAGGATGCAATTAAAATTCTTTGCTTTTCCGAAAGCCACTTCATCAAACATAGACTTAAGCTGCCCAGTCCCAAAAAATAATAGCGGATTTGCATTCACCATCCCAAAAACCATATTTTTACGACCCTTGCTGAAGAAATGTGCAAGAATTAAGCTTTGTCTCCTACAATGACACTCCCTAGCAGATCTGCTCTCTTGACACTGGTGTTGCTGCTATTTTGCTATTTGTCTCCTACAATGACACTCCCTAGCAGATCTGCTCTCTTGACACTGGTGTTGCTGCTATTTTGCTGCATGGGGCAGGGTGGCAGTGGGGTCAAGCCATGGGGCTGCACTGGTGGGAGTGCTGCATTGGCAACAGCAGTCTTTCTGGTGCAACTGCAGAGCCCCACCCAAGCCCTGTCCAGGTCAGCAGCAATGGTGCCAGTATCAGACAGACAGCACCTTTGCCTCCCACATGCATAGCTACTGGTTCTCCCAGTTTCTGATTGTGCCGATTGTGTACACTGAGTGCCATGGGTCAAAAGGTTGCTTGGAGAGGGAGTTTTCTGCTTTAATTCAGAAGATTAGACTGGATGACCTTTGGGTCTTTGGTGTCTCTGAATGCTGATGGGTCCAAAACATCTGGAAAGCATCAGGATGGGAAAAGATGCACGCCCTAGAGATTTGCAATCCTAGAACTTGCTTTTGGTGAGAACCCAGTTCTGAGCTGCCTGATGTGCAAAGAAGGTCAACTAGTCTGCACAACATCCACAACGAGGAACCAAGTGTGTGTGGGCAGATCACAGGGCTGCCAGCTCACAAGTCTGTCATTACCCTTGTGCTATAGGTGGGTGTTTTCTGCGGAAAAGCTTGTGAGCTGATGGTTTGTTTGTTTGTTTAAAAGAAGAAAAATCAGGAAGGGAAAGAAGTGACGTTAGCCCCCCAAATACTGTCATAGATCTAGGGTACCAGAGTTAATGCTAGAAATTAATAAATGGTAGCATTTAGATCCCCTTCATGGATCACTGCCTTGCCGGGGCGAAGGGGCTTGAATAACTCAGAGAAGCTATGAACTATGCCAAGCAGGGCACCCAAGATGGACAGGTCATAGTGGAGTGTTTTGACCAAACGTGATCCACCTGGAGCAGGAACCCGCAAGCCACTCCAGTATCCCTGCCAAGAAAACTCCATGGACAAAGACAACAGGCATATAAAAGTTATGATGCTGGAAGATGAGCCCCTCAGGTTGGAAGGTGTCCAACATGCTACTGAGGAAGAGCGGAGGACAAGTACAAGTAGATTCAGAGCTGATGAAGCTGCTGTGCCAAAGCCGAAAAGTCACTCAGTTGCGGATATGCCTGGAAGTGAAAGGAAAGTCCAATGCTGTAAAGAAAAATATTGCATAGGAACCTGGAATGTAAGAACCATGAACCTGGGTAAGAAGTGCCTGGGTTAGCTTATGCAAACCAGCCTGGCCAGGCTTGCTAAGTGCAGAACTGTAGAAAAACAATGGGGAACCAAGTACAGTGGTACCTCGGGTTAAGAACTTAATTCGTTCTGGAGGTCTGTTCTTAACCTGAAACTGTTCTTAACCTAAGGTTTCACTTTAGCTAATGGGGCCTCCTGCTGCCGCTGTGCCGCCGCTGCACGATTTCTGTTCTCATCCTGAAGCAAAGTTCTTAACCCGAGGTACTATTTCTGGGTTAGCGGAGTCTGTAACCTGAAGCGTCTGTAGCCCCAGGTACTACTCCCCCCTTTCAAGGAGTAGACAGAGACAGCAGATTTGGGAGGTTGCAAAGGTAACAAGAAGGGTGTGTGATGTCACAGGAAAATGTGTCCTTTTTGAAATCTAGGAACAAGAAGGAGGAAGTAGGCAGAACTCCATGCAGCACTGGCCGAAGGAGGCTGCACCGAGAGACCAGGTGCCATGACTGACTGCTGCCTTTTGGTGCCTCTTCTCATAGCAAGTGTTTTAGCGGCTTCTTGCAGCCGGATCCTATGCACATTTATTCAGATGTGTGACATGGAACTCAATAGGGCTGACTCCCAAGTAAATGTGCATAGGATTGCAGCTATGCAGGCCAATCTAGAGTTTGGAATGTGCAGACCACCCCACAGAAATGTCACCAGTCTTGACAACTTTCCTGTTTAAATTATTGTAGTTATTTCAAAATATGCATCCACCCCTATAAATGAGCATATGCATTTTTTATGTAAATCTGCACTTTGTTTTTTTGGGGTATGTGTGCAATGCATTTCCTCTTTTTCTGGCAGTGCATACGTCCATCCTAAGAAAAGATCAGAATGAGACTACAGTGGTACCTCAGGTTAAGTACTTAATTCGTTCCGGAGGTCCGTTCTTAACCTGAAACTATTCTTAACCTGAAGCACCACTTTAGCTAATGGGGCCTCCTGCTGCTGCTGTGCCGTCAGAGCACAATTTCTGTTCTCATCCTGAAGCAAAGTTCTTAACCTGAAGCACTATTTCTGGGTTAGCGGAGTCTGTAACCTGAAGTGTATGTAACCTGAAGCGTATGTAACCCGAGGTACCACTGTATTGGTTTCAGGAACCGCTGAGAATGTATAACCGCCTCCTCTTGTAAATTTGAAGTTGTTGTTTTCAAACATTTGCTTTTAGTAACCAGAGGCTGACAACACATCTAGTGGTGATATCAGTTAAATGATTGTTGATACTGCTTTCTCTCCCCGCCCCCGCCCCCCTCCTTGATTCTCTCTCGGCTCCAAATGCTCTTTCATTGCCCTTTGGACACATCTAATTAGTTCTGTTAAGTAAGACCTCCTTAATCATGTAGCAGCACCTCCTTGTTACATAGTGGCAGGTAAATGCTGGCTGATGACAGACTGGTAGATAAAACGGTGTCAAGGTTTGATGCGTTTAATAATTTAGCTACAAGTACAATCCACCTGGTGTGAGTTTATTTCCACAATGCAAATTAAATTAGAGCAAAAGCTTGCATTTCAATTTCAACTTTAATTGCAACACAAAAACAAATTACCCATCTAGGTTGCAATCCAAAGCCGCTTTGAAATCCTAAACGTAGCCCACCGACCATCTGTGTGTCCTGCCAAGTGCTCAACAACCCCCCTGTTTTTGCAGAGGTGGGTAGAGATATAGTCTCTGGTAGGCTACCATACACAGCTGATACGGAAAATAATGTTTATTTTTGCATACTTCCACTTTATCTATATTTGAAAATTTTTCTCCTGCTTTTTCTTATTGCAAAGTCTTTAATCAGATCCTCGGATCTTACATAACACACCTGCTTCTATACTTAGAGTAGAGGTAAGGCATGCAGCCGGCCTTGTTGCATAGTTGTTCTGTTGGGATTTTTAACATACTTCAACTGAAAAAATGAACGCTTATCTGAGCCATTTGGGTTTTTTTTATTCACTTATGATTTTCAATTTTATAAATTTCAATAATTTTACAATCATTTAAACATTTTGAAACTCGACTTCCTTCCCCTTCTTTCTGCAGTTCCTTAAATTTATTTATTTTACATTTTCTGCATATTCCAAATTAACTTAACTTACTCATTTATTTATCTACTGTAGATATATACTCTTATAAAACTGCAGGTTATTACAATAATCCTGCCAATGTTCTTATCTGTTTACAGTTTATCTGTAAATATTCAACAAACTATTTCCATTCCCAGGGGAACTGAAGGAGGCAGTGGTGCGTCCGCTCTTAAAGAAAACATCATTAGATCCCTTAGATCTATCCAATTACCGCCCGGTTTCGAATCTCCCATTCCTGGGTAAGGTGATTGAGAGAGCGGTTGCTGAACAGCTTGGTAGGTTTCTGGATGAAACATCGGCTCTCGATCCATTCCAGTCCGGCTTCCGCGCTGGTCATGGGACCGAGACGGCTCTGGTCGCCCTAACAGATGATCTCCGCAGGCAGCTGGATCGAGGCGGGTCAGGGCTGCTGATTCTTCTAGACCTGTCAGCAGCCTTCGACATGGTTGATCACGAACTCCTAGACCACCGCCTTGCCGACGTGGGGATCCAGGGCACAGTCCTCCAATGGCTGCGCTCGTTTCTCTCTGGTCGGGGACAGAGGGTGGCGCTTGGGGGGGAATTGTCATCGCGCCACTCCTTGGTGTGTGGAGTGCCTCAGGGTGCGATACTCTCCCCGATGCTTTTTAACATCTTTATGTGCCCCCTCGCCCAGCTTGTCCGGAGTTTTGGGCTGGGTTGCCATCAGTATGCCGATGACACCCAACTCTATCTGTTGATGGATGGCCATCCTGACTCGGCCCCAGACACACTGACCAGATGTTTGGAAGCTGTGGCTGGATGGTTACGTGGGAGCCGGTTGAAGTTAAATCCTTCGAAGACAGAGGTCCTCTGGCTGGGACGGGACGATATGGGATTGAGGGGGCAACTCCCATCTCTTGCGGGGGTGCAGTTAGTGCCAGCACCGTCCGTTAAGAGTTTGGGTGTAATCTTCGATACCTCCCTCTCTATGGAGGCGCAGATTACAGCTATAACAAAGGCGGCATTTTTTCATCTCTGCCAAGCTAAGCAGTTGGCCCCTTATCTCTCTCGCCCTGACCTAGCCACTGTGATCCATGCGACGGTCACCTCCAGACTGGATTATTGTAACTCGCTCTACGTGGGGCTGCCCTTGAGACTGACCCAGAAACTCCAGCGGGTGCAGAATGCCGCGGTGAGACTCCTTATGGGGTCTTCGCTGCGAGACCACATTCATCCGGTGCTATATCAGCTGCACTGGCTCCCGGTGGAGTACAGGATCAGTTTTAAGGTGCTGGTTTTAACCTTTAAAGCCCTATACGGCCTAGGACCCTCGTACCTACGGGACCGCCTCTCCTGGTATGCCCCACAAAGAAACCTACGGTCTGCAAATAAAAACATCCTGAAGATCCCAGGCCTCAGAGAGGTTAGGCTGGCCTCAACTAGAGCCAGGGCCTTCTCGGCTGCGGCTCCAATCTGGTGGAACGCTCTGTCAGAAGAGACTAGGGCCCTGCGGGACTTGACATCTTTCCGCAGGGCCTGCAAGACAGAGTTGTTCCACCAGGCCTTTGGTCAGGGCGCAGCCTGACTCCCTCCTCTGGCAACCTGCACAGAGTTTTGCTTAATGGTTGCCATTAACTTGATTTTAATTAATTTTTATAATGAAATATTTTTAGAATGTTGGTTTATTTGATTGTTTGATTATTTGATTGTTGTTAGCCGCCCTGAGCCCGGCTTCGGCTGGGGAGGGCGGGATATAAATAAAATTTATTATTATTATTATTATTATTATTATTATTATTATTATTATTATTTTATTAAAAAGTTTGTTATTTTGATTTCTTATTTTTCCGGCAAGTTTCGCCATTTCTGCATATTCCATAGGTTTTTGTATCCATTCTTATTTTGCTGGGACTTCTTCTTGTTTCCTTTTGGGGCAAGTAACATTCTTGCCGCTGTAGTCACATATATGAATAACTTTCTTTATAGTTTGGGAAGTTCTGTCCCTATAATTCCCAAAAGGAAAGCTTCTGGGTTTGTTTGTTTGTTTTTTTCCAGTAAGCTTTAACCTTACTACAAGACCACCTCATATGATAAAAAGAACCTTCTTTCTTTTTTACATTTCCAACACTTATTTGATCTCAGCTGAGCTTTTTGTGGCCATTAATGTTAAAAATCCACCGATGGAAAATGTCTGTGAGGGGTAAACAAAGAGGATTCGTTGGAGGAAGTCGTGCTTTAAACATGTATGTGCAGCCTTAATTCAAAAATCAAGATTGAATAGACATTTCAAGTTTAACAGACAACTTGCTTCCATCGAGTATTATTTGGTAAAAGGTAAAGGGACCCCTGACCATTAGGTCCAGTTGTGGCTGACTCTGGGGTTGCAGTGCTCATCTCACTCTATTGGCCGAGGGAGCCAGCATACAACTTCCGGGTCATGTGGCCAGCATGACTAAACTGCTTCTGGTGAACCAGAGCAGCGCATGGAAATGCCGTTTACCTTCCCGCCGGAGCAGTACCTATTTATCTACTTGCACTTTGAGGTGCTTTCGAACTGCTAGGTTGGCAGGAGCAGGGACCAAGCAACGGGAGCTCACCCCGTCACGGGGATTTGAACCGCCAACCTTCTGATCGGCAAGTCCTAGGCTCTGTGATAGGTTTTAATCTCCAGAGGTCACAGTTTTTATCTGTGATATGTTGGGGGATCCGGGTGCTTAATTCTCCCACCAAAACCAACAGGATGCAGAAGTGCTAGGCTGAAGTTGTTTGGAACCCGCATTTTCGCATGCATTTGGCTAAAAGACAGACAATCAGGAATTTTAACTGAATCCCAAGCCAAAAACACACCATCCCCTTGTGCTGACTTGTGGAATGAATAGCAGCTAGCATCATTCATATTGCTAAAATAAGCCATCGCTTGTAGTACTAAATATAAACCTGGCGCAAAAATTGACGCTGGGAATGTCTGGCATGCAAACTGTTTCAGGCGAGGGGAAACAACAAGCAAACATCTGAACACCAAGCAAGTTTTCTGGATGAGTTCAAGCCAAACGCATTGCCTCAAACCCCTTCTTAATCTCACCGTTTCCCCATTTGCTTTTCTGCTGAAAGGAAAAGCCACAAAATGAAGAACAACAGCAGACCCAATTACACCGGAAGAGATGGCCAGTTTCACCCATTGCAACATCAACCTCGCTCCAAGTTAGTACTCCTCTAGCTAAAAGTAGAACCAATTTGAGCTAATTTTGATGTTTGAACGTCCTTGCCCCTTGATGGATGTGAAATAGTATGCTTGATGTGCCTTAGGCAGCTTCATATGACATGACTGGGGAACCTGCTACTATAGCCCCATGCAGGCATTGCAAAATTGTAAGCACTGAGTGTGCTCCTCCCTCCCTGGAACATTGAGCAGCAAGATCTAAAAGGGGTTTATGAACATAAGGCGAGTCCACTGGATCAGGCCAATGTCCCATCTAGTCTAGCATCCTGTTCTCACAGTGGCCAATCAGATGCCCGTGAGAAGCCTGGAAGCTGGATGTGAACACAACAGCACTCTGCCCACCTGCAGTTCCCAGCAATCATACGTGCTCCCTTTGACTGTGGAGGTAGGACATAGTCATTATGCCATATTCTAGCCCCTTTATGGAAATTCTGGCCGAACCAGCAAGAATATTATTGGGACAAAAATGGAAACAAGAAGAACTACCGACGAAAGAAGAATGGAGGATGAAGTTGATGGACTATCAATGGAGGATGGAGAATGAAGGAGAATGGAGGATGAAGTTGATGGACTAGATAAATTAACAGTAAGGATTCGAAACCTGCGGGATCAGAGATTCTTAGAAGACTGGAGTAAATATATGAACTATTTGAAAAGTAATTGTGATGAACAGATTACGCTAGTAGGACTGCAAGAAGTTTCGTAAGGTGGATTATTGGAAATATTGCAAGAAAGACTATGAAGAGAATTATTAGTTAAGGACAATTAAATGTAATATAGAAATTAAGAAATGCAGAATAAGTGATAAAGAACGGGAAATCATCAGAGGTGTTGATGGAAGTCTAAACTATTGTATAAGATGAGAAGTTATGTTGTATGACTGTTGGAACTGATATGTTAAAAAATCAATTAAAATGTATATACGTATATAAAAAAAGGAAATTCTGGTAGCTGTTGATAGCCTTCTCCTCTGTGAAGGACCCAAGCACAAAAGCTTTCTCCCAACCCACAGTTTCCAGAAACTAGTTAACTTGTGCGCACATTCACCTGAACAGACTCGCAAGGCTCCCCGCAATCAGGAACCCAAATTGAATAGAATCATAGGATCTGAAAGCTGGGACCCTGGGGATCATCTGGTCCAACCCCCTGCAGTGCAGGGGTCTCAGCTAAAGCATCCATGACAGATGGCCATCCAACCTCTGCTTAAACACCTCCAAGGAAGGAGAGTCCACGACCTCCAGACTCTACTCTGGGGGCGTCAAGCCTGGGGGCATCATGACTTGCCTGAGGGGTGTGGCTATGCATGCTGTCCTGGTGAGCATCTTCACTTCAGGATCTGCAGTTGCACCATTGCCAGTAAATGCAATCTCTAGCCAGCCACAGCCCACACCAAATAGCTCTTGTGTGGGAGCTATTACAATTTATGAAGGCAGTGGCAGTTGAGACTAACCACCTTTCCCAGTACTGTTTACACTGACAGAGGCTCACTAAGGATTCATGCAGGTAGAGGCTATGCTTGCTGGTCTCAAGGTGGGAGATCATTCTGCTGTGGGAGATTTTCTGCTGCAGGAGATCATTCTGCTGTAGGAGATTTTCTCACCAAATTTAATCTGCTTTTAGGTCTAAAGCTCTACAGGGACTGGGTGGTGCTGTGAATAACGTGTGAAGTTCAAAAACTGACTCTTATTACCCAAATATAAGATGTAAGTGGATTATTCATTTCAGTGTTGTTAACAGATATACTGGCAGGCATATTTCTTTCTTTTATAAAATAGACTCGAACCACAACTCTGTTACAGCACTAAAGGGATAATGCTTTCAAACCACAGGGTTTTTAGTGCTATCACACCTCTTGAAAGCACTTCACAAACATTAACTAATAAAATACTCATATATCTCCGAGGGAAATCTTCATTGTACAATAAACAAACAATCAGGAAAAGTGAACTTAATCCCGTTTGAAGCTGAGGAAATTTGATTGAAATTTTGGGCGGAGGTTTGGTCGTTTCATTGTCATCTTTTATCTGAGATGCCTCACTCAGCCCTAATCTTCCCCATCTAAACCACATTATTAACAAACAAAATAATTTTTTTGAAGAAGACCAGGTCTTGGCAGGAAATAGCATGTCCTATCTTGTCTTGACAACATTTGCCAGAAAAATAATTGTGGTTGGTTCAGTTAAGGAGAGGGGATGAGGGAGGGGGAAGCTCAAACAGGTTTTTGTAGAAAAACTGTTTGTTTGCTCTTTACCAGAATGATAAATTTAATGGCGGTAGAGATCCTTCTGATTGTGCATGAGTTCATATGCATATCCAGGCCCTAT
The DNA here is from genome assembly GCF_027172205.1 of Podarcis raffonei. Classification (NCBI taxonomy): domain Eukaryota; kingdom Metazoa; phylum Chordata; class Lepidosauria; order Squamata; family Lacertidae; genus Podarcis; species Podarcis raffonei. The sequence continues at coordinate 80,971,147 of NC_070607.1, forward strand.
CCATGCTACAAAACTCCTGCAGGCCTGCAGGCAAAGGTTTGGCGGGCAAATGCCAACACACGCAACCTCTGCCAATCGTCAGATCGTGGGAGAATCTTTCAATTCTCCCCCGTGTAAAAAACTGTGCAATGAACAAAAACTGCACATGATGAGGAAGGAGCCCACTCAATGCTGTGATGGTTTTATATTTGCAGTGTAGGACAGGGGATAGCCGCATTTCCTAGGCCCAGTCAGGGTTCTTCCTCATAAGGAGACCTGAAAGCTGCACCAGAGTACATCTGTACTCTTCCGCTCCAACATCCATGGAGTGCCTGGACATCAGGGGAATGTGGCAGCGGTGGCAGTTGCGGTTAGTACACCTGGTGGCAGGTCTAGATGGCATGACCCTGCAACCATGCATTCCTTCAGCACATGCAGGGTGTTGTGTATTCAGGGGTCAGTGTTTGCCTGAGCTACAGTCTGGACTATGGATTCTGAGCCCCTGCGTTCCGATTTGATACATGACACCCAATCACAGAACATCTCAGGATTTGGGCCTCTGCCATTGGCCCTTTCTTTACAGCACTGGACTTTCCTTTCGCTTCCAGGCATATCCGCAACTGAGCGACCTTTCAGCTTTGGCCCAGCTGCTTCATCAGCTCTGCATCTACTTGTACTTGTCCTCCGCTCTTCCTCAGTAGCATGTTGGATGCCTTCCGGCCTGAGGGGCTCATCTTCCAGCATCATAACTTTTATATGCCTGTTGTCTTTGTCCATGGAGTTTTCTTGGCAGGGGTACTGGAGTGGCTTGCCGGTTCCTGCTCTAGGTCGCCACAGCAAGGCAGTGATCCATGAAGGGGATATATAGTTAAAGCTATGGTTTTCGCAGTAGTGATGTATGGAAGTGAGAGCTGGACCATAAAGAAGGCTGGTCGCCGAAGAATTGATGCTTTTGAATTATGGTGTTGGAAGAGACTCTTGAGAGTCCCATGGACTGCAAGAAGATCAAACCTATCCATTCTGAAGGAAATCAGCCCTGAGTGCTCACTGGAAGGACAGATCCTGAAGCTGAGGCTCCAATACTTTGGCCACCTCATGAGAAGAGAAGACTCCCTGGAAAAGACCCTGATGTTGGGAAAGATGGAGGGCACAAGGAGAAGGGGATGACAGAGGACGAGATGGTTGGATGGTGTTCTTGAAGCTACCAGCATGAGTTTGACCAAACTGCAGGAGGCAGTGGAAGACAGAAGTGCCTGGCGTGCTCTGGTCCATGGGGTCACGAAGAGTTGGACATGACTCAACAACTAAACAACAACAACAACAACAACATTGGCCCTTAAACTCTGAGTCATGATTCACCCACCTACACTTCAGAGGGGTTTATGGGAACCCCCTCTATGGAAAGCTAGAAGGAGGGAGGGAGGTGGTGTGGAGCTTATAGCCTCCAAGTGTCCTGATTTTCCAGGTGCAGTCCTAAAATTATGAAAGCTATCCTGGCTTCAATCCCAGAATGCCCCATTTGCCCTGCTAGTGCTGCCGCTGCCCAGCTCAGGGAGGAGGATGAGCCGGCGCTTGTCCCGACCAATGGTGCCGGTTGCAAAGGAGCATCCTGTTGCCTCTCCAGGGCCACTGCTGTCGGCCTCCTCCCTTGAGCAGCTTGTAGCAGCTGCTGGAGAGCAGGCAAGGAGGAAGAGAGGTTGCTGGTGCTGAGGCCCAGCCCTGCGTGACATGCCATTTCTGAGGGGCAGGCAGAGGGCAGGACCACCCTGGTCACGAAGAAAGGGAAAGAGGAGAGGATCGCAAGGAGTACATATTTGTTCCTCTGCATCTCATCTCGCCCCTTTCTAAAATGTATTTATTGCTGCGTGTTTTTCTTTTTTGTCAATCTACCAAAGAATAAAATAAAATAGAATCAGAATTAAGGGGTTTTCTTAGCATGGTGGAAGGGATGTTGTGCTGTGTCCCGTTGGTGAAGTGGTGGCGGCACATTTTCTGATAGGAAATGCTCTGCGGTGGGTGGGGGACAATGGAAAGAAAATAGGGTCAGCTGGACACAAGCGAGAAATGCCCGTTTTCACCTGAGGAATGTTGGAGGGTATGGCAAGCTTTCTGGAAAATTGCACATCTAGCAATGAGGAACAACCCATGCTGCAAAACGTGGTTCCAGAGCCCACTTGTGAATATTACAGTGACCAGGTGGAATGCCCTCTGAGTAAGACCATTCTGGGAGAGAAGGAGCCTCATTATGGCACTACATTCCAGCCAAGCTGAGGGTCTTCTTGCAGTTGCCCCTGTCCTCCAGATCAATCCTGGTGGGGTATGAGGTCTCACCTGCAGTCTGAAGGGCTGTAGCCGTTTCCCCTGCCACATAAGGGTTCTCCTGCCTCACCCGGCCACTTGCATTACCTTAAAATGCTTTTCTAGATGCATTTTGCATTCCTGTGGCTCTGTGAAACATGGCGTACTCCCAAATGCTCTGGGAAGATTGTGTGGGTCAGACTGACCTGGTCTATAATCATTAACTATTTCTGTCAACAGATAAGAAGTTGAATACTTAGAAAAGAGATGAGCGTACTGGGGAAAAGGTTGGCCATTTACTCTCTGTTTGCCCTGTGCCTTGCACTATGAGCCCAGATGTGCCGGGCAGAGTCTCTGAAATCAAGTCTCATAGCAACTATCAGGGTGAAGAGCACCTCTTCGTTTGAATCGCCACCATTCAAGTGCACTTCTTAGAGCTTTGTAGGTAAATGCAAAAATAAATAAATACACGACTAGCCTACCCTCTTTGTAAAATATACAGCTAACAAGGTTGGGGACCTAGGAAGCTGCCTTGTAGCAAATCAGACCACTGGTCTATCTAGATCAGCACAGACTCATAGTGGCTCTCTGGGGCTTCAGATAAGGGTCTCTCCCACCACTTCCTGAACCTGGGATCTTCTTCATGCAAAGCATAAGCTGTGCCACCAAGCTACAGTCCTTCCGCTTGATTAAAGGTAAAGGCACCCCTGACCATTAGGTTCAGTCGTGACTGACTCTGGGGTTGCGGTGCTCATCTCACCGCGGGAGCCAGCGTACAGCTTTCGGGTCACGTGGCCAGCATGACTAAGCCACTTCTGGTGAACCAGAGCAGTGCACGGAAACACTGTTTACCTTCCCACCGGAGCGGTACCTATCTATCTGCTTGCACTTTTGAGGTGCTTTCGAACTGCTAGGTTGGCAGGAGCAGGGACCGATCAACGGGAGCTCACCCCGTCGCGGGGATTCGAACCACCGACCTTCTGATCGGCAAGTCCTAGGCTCTGTAGTTTAACCCACAGCACCACCCACACCCCTATATTATTTAGTTATTTGATTTATTGATTTATTCATTGGGAGGAGCTGCTTTCTTTTCGGGTGAAATCGGCCCCCATCTTCCAGGACCAAAAAGACAAATAAATTTAAAAATGTCTTTTGTGGTTTTGCAGATATGAGATGGTTAGTACACTCCACGGAAGCTGAGCAATGGCCACGATTGCAAAACACAAGGAGCGTTTTAAAAAAATGTGGTGCGGGCTCGTCACTGCGCAATACGGGGTCAACGGGAGTGGCTTTCGGATTTCACGGCAAGTGTGTGTGTCTGCCTGGAAGTGAGAGACATTTCCAACAATCCTTAAAGTGTTAGGCGGTCTCCCTGTGAAGGAACAAAGAAGTGGAACCTTTCTGCAATTTTTCGAAGTGACACTTTTTTGGAAAGCTATGCACATTTTGCCTGATATACTTCCTCTGGACTCCTTCCTCGATTTTGTGTATGTTTGACTAAGCAGTTGGTGTTTTTTACCAGGAGCAGATGATGTAGGCACTTACTTGACCTCTCAATGGCTGAACCACTGCTGCTTACTGGAAGGGAGAATGGGAGGGGCAAGGTGGCAGGAGGGGTGGAGCCAATATGGCGCCCTTGTTGTTGCATTTGCACGGCAACAACTTCCCTGCTCCCTCAAACCTCCTCCTCTTTCTCAACCACCACCCTGTCCATTACTTTTTTTTTTTACTGCACTAACTATTGAAGCCATGCTTCATTCAATAGTGACATAAAAACATCAAAAGGGTCTTCTGGGATCAGACTGAAGATCCTTTCTTCCATTCACAGAAGCCAGGTAGAGCTGAAGGACATTTTGCTTATCTAACACAAGAATAGCCATTGATAGGGCTCTCATTCATATATGTGGTGCCTGGTATTTTAGAGGGAAGCCAGCAAACTATTAAACGGCACTGGCTGCTGATTTGCTGTTGAGTCAAATCCAAGGTTGACTGAAGGGCTTTTTTTTCACACTTGCCTTATTCCAGGTCTGCACTTTAAATCTCTGTGTCTGAGTCCCCTTTCCCCCACCAGAGCTCCCCCCACAAAAACCTGCTCTTTGGTGCTCAATCAGAGCAAACATCATTCCGTGGGAAACCCAAATTAACATTTGCTCTGACTGAGCTCTAAAAAACGGGTTTTCGCAGAGAAAGCTCAGAGGTAACCCCTCTCCCCAAACTGCTCAGACACAGAACTTTAATGTGCAGCTGTGTGCTTGGAAAGAGTGGGGCTAAAGCTGAGTGTGGATAAGCCCTTATAAGGCTCTGTATAAATCAGGGTCTTGCTTCTTGAAGGAGAACCTTCTTTCATCTAGTGGTCTCTCTGTGGGCAATTCTTTCTTGGTGGTGCCACAGCCAACAGAGATATGCTATCCAGAAACCCATTGTGAGGGTGATCTGGCTACTGTTTTATTATATACGTGTACTTTCACCTTTTATGTAACTTGTTCCATACCTGCCAAGTGTCCCGGAAAAAATGGGAAAGCCTGTGAGATTACGGCGGCCATTTTGAGTGCTGTCATCTTGTGCTGCACTCTGGTCCCGTCCCCCCCAAAGCACTTTTCCAGGGCTGTGATCTCGTGCAGCATCCAAAAAACATGTTTTTGGCCACCATGCAGGACTGCCCCCTGAGCAAAATGCATTTTTCACTGCAAGATTGCCGCACAGGTCATGTGACTCGCCTGGAGCTTCCTGGAAGACACACATCCTGGGTTTTGACCTGAAAAAATTGGACGGTTTGTTGTTCTCGGATTGCTGTTGTAATGAGGAGTGGGCAATAAATATTTTAAACCAACAAAGAAAGGAAGCTCCAAATTTTGCCTGGCTCTGTTGATGACCTAGCAGACTCTACCAGGTTCTCCACCAGGTCCTGGCTCACTCATGGCCCACAGGCAAGGTGCCCATGTATGCATCAGCCAAACCAGGAAATGCGTCACCAAAACGGAGGATACAGATTTGCATAAAATTAGCATACAGTAATGTATATGTAGAGGCACAGATTTAGAAATAATTGTAATAAACAGAAATATAATACATATTTCACCATAATGGGGATGAATGTGGCCATGTAACCTGTGCGTCTGGTCAGTGCTTGTTTCCTGCTGCTCCACACATGGATTAATTAAAATCCTAATTAAACTTAGGGCTGCACAAGTCCCCCGATTTAGTTTGGGGCCCGAATTGAGTCCAGGTTGTTCCAGTTCTTGAACTGTGTCTACCCTATTATTTACTATTGTACTTGGCAATACAGCTATGGAACTAATGGGTGGGAGGACTGGTCTGTATCCTGTTCACTAGAAAGCCAAATCCCTAACAGCTTTTATGGTCAGTTGCATTGGGCAGCAGAAGCAATAGCAGGAAAGTTGTTGCCATGATAAGAGAACAAGGGAGGTATTCATGGTGAATTCTGGCACCTCTTTTTCTAGAAAAATAGCACTGGACATCTCTATTTCCATCAGAGAAATGTTGGAGGGTGTGGAATAGGATGTCCCTATTTTCATCAGAGAAATGTTGGAGTGTATGGGAATTGCTGCTGCATTCCTGGTCGGGGCTGGGGTGAGATGTCAGGGCTGGACAAGCATCACCCCAACGCACACTGTTGTTGCCTAAGAAGCTACCTTATAGCATGGCAGACCATCTAGGTCCGTATAGTTGACACTGACTGGTATTCAGTCAGCGAGTCTTTTCCAGCCCTACCTGAAGATGTTGGGGATGGAATCTGGGACCTTCTGCTTGCAATGTCTTTGCTCCACCACTGAGCTACAGTCCTTCCTTACAAGCCTAGCCCAGAACAAAGATGGGAAGTGGGTGATGATGCAACCACAGCTTCTTCTGCTTCATTATTCATCCCATGACTTTGTCTGCTCTCTTCATCTCACCTGCCGTAGCAGGAAATATCCCTCTCCTCCTCCCATACTTCCCTCTAAGAACTCTTGGCCACAAGATTCCAGGCAACTCCTGATTTCATGTGGAGCCAAACAGGGCAATTGCCGCCGCCACCATTATTATTGGAAAGAAGTCTGGCATGTGTCTTTGCCCAAATTTCTTAGCTCGCTTCCAAAGAAATCTGTGTTAAAGTGCCTAACCTCTTGAGCAACCGGTTGTTCAAGTTTTGCAGCAAAATTAACAAATGCTAATGTTAACCGTTTGAAATTCAAGCAATAAACATGCCACCTGCAAATGCTCTGTTTTTATTTTGTCATGTTAAAAGAGCGAAACTCAGAAACTATATTTAATGCCTTGCGACCTGCTGATTCTAGAATACGGTGAGTCTCGGCTCATTTAAAGGCAAATGTTTGAGGTGTGTGCAAACACTCAGTGGTTTGGCAGCGGTTCTTGAAGGCTCTAAAGCAGGGTTCTGAAACTTTCTGGGTATATTTGTGGCCATCACCACAAAAGGGCTGCTGCAGGGGTCTTTACCAGTTACAAAATGGCCGCCGAAGTCCAGGGAATTCATGCCCAGCCAAGGATAGTGCAGATGGCTTTCTCCTTTCTGTTCAGACAGGCTTTTGTTCTGTTGAGATTATATGTTTTAATGGTCTTGCTATTGTTTAGACCAGTGTTTCCCAAACTTGGGTTTCCAGCTGTTTTTGGACTACAGTTCCTACCATCCCTGACTGTTGTTCCTGCTAGCTAGGGATGATAGGAGTTGTAGTCCAAAAACAGCGGGAGACCCAAGTTTGGGAAAGACTGCTTTAAACATTTATCTGCTCTTCTGCTGTGGTCTAAGCCCACTTGTTTATTGGTTTTGTTTTGGAATGTGATCGTTTGGTGTTTTGAATTATTTTGATTATTAAGTCTATGCAATTGCTAGTCACCTTGGGCCTGATTCATGGAAAGGCCAGATATAAATATTTACTGCTGGCAGGGCCCACCATCATGCTGCCCTGCCCTGCACCACCCGTGCCAGCCTGTTTAATTATCCTGCCATGCCCCAGAGCCACAGGACATTGGGTACTCTCTGAAAAATTAAAATGGTGGCTCCAAAAAACCACCAAGCACTCACTGCAAGTGCTACTGGGGCCCACTTCTATCCCTGCCAGGTCAGCGCAAGGGGGGAGGGGGTGGGAGAACACTCTGCCAAGGCCTTCCTTCTCCATCCTGGAGCTGGCAACCTTGTGTGAGGAAATGCTTAAGGCCGGCTGGAAAATGCTTAAGAGCAGAAGCAGCCTGAGGAGCATTACAATAATTAATGTGGGAAATAATAAAGAGAAAGCTTCAAGTCGCTTCCAGCTGTATGGTTTTATAAATCAGTCGCACAGCTCTCCTCCTTTCTTTGCTCGCCACCCTTTCAATGGGAGGTGCCCATGTCTCACACACAAGGCAAGAACCTCCATGCTGGCCACACACAGAGCCTGAGAGCCTGTTTCACAATTCAGGCTCTGTTTGACGCAACCCGCCTTCTCCTGCAGCCACTACTTCTAATGGAAGATTTCGGCAAACTTTAAGATACACCGGCGTGCCTTTTCTGAGCTTTTCATGTGGTCATCTTGGCAGGCGGCTCAGAGCGCCCAGCTTTGTCTTCCTCCCTGTCCTCTCGCCATTTGGGGTCTCTGGGTATACGGCCGCCTTTTGCAGCACTGCCCTTAAGGAGAAGTGGAGTGGGGCAAGGGGAGGAGACTCTGTGCTGCAGTGACTTTCAACTCGCAGCTCACCCTGTGGTTTTTACCTTGCGCTCTGCATTGGCACATAGCACTTCCTGAATGCTGAGCGCTGTTGGGAATCCGGGGACCTCATATCTGTGTTTGAAAGAGCGCGTGCCTTAGGAGAAGATAACCAGAAGCAGAAGTGAAGCCAGAAAGAGGGTAGCCTGTAGCAATCTTCAGGGCCTTCGAGTATTAAGTTAGTGCCAGGCTTGTTGTTGTTTAGTCGTTTAGTCGTGTCCGACTCTTCGTGACCCCATGGACCAGAGCACGCCAGGCATGATGGTGGGCCTGTGCCAGGCTTGCTCACGTCTAAAGTGTCTTATTCCAATGGAGTGTACATGCATGGTCCTTTAAAAGCAGGAATGTGTGTGCTATGCTAGTACATAATAACTTCCTCAAACTTGCCATCACCATTCTCAGCCTCCATATCCCTATGTCCTTGGGAGTGCTTGTTTACCCACAAACAAATGGGAGAATTCAGCTCTCTTGCCCTTAACCAGCCCAATCTCACCTGATGAGAATTATTTTTCCCCCAAGGAAGGAGAATGAGCTGCTGGAGGTCATGGGGCGGAAGCAAGCAAAGCTTAGATTTAATTTTTAGCTGCAGATGCCATTAAAGGTGAGGGAATAATGGTGCTTCATTAAGAGGGGTGGCTGCAGAAATGCATATAGTGTACCACTCAAGGGCCTGAGATGCGGTGCACCTTATAAAAGCAAGTTGTCCACTGCAAGGCTCTGTTTTTCAGTACAAACACCATGGAAAAAGCAAGACGCAGTGGAAAAGAACAGCTTACCTACAAAAAACAACAAAACAAAAACCACCCCAAAAACTATTTTGGCAAGTGCATATCAAAAGCCAATTAAAACAGGGCTCAGCAGTGTGTGATCTAGCTAGCCACAAGGTGGTTGAGCAAGTGCAAAAGACTCTTTGATGTGTTTCATCCAGGCCTGTGAGGCAAAGAACTGGGCACCCTTTAATGGACAGATCCTTTCGTTGCTCAGTGGATCAAGTTGTCATTTTTTTCTCAGTTTTGACACCATCGTCCACTAGTATCTGAACAATGTGTGCGTGCGTAGGGAGGGCACAATCTGCCGCACACTCCAGGATCTGCCAGTGTTTGTGCCCCACTTTTAAATTACCTAACTTAGAGGATATGACTTCTGAAGTTCAGTCTTCCATTGTATCACTCATGGTGCAGATGGAGTGCTGTATTGACTGGAACATGTGCTGTCATAAATCAGGCAGCACCTCCAGCAAAATGCATCACGAAGGAGGCAGCTCCCATGTTCAGGGTGTACATATGTGTGTACATCGCATGGCGTCAAAGCATGGTTGGGCATCTGCACATACCTCAACATTGGCTAGATCCCCCTGGGCCTGCTGCAATGGGGAGGTGGACTCAGCGAGGGGGAGCCTACAGAGGATGTATTGTCCAAGCCCCCCCCCCCGGAAAAAACCTGGAGCTAACACTTGAAGTTACATGTTTACAGAAAGGGCAGCCAGTTCCTCATTGTGAGATTCTGCTTAATTTTTCAATGCCAAAGCGCCAAGACAAGATGTAGCATCTGTGCTTCATACCTGGCGACCTCACCCTCTTCCCTTACATGGCTGTGGCTGACAAGACCCTTGTTTTTGCTCTGTACCAGGTCACATTCACACCAGACATTCAAAGTCCATTTAAAGCACATGGCTTCCTCCACAGAATCCTGGGAACTATAGTTTTGTGTAAAGGGTGCTGGGCATTGTAGCTCTCTGGATCTTTTGGGGGAAGCTTTGAATGTATGGTGTGAAGGTGACCAATGAGACTAGTAGAGAAATCACAGAATCATCAAGTTGGAAGGGACCCAAAGGGTCAACCTCCTGCAATATTATCTCATGGGATTGTTGGCCTCTGTCTGTCTTGAGAGACAATGGAAGAGTGCACTATTGGGGGTGAAGTCAAACCGTTGGAAGGTTGCAGCGCCTGCTGTGGCTGTAGAGACCAATATGGGAGAGACATGTTTTGTTGCAGCTGGAGCAGATGAAGGCATCCAGTTGTGCTGGTGCAGATGCACCATGGCATTTCTTCTCTCTGCGCTTCTCCCAGCGGTCATTCTTCCTTTGGTCACTGCTATGGATACATGACCTGACTGCCTGTCTCCAGGCACTGCGGTCATCTGCAAGGGATTCCCACACGGCGGGGTTGATGTTGTCAGCCTTTGTGTTTGCAGACGTGAAGAACTGGTCATCCAACAGGCCTGGTTCCTGAAGCCAGCAGGTCCTTTTGGGCCCTGCAAGCTTCCATTATGTGGACATGTCTAAGCCAGAGTAGACATCGCTAAGACAGGAGTGTGAACATGCTGAGAATGTGGACTTGGGAGAGCACCTCTTTGTTTGAGACTATGTCCTGCCATGTGATGCCCAACATCTTCCTGACATGTGTGGAAGACCTTGAGGCGTTGCTCCTGGTGGTTGGACTCACTTCCATAAAGCAGCGTGCTCAACACTCAAGCCATTCCTCTTGGTTTTGGATGTTAGCGTCACATTCTCCCATATCTTCTTGGAGAGGCGCACCATTGCTGTAGCTGCCTTGCCAATATGCCTGAGAGTAGACAAAGGTAGATGGACTAATAGCCTGAACTAGACTTCCTAGGTTGCCTTGCTGTGCCTAAGAAAAACCACAGGAACAGGCATCTCCCCTCCCTACAAAATCCAGCTGTGAAAACAAGCACCCAAGCTGACCAGTAGCTGCTTAATGCAACATATAGCAGTGCAAGGATATAAGGAAAGCCCTTTCTCCAGTCCAGCATCCCATAGTGGCTGACTGGACATCTCCAGGACGTCCACAAGCAAGGCCTGGAGGCAAGAACCTTCCTCTTCTGTTGCCCCCAGCTCTTCTCAGAAATGGAGCTAGCTTGATAATTCAGTTGGAATGTGGTCACATTTGGACCCTAAGGGCCTGATGTATGATGGGCCTGACTCAGAGCAGGGGGCAGGGAAACTTTTTCAGCTCAAGGGCTGCACACCCTTCAGGAGGCCACATGTCAGTGGTGAGCAGGGCCAGAGATGAAAGTGGGCGGAGCGAGGCATGCAAATGTTACCTTTGTACAGTAGGCTAGGTTCTACACATACTCACACACTGCTCTCCATCCATCGGAGCTCAAGAATGTGGCTGCATAAGGAGCTTACAGATGAGCTGAGATGTAAGAAGGGGATTTATAAGAAATGGGAGAAAGGAGAATTCATGAAGGAACAATATACACAAGTAGCCAACAGTTGCAGTGCGAAGCTCAGGCAGGCCGAAGCTCAGAATGAGCTCAGGCTTACAAGAGAACTGGGCCCAAACTAACAATATGAATTTCAATAGGGACAAATGTAAGGTTCTGCACTTAGGCAGGAAGAACCAGCTGCACAAAGATGGGGGACACCTGGCTTGCCAGCAGTACGTGTGAAAAGGATCTAGGGGTCTTAGTGGACCACAGGCTTAACATGAGTCAACAGTGTGATGCAGCAGAAAAAAAGAAGCTAATGCTATTCTAGGCTGCACCAACAGACGTATTGTGTCTAGATCAAGGGAAGTAATAATACTACTCTATTCTGTCTTGGTCAGACCACACTTGGAGTCCTGTGTCCAGTTCTGGGCACCACAATTTAAGAAGGATATTGATAAGCTGGAATATGTGCAGAGGAAGGCGACCAAGATGATCAAGGGTCTGGAAACCAAGCCTTATGAGGAACAGTTGAGGGAATTGAGTATGTTTAACCTAGAAAGAGGAGACTGAAAGTAGCTATCTTCAAATACAGTGGTACCTCGGGTTAAGTACTTCTTTCTGGAGGTCTGTTCTTAACCTGAAACTGTACTTAACCTGAAGCACCACTTTAGCTAATGGGGCCTCCTGCTGCTGCCGCACTGCCGGAGCACGATTTCTGTTCTCATCCTGAAGCAAAGTTCTTAACCCGAGGTAATATTTCTGGGTTAGCGGAGTCTGTAACCTGAAGCGTATGTAACCTGAAGTGTATGTAACCCGAGGTACCCCTGTATCTAAAGGGCTGCCCCATAGAAGATGGAGCAAGCTGGTTTTCTCCTGCTCTGGAGCGTAGGACCCAAACCAATGGCATCAAGTTGCAAGAAAGGAGATTTTGAATAAATATCAGAAAGAACTTTCTGACAGTAAGAGCTGTTCAGCAGTGGAATGGTCTCTCTTGGGAGGTTGTGAACTCTCCTTCCTTTGAGGGTTTTTTTTAGCAGAGGTTGGAGGGCCATCTGTCACAGATGCTTTGGCTGAGATTCCTTCATTGCAGGGGGTTGGACTAGATGACCCTTGGATCCCTTCCAAGTCTTCTACAGTTCTATGATTCTATGCAGCCTCAAGGACAAGAAGTAGATACCTCTCTTTGTGAAAGTCACAAATGTCGTGACATTCTCTCCATGCAAATAAGCGGACCATTTGGATCCCTTCCAGTCGGGATTCAGGCCTCATCATGGGGCTGAAACTGCCTTGGTCGCACTGGTTGATGATCTCTGGCGGGCTAGGGACAAAGGTGAGAGCTGTTTCCTAGTTCTGCTGGATCTCTCAGCGGCGTTTGATACCATCGACCATAACATCCTTCTGGACCGTCTTGAGGGGCTGGGAGCTGGGGGCACTGTCATACAGTGGTTCCGCTCCTTCCTCCTGGGCCGTGTTCAGAAAGTGGTGGTGGGGGATGAGTGTTCAGACCCCTGGGCTCTCACTTGTGGGGTGCCTCAGGGTTCTGTCCTCTCCCCCATGCTTTTCAACATTTACATGCAGCCGCTGGGAGAGATCATCAGGAGGTTTGGGCTGGGTGTTCATCAGTATGCGGATGATACCCAGCTCTACCTCTCTTTTAAATCAGAACCAGTGAGGGCGGTGAAGGTCCTGTGTGAGTGTCTGGAGGCGGTTGGAGGATGGATGGCGGTTAACAGATTGAGGTTGAATCCTGACAAGACAGAAGTACTGTTTTTGGGGGACAGGAGGCGGGCAGGTGTGGAGGATTCCCTGGTCCTGAATGGGGTAACTGTGCCCCTGAAGGACCAGGTGCGCAGCCTGGGAGTCATTTTGGACTCACAGCTGTCCATGGAGGCACAGGTCAAATCTGTGTCCAGGGCAGCTGTTTACCAGCTCCATCTGGTACGTAGGCTGAGACCCTATCTGCCTGCGGACTGTCTCGCCAGAGTGGTGCATGCTCTGGTTATCTCCCGCTTGGACTACTGCAATGCGCTCTACGTGGGGCTACCTTTGAAGGTGACTCGGAAACTACAACTAATCCAGAATGCAGCAGCTAGACTGGTGACTGGGGGCGGCCGCCGAGACCATATAACACCGGTCTTGAAAGACCTACATTGGCTCCCAGTACGTTTCCGAGCACAATTCAAAGTGTTGGTGCTGACCTTTAAAGCCCTAAACGGCCTCGGTCCAGTATACCTGAAGGAGCGTCTCCACCCCCATCATTCTGCCCGGACGCTGAGGTCCAGCGCCGAGGGCCTTCTGGCGGTTCCCTCATTGCGAGAAGCAAAGCTACAGGGAACCAGGCAGAGGGCCTTCTCGGTAGTGGCGCCCGCCCTGTGGAACGCCCTTCCAGCAGATGTCAAAGAGATAAACAACTACCTGACATTCAGAAGACATCTTAAGGCAGCCCTGTTCAGGGAAGTTTTTAACGTGTGATATTTTACTGTATTTTTGGTTTTTATGGAAGCCGCCCAGAGTGGCTGGGGAGGCCCAGCCAGATGGGCGGGGTATAAATAATAAATTATTATTATTATTATTATTATTATTATTATTATTATTATTATTATTATTATCAGCTGTTGCAACAGCTGTAAGTAAACATCTCCCCCCACCACCACAAAGAAAACAGTGAGACTTTCAATAAAAGCCAGCAAATTATGTATCATTCCAGGTCTAGCTCTCAGGGAAGAGGTTGAATTATTGGGAGTTTCTTTCTAAAGTACCACTTAAGTCAAGAAATGTCTTTGAACTGTCCATGCTGAGAAGGCTGTCGCATGTTGCGCCTCTTTCAGTTTTTGTTGTTTAGTCGTTTAGTCGTGTCTGACTCTTCGTGACCCCATGGACCAGAGCACGCCAGGCTTTCAGTTTAGCAATTTTAACTATTAAGAAGGGCTGGAGGGAAGTATATTACGCTTTTGCTTTTCCTCTCTCACACACGAAAACAGCCTCCTCTTACCCTAAATTAGGCCCCATGTGGATGTGCTTTCTCTCTCTGTCTCTCGTTCCATGTGTGGGAGTTGATGGCATCAACTTTATGAAATCTCAGCACATGCCAAGAACAGCTGGAGAAGTTTAAACAAGTTCTGGGTGAGGTGAGTTTCATGGGCTGGGCAAGGACTGAAATTAGCCGTGCTATCATGGCTAGCTGCCATCCCAGGAGTATCGAACATGGCATGCCACATGCAAGGCCTGCTCAGATGGCAGGTTCTCTCCATGCAAATAAGGAAAGAAAAGTTGCGTTCTGCCACCCCCAGTGACATGCAAATTGGGACACGGCACAGCTCAGCCCACATTTCATTAACACCCGAACGTTTTTCAAAGGCAAAGGGGTGTGCGGGTTTCTCTTGGTGTGTGTGAGAGAGATTTTGGTAAAATTAGAGGGAAATCATGAGATAGAACTTGTGGGTTTTATATGAGCTACGTTTCTACTCTCCCCTCTTAATTTGAGCACCAGAGGCAAGGATCTTCTGTGTAGCCCAACTCCAGTTGAAAGCTAAGGAACCATCACACAGGAGAGCAGATTGGTCCTTGAAGTTGCCCATCGACAGCAGCACTTTGACAATGGAACTGAGCAGGCCGGCACAAAGATCACCTGGTTACAGTGTTCCCTCCTGTGATGCAATGTATTGCGATTTTATTTAAATTAGACTAATGATTGCACTAATTGCTTTTCCATTTGTATCTGTACCTATAAACCGGCACACACAAATCTGTGCCATGTTTTGCCCTTTTGATGCCTTTCCTCTGCTTCCAGAAATGCGTAAGTGGCTGCACTAGACAATATGCATATCCACCCCACCCCCCATTTAGTGGTTTGACTTTTAGTGACTTGGGGGAAGGAGCTGAATTCTGGACAATAAGAACTCTCCATGGTGAATTTAGGGATAAACTAGGGACAGCGAACTGTGTGCTCTGTTTGTCGAATGAAGCTATTTTGCACATATGGAAGAGAATTTCTGAGATGTACAGAATCCAGGAAGTTTGTTTATTATTTAAGCTATAAAATAGAGTATTGCAGTGGTTGAAGGTACAGTAGATCATCACTCCTCTTCATAATGAACTCAGGTGGTGAGCACCGACAGGCCAGCAGCCCAAACTAGGCCATGGAGAAACAAGAGATGCTCAAGGAAACCCAAAGATTTGCATAAACCAAGAAACCAGGGGGAGGGATGGAAAAGAGTATCTTGGGAAGGAGGTGGCTGGCTGGCAATCTGAAGAGGAACAGCCCTGCTAAGAGGTGAGGACATAGCATTACAGATTCTACTTCCCCCTTATAGTGAACTCAGGTGGTTGAGTAGAAACAGGACTGGAGTCAACCAAAACATGTTCTCTGAGAACCAAGAGGGAGCTATCAGCAAACTCAGGTGAAATCCAAGCTATGCAGAAGTTTTAAAACATAAAAGAGGATCAGCACCCCCACAAACAGCTGAAAGGGAACTGAGTATGGCCAGTGGCTTCCAGAAGCAGCAGAATGCCATCAGTTGACATGCCTTGATAAAGAGAGGTACCCCTCCACACACACATTGAGGGATGGCCTGACTTTGTTTCACAGTTAGGGTAATAGCATGCTAGACACGCTCAGAAAACAGAGGCTCCAAAATTGGCTAGGGACATGAGTACTTTTGGAAAGTGGAGGGGAAATGAATTATAAGTGGCTTTTGAGAGAGTTTCCAAGAGAGCGAGGAAGGTCCCACCCACACTGTACATCGAAAATACTCTTATCCCACTTTAAAAGTCATGGCTTTCTCCAAAGAATTCTGGGAACTGTGGTTGGTTAGGGGTGCTAACCCGCACTGACCAGCACCCTAACAAACTATGGTTCCCAGGATTCCCCATGAATATTAAAGTGGTATAAGAGTGCTTTAAATGTATGGGTGTGAATGTGGCTGAAGAAGTTGCCCACACACATACCCCATTCTCTGAAGGAAGAGGACCAAAGTGGACCAAAGCACTACCCATCACCCATCCAAATGGCTTAATTCCAAGTCCCATTGCTACTTTGGTTGCTTTGTGGGCTTGGTAAAGGAGGCAGGAGAGCTGATGACACCAAGCAGTCAAGAATGGATTTGATATCCCACTTTATCACTACCCGAAGGAGTCTCAAAGCGGCTAACATTCTCCTTTCCCTTCCTCCCCCACAACAAACACTCTGGGAGGTGAGTGGGGCTGAGAGACTTCAGAGAAGTGTGACTGGCCCAAGGTCACCCAGCAGCTGCATGTGGAGGAGCGGAGACGCGAACCCAGTTCCCCAGATTACGAGTCTACCGCTCTTAACCACTACACTACACTGGGTCTCTACACAAGCCACCCATTTCCAACCCCTAGGGTTGCATCCAATGTCCTGCTCAGAGTAGACGTATTGAAATTTATGGACCCGATTAACATAGGTCCATTAATTTCAATGGGTCTATACTCTGTCTGACTGAGGAATGGTTACATGAGGTCAACATTGCTATAGGGGGTGTTTTCAGGGCTGATGGATCCACCATCATGTTTGCAGGCCACTGAAACACCTTGAGGCAGGGATTTGCCATTTTATCTTCTATTACACTGCAGGCCTTGCTAGTGCTGCAATAATAATAAGGTCCCCCCCCCCACTTTCTCCCATCATAATACCTAAGGTGGTGTCCATGTTCCCAGGTGGCCACCCACTCTGGTGAATTAATAATAATAATAATAATAATAATAATAATAATAATAATAATAATAACTTTATGAATTGGGCAGAGAGCAGGATACCAATGCTACCAGTGCATTGCTAGAAGCACAAGGGAGGCTGAAGGCTGGATCTGCATAGAAGTGGGAAGGAAAGACAGTGAAGTTGACAAATCAGGTATAGGTCAGTTTTCCAAAGTTTTCAGTTGTTGCACAGAATGAAGAAACAGAACACAATCTAAATCTCTCTCTCTCTCTCTTCCCCATAAGTTTCTATTAGTTCTGCAGGATTCCTGCCATGTTTTTCCAAATCGGAACTGCATAGTAGCTTTGGGGAGAGGGATACAGACCAGGAAAACGGTATAGGGAAAAAGGGTAAAACACCATCTCTCCCCTATTTTCCAAGCAAATGTGTCCAGCTGCTGATTAGCTTTTTGGTTTTTTTTTAAATGGAGATCCTGACCATGGGTCTATCACATCCTCTCAGGTACACAGGAGAAGCAATGTTTGCTGGTGTTCTCCCTTAAAGGCATAGGAGCCCTGCTTGATGTTTCATGCAGGCATTCACCCCCTCTTTAGCCTGGGTGGGGAAATGCGTTTAATCCTAATTTTTACACAAATCCTGGGGCGGTATGGTAAATCTCGATTGCTGCTTAGGCAAAATTGTTCTGGCTTCAGTTAAGAACATCTGTGAAGCAATGCAGCCGGTTAATATTGGGATTAGCTAAATTTCCACCCAAGCATTTGCAGCATTTAAATTGACATAGGGGAGGCTTTTTCCTTAGCCAAGGAAAAATAAACATTAATGATGGTTTTAAATGCCACCATAAACACCCCACCTGAAGCCAGGCCTGAAGGGAGGATGTGTTCTCATATGGCAATGTAGACCTAAGCGAAACCCTAGAGCCTAGAATTTAAGATTTCATGTTTTCCAGGTCTAATCACCAGCTTCTCCATGGCTATTTGCCACACACACACACACACACACACACACACACACGTACATATCTCTGCCAACAATATTTTCTTCTCTCTCTCTCTTGAAGTTTATTGGGTCTTTTTGGGAAAGTCACTCTGGGTGGCTTTGCATGTGCTCTTACTTCCCCTAGAGTAGCAGTTTTGGATAAGTTTAGGGAAGTTTTTAATATTTAATGCTGTATTGCTTTTAACACTTTATTTAACACCTCCCAGAGTGGCTGGGGAAACTCAGCCAGATGGACGGGGTATAAATAATAAATTATTATTATTATTATTATTATTAGTAGTAGTAGTAGTATGGAAGTGAGAGTTGGACCATAAAGAAAGCTGATTGCCGAAGAATTGATGCTTTTGAATTATGGTGCTGGAGGAGACTCTTGAGAGCCCCATGGACTGCAAGAAGATCAAACCGATCCATTCTTAAGGAAATCAGCCCTGAGTGCTCACTGGAAGGACAGATCCTGAAGCTGAGGCTCCAATACTTTGGCCACCTCATGAGAAGAGAAGATTCCTTGGAAAAGACCCTGATGTTGGGAAAGATGGAGGGCACAAGGAGAAGGGGACGACAGAGGACAAGATGGTTGGACAGTGTTCTCGAAGCTACCAGCATGAGTTTGACCAAACTGCAGGAGGCCTGGAGTGCCTGGCGTGCTCTGGTCCATGGGGTCACAAAGAGTCAGACACGACTAAACGACTAAACAACAACAAACTATTTTGCACTTGGTAAAAGAAATATTTGACCGGGTATGAAAAGTATGGATGCAAGAGGAGCTCACTCAGGGATTCTCTTCTGATGGTTCCACCATCCATCTGTCAGCTACCCGACATCACCCCACCCTGACTCAGCTGTTTTACTGCATGCATTTGGTGCCAAATCTCACTTGTGATGGTTCCTTTGCAGGCACAGTTTGCATTTTGATCTGTTTACACGCAAGCTGTGCTGCTGGGTTGCATCCCTTCCGGATCTCCCATCCATCTATCCCTCGCCTGATGTCATGTGATGATGTCAGGTGTCCCAACTGTTCCTTTGCAAGCACGGCAGGCAATTCAGCACCATTTAAATGGGGTACCAGAGGTCCTATCTTCTCAGGAACTCCCAAATATAGGATGCTATCTTATACTGAATTAGACCTTCGGTCCATCTAGCACAGTCTTGTCTTTTCTGAATAACAGCAATTCTCCAAGGTTTCTGGCAGGGGTCTTAACCCAGTCCTACCTAGAGACTGAATCTGGGACCTTCTGCATGTAATGCAGATGCCCTACCAATGGCAGATGCTAATTTTGTGGATGCTGAAACCACGCAGGAAGGATCAGACATTGCAAAATTAGTATGCAGTCTCCAGACTGGCTTTGATAGCTTGGGAATGTCTGCCGTGCATATTTAAACTGTGTCAGTGGCTGCTCTCAAACAAGAAACACGGGTAATAGAGTTCCGTGGATCTCAGAGGGGAAGGATCCCAAAGGATTTTTTAAAGCAGAAGTTAAACAGTTTTCAAACTACCCCCAGGATGGCTTGAATATGTGCGATTTTAAAGTCAAGGTGAAAGCAGCCCTTGTTCTAGAGCCTGTCCCCTCTGGCAGTTCTGGAGCGCAGTTTGCCAGTTCTGGTATGGCTGCCAATATCTGAAAACAATGAAGACTCCAGTGTCTTTAATAGCTGTGAGTCAAAGCGCTGGTATTTATTATTTTAATTTGCCTGAAGGAAAATTTAATTATACAGACTGGCATGCAGTGCTAAAATGTCCATGGCAAGATAAACGCACCCATCCAGGCCAAACCATAGCTGTTAACCTTCCCATTCTTTTGCAGGAAATTCCCTTATTCCACCGCCGTTTCCCGCTGCTTCCCACTGCTATCCCGGATTGCTAGATATCCTGTAGACTGTCCCCGGGACAGGTGAGGCTGCTGGTCCCTTATTTTCAAGGCTGTTGATCCCTTATTTTGAAATCTGAAAGTTGACAGCTATGGGCCAAACCTCCCCCCCCCCCCGGGAATAATGGCAGGGCCCTCTTAGTCCTGTGACCCACACCCATTTCTCAACTTGCTCCAATTGATCAAGGCTCCAGGTCTGCCACATGGCTAACGCCTGGGGCGATCAGGGAGGGAACAAGGAGGAGTAGCAGCGGCGGCTGCCTTGTCTCTTCCCACATCAGGAGATTTTAAGGTGTGTGTTCTCCACATTTCAGCCTAGCAAATCTAAACACTTGCTGGTGTAGAAAGATGGTAAAAACTCTTCAACAGGTCCTAAAAAAACACAGTCATTGTGAGGATTAGATGGCTGTAAAGGGGGATTAGAGAAATGCATGGAGTGTAGCAAGTAGTCATTATAGTTACATGCAATCTCCTGGTTCAGAGGCATTACGCCGCTGAATACTCGCTGCTGGCGAGCAAAACAACAGGACAGAGCTAATACCTCAGGTGCTGCTTGGAGGCTTCCCAGAGGCGTCTGGTTCTCCGTGACAGGAAACAGGATGCTGGACAACCTGTTTGTTTGGAATTCATCCTGATCGGCTTGCACATGAGCGCATCTAAAGCACATGACCCCCCTCCCCAAATCCTGAGAACTGTAGCTCACCATCCACAAAACTATAATTCCCAGAACCCTGGGAAAACTACAGCTCCCAAAATTCTTTAGGGGAAGTAATGTGCTTTAAATGCTCCCGTGGCATGCAGCGGATGCCTGGTCCTTATTGAGCATTCCTTTTGATTCATGCGAGGTGAGGTATTGAGCAAAGGTTACCCTACATTTCCCCCATCGCTTTCCTAAACAGCTTTGGGTCTCTGTACCTGAAGGAGCATCTCCACCCCCATCGTTCAGCCCAGACACTGAGGTCCAGCTCCGAGGGCCTTCTGGCGGTTCCCTCATTGCGAGAGTTGAGGTTACAGGGAACCAGGCAGAGGGCCTTTTTGGTAGCAGCACCCGCCATGTGGAGCTCCCTCACAGCAGATGTCAAACAGCTATGTGATTTTTCAAAGACACCTGAAGGCACCCTTCTTCAGGGAAGTTTTTAGTGTTTGATGTTGTATTGTATTTTTACTATATTTTGGCAAAGAGTGACTTGGGCAGCCCAGTCAGATGGGCGGCATATAAAGAAGAAGAAGAAGAAGAAGAAGAAGAAGAAGAAGAAGAAGAAGAAGAAGAAGAAGAAGAAGAAGAAGAAGAAGAAGAGGAAGAAGGAGGAGGAGGAGGAGGAGGAGGAGGAAAAAGAGGAGGAGGAGGAGGAGGAAGTCTGGGCATGTTGCACAACAACCCCAAGACAACCCAAATGTGCCAGTATGTGACTGAATCCCACCTAAAAATAGTGTCCTGGAAGTTCCAGGAAGTTTATACAGGAGGAAACTGAACCTTGCTCCTTCTCCCATTATACAAATGCAGTGTGGCTATATTAATGGTTCAGGATACATGACACAAGCAGGTATCCTGTACCTTACGGACAAACTTATTTGCCAACGCACATTTTATGGCCCCTGGTTAGATCGGAGCCATCTACGGAAATTTCATTTTGCTGGTTTAAATTTGTCTGCACTCAACATCCAAGCAAAGCTTCAGGGTTTGGTTGGTGTCCAAAAGCCACTTATCCCCACGGCAGAGGGCTTAGTTCATGAACCAGACCCTAGAGGATTCTCACAGTCCTAATTGTTGTTGTCCTAATTAAAAACAAAACACTAATAAAGCACCATAAAAGACAGAGGTGCTTTGAAAACGAGACAAGGCACGTTCCCTGCCCCAAAGGACCCAGCAGTTGAATAGGCCCAAGCATTGAGGTGCCAAGATGAGATAGCAGGCCGCAGCCGAGGAGAAAATGGAAAGGTGTGGCGCTCTTATATAGTTATTTCCTTTGCTTTTATCGTACTTAAATGCCGTTGGGAAACATCACTTGGAAAGATCTTGGAAAGGGTGGGTAGTAACAAAAACAGGGAGATCTAGTGATGGCTTGAACACAAGGTTCATGGTGTTCCATACC
Source organism: Podarcis raffonei (assembly GCF_027172205.1). Lineage (NCBI taxonomy): Eukaryota > Metazoa > Chordata > Lepidosauria > Squamata > Lacertidae > Podarcis > Podarcis raffonei. The sequence continues at coordinate 80,992,931 of NC_070607.1, forward strand.
TTTGCATGGGAGAACTTACCTGGAAGGTCAGGTCTCAGCTCTGCAATGGAAGGAAGCATAATAAAAGAAACAAGCTGACCATCAGCAGTGGATTTTAAAGTTTAAACCCGAAGTTTGCACTTGCATACCCTCCAACATTTCTCCAATGAAGATAGGGACACCCTTAACAACAACAACCAACGAACCACTAACTGGGTTGTCGCAGCCACTCTGGGAGGCTTTCAACATATATAAAATTATAATAAAATATTAATCATTTAAAAAACTTCCCTATACAGGGCTGCCTTCAGGTGTCTTCTAAAGGTTGCATAGTGACTTATCTCCCTGGCTCGGGGGTCACATAAAATGTATCATGACTCTGTACACTTTTGATAGAATATGTTCTGGTGAAGTGGGATATGAGAGAAGTTAATGCATGCTAAGCGAAGATACAGCACTAAGTTGATTCCCCCCAAACCCACCTTCCCATTCTGAAGAACAAGACTTCAGAATGTGCCATTAATCTGTTGCAGAAAATTATCTTGGACTTTAAATTGGGAAGCCGCCTTACCCAGATCATTGATCTATCTACCTCAATATTGTCTACACTGACTGGCAGCAGCTCTGCAGAGTTTCAGTCTGGAGATGCAAGAAGCCATTGTTTTCTGTTCCACGCTGTAAATGAGACACACAGTACTCTGGCTATGTATGTACTATACCTTTAAATCACATTTGAAGCACTTCCTTTCCCTCACAGAATTCTGAGCACTTTATTTCAACTCTCTGAGCATCCCTTAGCAAACTACAGCACCCAGAATTCTTTGAGGGAAAGAACGAGCTTCAAATGTGCTTTAAAGGTATTGAGCACACATAGCCACTGCTTCTGTTCTGCTGCAATTCACCTTCTGCCAATGTCTCACTATCCATTGCTCCACCCCGTTCATTTCAGTGCAAAAGAAACACAGGACAAATGAGGACGGGGGAAAGAACCAATTATGTCTTGTCTGCAGATTAAAGCAACAACACCAGCTAATACTGATTGCATTTCCTGGATTAATTTCCATTCCAGACATGGGACAGATAAGTGGACACCTGCAATTTCTACTCCTGTTTCCCTGTTCCCTTATACAGCGGAACCTCCGGTTGAGAACGTGATCCGTGCGGGAGGCACGTTCGCAACCCACAGCTGTCGCAACCCACAGCACTGCATCTGCGCACACAGGGGTTGCAATTTGCCTCTTCTGCGCATGCGCAAAGAGTGATTTAGTGCTTCTGTGCATGCGTGAGCGCCAAAACCCAAAAGTAACCCGTTCCAGTACTTCTGGGTTCGGTGCAGTGCGCAACCCGAAATGCGTAACCTGAAGCTTCTGTAATGCGAGGTACCACTGTATCTCTATTTTAAACAGGGGAACTTCCTAGTTCTAGCTGAAAATGCCAGGGATCAAACTTGAGAACTCCTGTAGGCACAGAGCTATGGCCCCCTGCATGAGATTGGGGACCAATTTTAATCCTCTTTGCACCTCCCACTTGATTGACAGAGGCGCTGTATGTTCCTGAAGCCACATTACAGGTGTCACTCAACAAACAGAAGAAGAAGAAGAAGAAGAGTTTGGATTTGATATCCCGCCTTTCACTCCCTTTAAGGAGTCTCAAAGCGGCTAACATTCTCCTTTCCCTTCCTCCCCCACAACAAACACTCTGTGAGGTGAGTGGGGCTGAGAGACTTCAGAGAAGTGTGACTGGCCCAAGGTCACCCAGCAGCTGCATGTGGAGGAGCGGAGACGCGAACCCGGTTCCCCAGATTACAAGACTACCGCTCTTAACCACTGCACCACACTGGCTCTCACACACAGCCTTTTCCATTGCTGTTGTTGTTGTTATTATTGTTGTTGCTGCTTAAAGGCACAAGCCTCTGGTCCAAGAATAGGTATCAAACCAGATTTTTTTCAATGAATCCGGGGACTCTTTTCAACTTCCTATTAAATAGATGGATTTTGTCAGGCGACTGATTTGTAAATCTGGGGATTGTCCGTCTGGTAACCTTAGGCAAACGTTATATTATATTTTAAAATGATTTCTTTTCCAAGCATTCGGCAAGAGGGGGAAAGGGAGCCCTCTGTGCGATGCTGAAATGGATGGTTGTCTCTGGGTCTTTTGAAGTAAGTGGAATAATAGTGAATAGTAAGAATCTGTGGTAAGGCAGTAAAATTCCAGTTCGCCCTATCTTGATGATCTGGTTAGTGCTAGGGCATTAGGGAGCTGTATTCAGCCTGAGGACAGACTCGCCCAGAAAGCCCCAGCACCAAACACACCCTTGTGTACGCCCAGAAGCATCCCTGACAACACCTCTTTCAAAACAAAACAAGAGACCAGTCATCCCTTCGGTCCCTTTGTGTTCTTGTACACGTGACAGAGTGCCTGGACAAAGCCAGGAGTTCCTGGATCTCTCAGCTGGAGAAAATGTAATTCCCCTCAATCAAATGGTGTTCAAAGAAATGATGGGACATTGATTTAGAGCAGGTAAAAAGGTAAAGGTAAAGGACCCCTGGTCGGTTAAGTCCAGTCAAAGGCAACTATGGGATTGTGGCGCTCATCTCGCTTTCAGGCCAAGGGAGCCGGCATTTGTCCACAGACAGCTTTCTGATGTGGCCAGCATGACTAAACTGCTTCTGGTGCAACGGGACACCGTGATGGAAGCCAGAGTGCATGGAAACGCCATTTACCTTTCTGTCGCAGCCATACCTATTTATCTACTTGCACTCGCGTGCTTTCGAACTGCTAGGTTGGCAGGAACTGGGACAGAGCAATGGGAGCACCCCATTGTGGGGATTTGAACCGCTGACCTTCTGATCAGCAAGCCCAAGAGGCTCAGTGGTTTAGACCACAGTGCCAGCCGCATCCATAGTCGCCTTTGACTGGACTTAACTGTCCATGGGTCCTTTACCTTACCTTTGATTTAGAGCAGCTTCAAGGCACACACACACACACACACACACACACAGAGAGAGAGAGAGAGAGAGAGAGAGAGAGAGAGAGAGAGAGAGAGAGAGAGAGGCGCCACCTCTGGACAATTTGTTTACTGAGCATTTGTCGTGATATTTTTCCAGGGAGGTTAGATAGCATTGCATCAGGCTATCCCACACATTTCAGTGTTTCCTCCGCACTTTTCTTATCACAAACGTCCAATCATTTGGAGAAATGGGCTTGTTGCACAACAAGGGTTCCAAATCAGCTTTGGTTGTGCAACCCGAACCTGAGACAGAATCCCAGCAGAAAACAGTAACAGGCTGGGAGCTCCCAGACACTCAGAGACTCTCAGAGCTTTATCTCCAGGTTAGAGTGAGCCGACACCGTGCTTAGCGTAGGACTTCTATTTTGTTTGTAGGTCACAGATCCTGGAAGAGATCCAGTGAACTACCCATCCCAGTCCACTACCAGCTAATGCAAGGTCTGTGGCCATGTACACACCATACATTCAAAGCACTTTGCTTCTTCCTGGGACTTCTGGGAAGTGTAGTTTTCCCCTCGAGAAAAAGTCATGCGTTATTCATAATACAGTGGTACCTCAGGTTAAGTACTTAATTCGTTCTGGAGGTCCGTTCTTAACCTGAAACTGTTCTTAACCTGAAGCATCACTTTAGCTAATGGGGCATCCTGTTGCCGCTGCGCTGCCGGAGCACAATTTCTGTTCTCATCCTGAAGCAAAGTTCTTAACCTGAGGTAATATTTCTGGGTTAGCGGAGACTGTAACCTGAAGCGTATGTAACCCGAGGTACCACTGTACGACAGTTAGAATTTTTTTGTATTCTGGAACACTTTTAATCCAAAGATGCCAAGACCTTTGCTGTCCACCTCTTCCATCAGACTGCAGAGATGAGAAGAGAACCAAGACTGCTCCATGGATTCTGCTGAAGGACAATTTATTGGCAATCTGTATGGCAATTTATTGTCGATTTGGTGTTCAAGCTCGCAAGTTTTATACAGTATTATTCCCCCTCCCCCCAGTTTAATCTGGATTTATTCTTTTGTGGAAAATCCAGTGATACCAGAAACGGTGAATCTAGATTCAAGCAGGGTGGCCGAGGTGGGGAGGAGAGAAGATGAGATGGCAATTGGATTAGGATGACATCATGTGACGCTGTGCAAAGCCGGCATGCACAAGCAGCTCGCAACAGGTGTTTGAGCTTGCTTTTCTCTCTCTTTCCTCCCCGCCCCCATTTGCTTTTATGTCTTTTAGACTGCAAGCCTGAGAGTAGGGACTCTCTTGTCTTTAAAAAAAGACAATTATATGTAAGCCACCCTAGATGCCCTTTTGACTGTGAAGAGGAGGACAAAAAGGCTTTAAAACCAACCAACCCAAACATTATCTGATGTCTCCAGCACTTCTCACCTCTCATGGAGCCACCTTTTTGGGGGGGTTTCACAATCCTTACCTATTTTACATCTCCAGTCTCTCCCATTAGCTGCTGCTCATAATCTCTTTGAGTAGCTTCCTTCTCTCCCCGCCCCCACCCTGTGCTTTTATTCCTCTTTCTCTCTTCCTGGTGGATGTCACGCTATTCCCAGTGACTGGACTGTCTCTGCCCTGGTACCCTCTGCCTGAGGCAGCTGCTCACCCCCCCCCCAATAGTATGGCCGGCCCAACTCAGGTCCAAACTAGGTGTGACATTACACATGTCATTAGCCCTTTCATGATTGTGTTCCATGTTGTGTGGCAAGGGTGGATTCCAATCAGGACTGTGGTATGACGGGAGGGGGCTTTAACCCTTTCCCAGCAGTGCCGAGCTCAATGGACCAATGGCTTTCTCCCATGTTCCTAAACAGCACTGGGAGAAAACTGGATCCTGACTATAGCATGTGGGGAGGAAAACTTTAACTCTTTCCTTTTTCCAGAGTCCCAATCCGAATTGGCTCTTGATTCCACTGGAACTAATGGAGGCCTTCCTCCAGCATATGTGAGGGGGACCCAGTTCAGATCACAGCAGTGGCAAAGGGTTAAAGTCTCTCTAGCCTCATGCCATGGTCTTGATCCAGGTTGCTTACCGCTCCCAGGCTGCTATTTATCCTAAAAACGCACACACGTCAAGTAAGGGTTAATGATGCCAGCCCGCCCATGAGGCAAGGTGAGGCAGCTGCCTCAGGTGGCACCTCCCAAGGGGCGGCAGCCCTGTTCTGCCACCCAGCTTTGTCTCTGTTCTCCCCCGCCTCTAGGTCTTAGAGAGGGTTTGGTGACAAAGCTCTGTGAATGCCTCCCGCTCCTACTTTCTTTCCGAGTCAGCTGCAGGGGAGGCATTCGACCTCCCAGCTTTGAAAGCAGGCCGGTTCGGGGGCAGAATCCCACCCCCTGTGAGATGGCAGGGCTTTGCATCAGCTTCTCCCTTCAGGATAAACCAGTGCAAAGCCCCACAGCAACACTAGGTTGCGGGTGGGGTCTGGAAATGACCCCTCCCCAGCTGGTGGGGAGACACCACAAGGCCTTCTTGAAGCGGCAGCAGTGAAGCATTTTGCCTCAGGCGCCGAAATGCCTTGGGCCGCCCCTGCAGTTGACGCCATGTTGAGTTCCACAATCAACCCGAATCTTCGTTGCAGCATGTTGTTCCACCCTTATCTTCCTTACAGTTCGGAGATTTGTCAGGCACTGATTAGCAGGATCTCATTTACTACTTCTTCTTCTTCCTCTTTCCACTGGCTCTGTCTCCAGCCCATGCCCTCCCTTCCCGCTGATGGAATGATAGTCACCACGATGCTCCCACTCACATAGCTGCCCTTATCACATTCTTTCTAAAAAATCTCCCTCTCTTTGGAAGATTTCCAATGGGTGCATGTATAAAGAAGAGATCAGTGTACTCTTCAGTTTCATGAATATCTTCTTTTCTGTTCCTTTTTTTTTGCAACTTTTCCAAGAATGTAGCAGTTGTGGGATATTCTTGCAGAAAACGTAAGTAGATGCAGAAAGATCCAGGAGGCTGTAGCGTAAGGCTGCTTTCTCAGCATGCTCAGGCTGGAAAGACTCATCGTGATAGATTCCCCCACCCTGAGAATTTAAGATGTGGTGATAGATGGATTATTGGAGAAGCTGAGTCTGTTCCAAGACCAATTATTCGTTCAGCTTCATGTCTACGGAGAAAGCTTTGCATCAGCACAGAGCCCATGTGGCTGTAGTGGTTAGAGTGTTGGGCTAGGACCTGGGAGACCAGGGTTCAAATCCCCACTCGGCCATGAAGCTGGAGCCAGTCACTTGCTCTTAGCCTAAGCAACCTCACAGGGTTGTTGTGAGGATAAAATGGGGAGGAGAAGAACTATGTATGTCTCCTTGAGCTCCCTGGAGGAAGATCAGGATCTAAATGTAATAAATAAACAAATCATTGCTGATTTCCAAATGTTAATAATAATAATAATAATAAATAATAATAATAATAATTTTTATTTACACCCTGCCCTCCCCAGCCAAGGCCGGGCTCAGGGCGGCTAACAAGCAATAATAAAAACAAGTTGAATGAATACAACTTAAAAACAAAATTAAAATACAACATTGAAATATTGAGGGGGAGGGAATCAAATTGGCTCCAAGCCAAAGGCCAGGCGGAACAACTCTGTCTTACAGGCCCTGCGGAAAGAAATCAGATCCTGCAGGGCCCTGGTCTCATGAGGCAGAGCGTTCCACCAGGCCGGAGCCAGTGTTGAAAAGGCCCTGGCTCTGGTTGAAGCTAATCTAACTTTCTTAGGGCCCGGGACCACTAGGGTGTTGCTATTTATGGACCTTGAGGCTCTCCGTCGGGCATACCAGGAGAGGCGGTCCCGTAGGTACGAGGGTCCTAGGCCATGAAGGGCTTTAAAGGTCAAAAACAGCACCTTAAATCTGACCCTGTACTCCACCGGGAGCCAGTGCAGCTGGAAAAGCACTGGGTGAATATGCTCCCATGGCAGAGACCCCGTGAGGAGCCTCGCTGCAGCATTCTGCACCCGCTGGAGTTTCTGGGACAGCTTCAAGGGCAGCCCCGCGTAGAGCGAATTACAGTAGTCAAGCCTGGAGGGGACCGTCGCATGGATCACTGTGGCCAGGTTGGGGCGGGAAAGGTAAAGGGTAAATGTTGTCAGATACTTTCTTGCAGCACCAGCTCCAGGATGTTTGTAGCCCTGTAGCAGTAGAGTCTGGGAGCCCCTTTATCCTGGAAGAGGTGGGGCGCATGAAACCATGCCCTGTCTCTGAACTTTTTCAGTGCCCCAGGTAGGGAAGGAGGAAAAATTCGATCCATTCATATTTAAAGGTTAAGCTTGCCCAATCCACACTTTTCCAAAACAATATGAGAAGCGAAGCACAACTATTCTTCAAAATTCATACTAGTCTGAATTTTGCAGTGCAATTCGTCAGTCGAGTAACGCATAAAAAAACAAGCAGATACTGGTGTAAAGTGTGTACATTAACGAGAATAGCATATAAAGTGCATTGTTTTAGGAAAAGCTGATTTGCAAAATTGTGCTCACCAGGCAAAATTGCACAACAGGTGTATTAGCGGGAGAAGTTCACGTTAAAATGCTGATGAATTTTAGCGAGGATTTGGGGTTTGGGAATCACAAACTGGTGTGAAAATACAGATATCTTAATTGAAGGCTGGACAAATGAGAAACTAAGAGAAACTGAAATGGGCAGATTGCCCATCTTTTTGTTGTTGTTGTTGTTTAGTCGTTTAGTCGTGTCCGACTCTTCGTGACCCCATGGACCAGAGCACGCCAGGCACTTCTGTCTTCCACTGCCTCCCGCAGTTTGGTCAAACTCATGCTGGTAGCTTCAAGAATACTGTCCAACCATCTCACCCTCTGCCGTCCCCTTCTCCTTGTGCCCTCAATCTTTCCCATGGGACTCTCAAGACTCTCATCCAGCACCATAATTCAAAAGCATCAATTCTTCGGCGATCAGCCTTCTTTATGGTCCGGCTCCCACTTCCATACATCACTACTGGGAAAACCATAGCTTTTACCCATCTTTAGGCCCATGCAAAGCCAGTGGGGTACAGTTGCCAGAGAATTGGGAAGTGTGGGGACTAGCCTCTTCTTTCGTCATTTGCCCAACATAAATCCCCCTTAAAGAGAGGGATACTTCTGTAGCCAGCCACAACTTGAGGAAGGGCTGTGGCTCTGTGGTAGAGCCTCTGCTCAGCATGCAGAGGGTCCCAGGTGCAACCCCTGGAATCGCCAGTTAGGACTGGGAGAGACCTCTCTCTGAAACAATGGAGAGCCACTGCCAATCAGTGTAGACAATACTGAGCTAGATGGACCAGTGGTCTGACATGGTATAAGGCAGCTTCCTATGTCCCCAACTTGAGAGAGAAGAACTACCCCTCCTCCAGTGCCAAGGCCTCTATCCAAATAATTGTTAGCTGGCATCTGTCTGTCTTGGGAGACAATGCAAGAGTGCACCATTGGGGATAAAGTCAACCCCCTGCAATGTCATCTCATAGGCTTGTTGACATCCATCTGTCTCGAGAGACAATGGAAGGGTGCACCACTGGGGGTGAAGTCAAACGACTGAACAGTTACAGCGCCTGCTGTGGCTGTAGAGACCAATATGGGAGAGACATGTTTCGTTGCAGCTGGGGTAGATGAAGGCATCTGGTTTTGCTGTTACAGATGCACCATGGTGCTTCTTCTCTCTGAGCTCCCTCCAGCTGTCATTCCTCCTCAGGTCACTGCTGGGGATACATGACTTGACCGATTGTCTCCAGGCACTGCAGTCGTCTGCAAGGGATTCCCACAAGGCGGGGTTGATACTGCCACCCTTCATGTCGTGTTTGCCGACATCTTTGTAACACAGAGTTGGTCTGCCAATGAGCCTGGTACCTGAAGCCAGCTCCCCATTGAACACATCCTTGGGAATGCTGCCATATTATATTCTGTGGGCATGGCTAAGCCAGCATAGACAGCCTGGGTATGTGGGCTTAGGAGAGGACATCTTTGTTTGAGGCACTGTCTTGCATTGTGATGCCCAAATAATGGCCCACTCGTTTTTAGCAAAAGAAAATGACATTGCAATAGATATGTGTGAGCCTTCCACATTAGGTCTAGTTTGTCCTATGGACTGGAATGACCCGAGGTTCAAATTCTGGGAAGCCATGTCCCAGCCCCTCTTTCTCAGCCTGACCTACCCCATATTACCACCTTCTCTAGTTTATTTCGACAACTGCTCCCTAAAGGGAAAACTGAGGCACAGTCCTTAATGACTCCGAGTTCATTACAGTGTGTACAGTGCTTTAATTCTTCGCATCTTTCTGCAGCAGTTGCCAATCAAACAACACTTGGTCTGAAACCAGTCACTAATTTGAATGTAATTGATACTTACCATCGGCCAAAAAAACCCCAAAACACCTTTACGAGCCTTGGCACAGACACGAAGTTGGAAGAGGATAGGCTGACTTCAGCAGAAAATTAGATCAAGCCCATAAAGTGCAATAAAGCAGAAGCATTTGCTGGTGGCAAGAGCAGGTGCAGCTCAACAGGTATCACTGGAGGAGAAGTGCTTGCATGTCAGCCCTGTTCTTGTTCTGCCAGGAAAGCAGAAGTTTTTGGAGCTCTAACAGCTGAGAAGTCATGCTGGCCACCCAGTCCTCCTTGCCTGCCCCTTGTCCAGGCTGTGAATTTCTAGCTGACCCAATGTATGGAGAATTCTCAGGTCTTTGATGAGCCACAACAGAGTGTGAGTCACAGCTGTCCTGCCCCATCTTCTCCCAACACCCCAGTGATGACGTTGTATCTCCCACACAGGCTTCTGAAGGTCCACAGATGACTCTTCCTGTCTGGGATTAGACCTTGCTGACGTTTCAGGATTCGCAAATTGTCTGGGGGTGTGAGAGAGACGATGTCTCCTTCCAAAGGACAGATCATGGCTTGCAATGGCTAGGCCAACCCGTCATCCCTCCTGGACAGTTACAGAATGACAGGGCTGGTTGTCTGGAGCCATTCATAAGAATGCTGCTCCTTTCATCAGTGACCATCAGCTTCCCTTTTAGCGTCCTAATTTCCACCCATTCCATGTTCCACGGAGGACCTTACGGTCTTCCAACAAAAACATCTTGGAGGTCCTGGGCCACAGAGAGGTTAGGCTGGCCTCAACCAGAGCCAGGGCTTTTTCAGCTGTGGCTCCAGTCTGGTGGAACGCTCTGTCAACAAGAGACTAGGGCCCTGCGGGACTTGACATCTTTCCGCAGGGCCTGTAAGACGGAGCTGTTCCACCAGGCCTTTGGCCAAGGCACAACCTGACCCCCTCCTTTGGCAATCCTCACAGAACTCTAGCCCAATGGTTGCCATTAATCTGATTTGAACTGATTTTATAATGAAATGATTTTAGAATGTTGTATCATTTTACTGTTGTTAGCCACTCTGAGCCCGGCTTCGGCTGGGGAGGGTGGGATATAAATAAATTATTATTATTATTATTATTATTATTATTATTATTATTATTATTAGGATCCCAGGCAGTGTACTGTACATGCCATACACATAAGGCATATGAGTCTCCCCAAATATTCCTTGGAACTGTCCTTTGTTAAGAGTGCTGGGAATTTTAGCTCTGTAAGGGGTAAACCACAGATCCCACCATTTTTTGGGGGGAAGCAATGCGCTTTAAATGTCCAGTGTGTACAGAGCCGCAGTGTGGATCGAAACCCATAGCATGTTTGCATAACTTCTTTAAAAAACGAAAATGCAACTGAAGATGACAGAATATGCGGAACTAGCAGGTTTAACGTACAGAACAAGAGAGCAAGAAGAACACGTATTTATAGAGGAGTTGAGTCTATGCAAAGTAACTGTACACAGTTGAAAATGCTGGCAGCATTAAGATAAATTCAACAGTTTTATTAATATTTGAGTGTTTTACAATTGGAGAACTGACTATATAATGGTTCTTGCAAAATATGCAGGTATAGCAGATAAATAAAATGAACCATGGAAGGGGAAGGAGGAAAGTCATCGATTATATGGTATTATGTAAAATGTTTATTTTGAAATATTAAACTGAAAATTTAATATATATATAGTATATATTTAGTAGCATGGCATGTTGACTTAGTGAGCTAGTCCAGCACATGGGCTTCATTCATTTAGTTTACTTTTACTCTACTTTCCTCTTGAAAATAAAACCCAAAGCAGCTAAGACCATCATCCAAAATCATTCCAAAAGACATAGCTGAAACAACCAGTTGCTGGAAGAGGAGGAGAAGGAGCAGGCGGAGGAGGAGGAGGAGAAGAAGAAGATTTCTACTCTGCCCATCTGGCTGGGTTGCCCCAGCCACTCTGGGTGGCTTTGAACACATAAAAACAAAATAAAACATCAAACATTCGAAACTTCTTGATACAGGGCTGCTTTCAGATGTCTTCTAAAAGTTGTATAGTTATTTATCTCCTTGATATCTGATGGGAGGGTGTTCCACAGGCCCTCTAACACCATGTCTTTATTTTATTTTATAAAATAAAATGACCACCCTTCATCCGTAGATCTCAGGGCAGTTCACAGCATAAAAATACAAGATAGAAACACAAAATACAAAATAAAAACAACAAGAAGAACAAAGCAAACCAGTAACACCCTCTCCCCTCCCCCCACACATTTAAAAGGATATAGGATGCCAGCCAGCCACAGGCCTGGTTGAGGAACCTAAAGATATATAAGGAAGGTGTCAGGAGAGCACCCCCACTCCACAAATGGAGAGCCACTGCAGAAAAGTCCATTCTCGCGTTGCCACCTTCTGGATCTACTGGACCTCATACTCTCCAGTGCAACATGGCCCAGATCCAGAAATCCCACATGAGTCATGTGACTCATCTAAGATCGCGGACCAGGGAAAAGCACCTTTGCGGGCATAGCACCCAAAAACGTGTGCTTTGGGGCACAGGGAAAGATTATGTACCTGGAAAAACACGTGTGATTTCCCCCTTCCCTCCATACACTTCCATTCCAGAATGTTTAGCCTTATGAAATGTGCAACCAGAAAAAGATTCAGTAATGGAATACAATGCCGCCGCCCCCCATGTACAAGAATAAAAAGTACACGAACATTGTTAACAACATAGAATACTGTATCAGAAAAGGGTTTGTCCCCATCATAACTATCCCACACTGGCTAACATGAATACCAAAACAAGTACAAACATACAATCACTGGTAGTGCACAAACTCCCAGGAAAACAGAAGCAAACAAATTATGAAGAAAATGACACCATTGTCAACAGGACCTGTCAACAGGTTTGCCATGATGACACTGATGGCAGACTCTCCTCCTCCTCCTCCTCCTCCTCCTCCTCCTCCTCCTCCTCCTCCTCCTGGATTTGCTTAAATTATACTTTCCTGTAACCTTGATCTTGAGCAGTCCTATTCAGGATGTATGTTTTAAAACATTCCAAAGGGAAGCGAAAAGAGCAGAGCCTAGTGGCACCTTAAAGTCTAACAATTTATTGCGGCATAAACTCTCTTCCTCAAAAGCTTATGCCATAATTAAATTAGTTGGTCTTCTAGGAGCCGCAAGCCTCTCTTTTCCTCTTGTGGAAACAGACTAAGACGGCTACTCCTCTGGAAATACAAATGTCTGTTGATGACAAGGAAACAGCCAAGAACAACAGCATGCTAGGAAGGAAGGCAGGCAGGCAGGCAGGCAAGAAACCAACATTACATTGGAGTGTGTTGTAGCCAGTGTGAGTTGTACCCAGAGTAGACTATTGCATGAGTAACTTGGGTCTGTTAATTTCAGTGTGTCTACTCTGAGTAAAACTTAGTTGGCTACAACCCAGTATTTTCTTTATCTTTTTTGTTCCAGGCTGTTGCACTTAACTTTGAACTGTTAGTTGCGCAGCAGATTTCAGGATTGTGCGCTAGACAAAACTTAGGCATCAGGTAAAAAAACGGGACAACAGAGGGTATAGATTTGCATAAAACTTGAATATTTAAATTTGGATGTATAGATTCATGTTTATGACCGTCTGACCATCATGGGGAAGACTGTGAACTGGTGGCTGATGTGTCTGTTCACAGCTGGAGGGCAACTTCAAGGTTTCTGCTACACTGTCTCCCAATGGTTCTTTATTTTTAAATTGGATTTGGACAGCCTTCTTAGTTGTGGCACCATGCTTGTGGAATTTGCTTCTTGGGGGCAGGGAGGAATTAGGCAGATCCTCAAGCCATGTAAATTCACCTTTAGGGACAGTTAATACCAAAGGAGATGTTCACAACTCTTTGAAATAAAGTGACTTTTCCAATGTTGCCATTCCAAGCTTGACAAACTAAATTCAAAATTCAAAGCCACGTATTGCGTGTAAAACAAACAACAACCAAACATGCAAGAGTTGCATTTAGACTGCTTTGGGGTGACGTCAAATACGAACTCTCCTAAGCTGTCAGCTGTTGTCAGCGCTGCCCAAGGTCCCAGCTCACACAAGACCAACGCTGCTTCTTGCTCAAGTTAAAAAGTCTTTATTGAAGTTCAATCTCATTTCCAGATGTGCAGCGCGCAACGCTACATCTATCCATCAGACCGTAGAAGTCCCATCTGAATCTCCTCCCCCCTGACACCAGCTTAAGATTCTAGCCTTACTCCACCTCTTCCTCTGTTCCTTCTTTCTCTGGGTCCTTCTGCTAGTCGGAGTCTCAGCCCTCCGAGATTCTTCTGACGCTGATTCTCCCGACTCTTCCCCCCCCCCCTTTCGGGCTTTAGGACCTGGCTCCCAATCCGGGTTTTCTGCTGTCCCGCGCTCCTCCACATTTGAACTTGGTGCGCGCGCGCAGCCTCCCACTTTCCTTCTGACCGTTACACTTGTGTCACTGCTCCCCCTTTCGGGGAGGCTAGCTGGACCTGGCCTTCCCTCCGTCTCCCCACTCCCCGATGGAGGAGAAGCTGGTCCTGACTCACGTGACTCTTCCCCCCCACTGTGCTCTGGTGGGGGAACTGGCCCTACTCCTCCGCTACTCCTTTGGGACTCCCCTCTGGTTCCTTGTTTATGGATCGTCCCCCCTGGGATTCGCCTCGCCCTTACCATAGGCGCCCCCTCCTGGGAATCTTCTGATTCGCTGGAGAAGCTCATGGAATCTCTCGGTCCACTGTCATATTCCCCTACGCTCCCCTCTGATTCCTCTCCTCCGCTCTCTATTTGCTCTCTCCCCTGCTCTTCTGCTCCTGAGCCTCTGACAGCTGTGAAATGTGAAATACTAATTAGCAGTGTGTGTTATCTATCAATGTGGTCAGATACCAACATTGTTGCATGTTGTCTGTCAGTTCCTGTCAAAGGCAAGGCATATCATTGTGGGTTATTTGAGGGTTTTCCATGCTAACAGAAATGCCCTTGAAATGGGGAGTTGGAAATGAAGGATTGTTTTGGAGCTGGGATAGAAGTTCCCGCAACTAAGACATGTGAGTTCATACCTTCCATCCTCAAATGAGTAGACAACCCTGGTAGGTGAAGCTAGGGTGAAGTTCATCCCTAATGCCCCCACTCCCTGCACAATAGTCTTAACTTGATGTGCCCAAAATGCTGAAAGCTCCATCCAGACGCATCTCCATGGACCTGCCTGAAGCTCTCTGTTTTCATCGCCAGCAATGTTCTGCCAAATATTCAGGCATCCCAAACATTGCTATGCCCTTTCATTAGTCAACCGACAGGTGGAATACATTTGGTACACACACACACACACACACACACACACAATATTATGCTGTCTGCAGGAGTCAGATGCGGCGCTTTAGAACATCCGCCAAGGATTTGGGGAAGAGTCTAACTGTCTCAGGTGCTTATCAGATGACTCCTTTCTAATATATTTTCCAAACAGGGTTTCCCAATACAGTTTCATGAGAAGTCTGGTGATGCAGAAGGCTGCAAAGGATTTGTAGGAGGTGGGATGGGAGAAGATGATAGAGCAGCTAGTGTAGTACGCAGTAGTCTTTAACCTTTTCAGACTCAAGTGGTGACCTTTCATTAACCGGAAGATGCATTTTGCTAGTACTCACTTCTTAAAAAACCAAAACCCATATATGTCAGGGTTGAGGGACCTTGTGGGCCTCAATATGTTTTTGGACTACTACAACTCCCATCATCCTCGACCACTGGCTTTGCTGGCTGTGCTGATGGGAGGAGCAGCTTAACAATACCTAGAGAACCACAGCTTCTCCCCCCCCCACTGATGTAATTTTTCTTTCCCAAAAGTGAAAATTGAAAATGTTGGACAATGCATATGGAGATGGATCTCAGCACCAAATGCTATGTGCAAGGAGGAAATAACAGAGGAGACCCCTCCCACTTCTGCTACCAGCGATGCTGCAACAGGAGGGATAAGATAACTGGGCAGGCAAGCCGGCAGGAGGGAGGAGAAGGAGGCTAGCTTGGGGGGGATGGGGATGGGAGAGGGGCTGGACTCTGTTGTGCAGCGGTTCTCAACCTGTGCATCCCCAGATGTTGTTGGACTACAACTCCCATCATCCCTGACCACTGGTCATGCTGGCTAGGAATGATGGGAGTTGTAGTCCAACAACATCTGGGGACCAACAGGTTGAGAAACACTGTTGTTGTGCCTGATTAGGTAGGGTCTGATTTTACTTGAAAGCAGTAAGCCAAGCTTTTTCAAGTAAGCCAAGCTTTCCCCCAAGTTTTGGCAGGAAGCAGCTCAGCTTTTACTGAGCCAATCTAGGGAGGTGCATATCTCTGGCTCCTCACTAGATGCAGTACAACTAGGGTTGCTTCCCTTCAAAGAGAACTAGTTTTGAGGATTGGCCACCTTAGCATTTCAGGCAGGGGGACTAGAGACCCTTTGCCCCCCTTCCATCTCGACGGTTCTACCCTTCTTCTATTCTGCTTCCTTTGTTCTATTGATTTGTCACACAGCAAAGGAAAAGGGTTGATCCAATCTTTGCAGAGCAACCCTCTTCGTCTCTGCTAATTCGACCTTGCTGTCGGTGTCCAAATCACAGTGATGAAATCTCATCTCTAAGCCATAGGAATTAAAATGGGAGTGGGGGCGGTGAAGTGAATGTCGTTTGTGCTGCTCAAAGATTGCAGTCAAATACGTGTATGGGGTGGGGTTATTCCCTTTAAAACAGGGTGAGAAATCTGAGGCCCTCCAGCTCTTGTTGGACTCCAACTCCCATCAGCAGGCATGGCCAATGTTCAGGGATGATGGGAGCTGCAGTTCATAGGAGGTGCAGCCCTGGTTTTCAAGATACAAGCTGGCTTTGCAGCGGCAGCAGTTCTTCTGAATACTGGCTGCTGCAAACTGCCAGGACAGGAGAGTGCTCTTGTGCTCAGCTGCTGCTTGTGAGTTTTCCACTGGCATCTGGTTGGCCACTGTGAGAATAGGATGCTGGACTAGGTGGGCCATTGGTGCATATTTTTTATTTTTCAATGCTTTCCCCATGCATTTTGAATCTTGCTGTTTTGAGCTACCCTTGCAGTTGTATGGCTTCTTTCTTTCTTTCTTTCTTTCTTTTGCATTTAAATGTTTTCTTGTTTGTAAACTGACCTGGAACTAAAGACTGAAAGATGCTTAAACAAACCAACCTAGACTAAACCGGAAGGGTGGGGTATGTATCAATCAATCAGTCAGTCAGTCAATCAATCAATCAATCAATCAATCAATCAATCAATATTTTATAGGGTGGTGAAGAAACCATCAAGAAGGTGTCTCTCCCAGACAACATCCACCCTTTCATCAGGTCAGTTGGGGCAACAGCCAGAGAATTTGTGACATTTCTAGCATAGAGAGGTTGCACATCCTGAATTGGTTATTCAGCAAATGTTCAGGCTTAAAGTGTTATTTTAAGCTGTGCTGAGAATTGCTGTGGAATAAGGAGGTCTGGACTGTGTTGTGGTTTTCTGATTGAGAAAGGAATGTGAATAGAAATTATAGGTGCAACTATCGAAGGGGCTCATGGGCGGCTTTCTTCAGCACAATCAATTGTTTCTCGAGACAGATGGAGGCCAACAGCTTTGCCTCACCCCTTGCAATGGCATGTGGTGTCCTTCAGCACCATAGCGTTTGTTCACCCCTCACCAGGGACCTTGGATTGTCCTATCTGGGATTCTGAAGTTAGTCATATGGCCTGGAGCAATTCCCATCATTTCTCCATCCCTTGGTGCCCATGTGGTGCTTAGGGAGGATGCTGACACCGTTGCTCTATTGAAGATGAGTAGACCAGCCATGTACAAGTGTCTCAATATAATTTAGTAGAAGGTGCTGAGGAGGGCAGCACGATCTTCTTGCAAATGTTAGATGAGCCATTGCTACATTCCAGGTTTTTCCATCTCTCCAAACACAGCTGTAGGCCAGCATTATTATCCCCATACTGCAGATGGAGGCACTGAGGCTCAGAAATAACGTCACCTAGTCTGCTTGTGCCTGACACAAAATTTGAACCTGGGAGTTCCCACCTCAGACACACAGCTCTTTCACTGTATCTGCAGTGCAGGGATATACATATGGTTCCCCATTGAACTGATGTACGTGTGAATGGGTGTGCGTGTGCAGAGAGAGAGGACAGAATCAGGTCATGGTTTTTAACACACCTGTTCCAGATAAGCACAAGTCAGCTCAGCTGACTCATGATCATGCTGAAACACTTGCTGGCAAGAACTCTGAAACCTTCAATCCCATTGCAACTCATCCTTGTGAGTGGGTGTCGAAGCTTTGCATTAGACAAGGTGTTGCCGGCAAGTGAAGCAAGGAGGGGAGGGCTTAATAAAGGCCCGGAGGGATTTTCTGAGCACCGCCAGGTTTTCCTATTGTACCCAAAGCAATCCCATTCAGGGCGATTGGTTTTGGTTCTGCCTTCTCTGCGACGAGGAGAAAAGCTCCGACAGCCAGGAATCAGGAGATGGTTCTGGGACGGCAAATGTAATCTGGCTCTCATGAGTCACCGGCATCGGGATGTCCTTGTGGTATAATCAGAGCACCATTTATTACGCTGGCGGATGATAACCCAACAAAATCTTAATGAGTTGTGGGAAAGAAGACAATAGGGCCCTTTGCCAGAACTCGCTCACCTTGACAACACGCCCACGGGTCAGGTACAAAGATCGCCATTGTTGACTTGGGAGAGTGACAGTAAGGGATTATTATGTCCTGCTTGTGTGTTTGCACACCCATGTACCATAAGCAACACGGGGGAAGCAGCAGGGGTGTGAAGGATGTCTGACACGTCTGAGACAGCCCACGGGATCGTTGTTACTTATTTGCATTTGCTGTCATTGTAACACTGGTGGTCTAAACAGTGGTTAGGGTGGTAAGAGGCAAGGAAGTGCAGCAGCAAGGATTAACCGTGCTGCTTCTAACAAGGGTGGTGTATGGAATAGGAGAAGCTGGTTCAGGCCACCACAAGTTGCTTGGCTAGTCTGAGCAGCTGCCTGGTCCAAGATGTGCACTTTACTGAATCCTATGGGGTTCTGATCCAAGAGCAGCAGATCCTGGGGCAAACCTTTCAGGCTACAAAACAAATCAGGATATACAGCTCTGGAACAAAAACAGCTCAGTTGGTTAGAGCGTGGTGCTGATAACACCAAGGTTGCAGGTTCGATCCCCGTATGGGTCAACCCCATATTCCTGCATTGCAGGGGGTTGGACTAGATGATCCTCAAGGTCCCTTCCAACTCAATGATTGCATAAACCAGGAGTGGGAAGAGTGATGAAGAGGTAGCGCATCTTAGGCCCCATCTGCACTATAAATTTAAAACAGAATCATACCACTTTAAACAGATATGGTTTTCCCCAAAGAATCATGGGAAATGTAGGGTGCTGAGAGTGGTTAGGAGAGGCCTGTTCTCCCCCCAGAACTACAATTCTCGAGAGTTTCCCTTTAATTGTTAAAGCACTCTGAAACTTGTAGCTGTATGCATCTCTAAAAAACTACACTCCCTAGGATTTTTGCAGGGGGCGGGTATAATAGTGCTTTAAATGTATACTGCAGATGGGGCCTTAATGTGAGAAGCAGTATGTTAGGAGAAACATGAAGAAAGAATGAACCTCTGCCCCCCACCCCAGTGACTGGAAAGGAGGTGAATTATTGCCCTATGAGGTGGGGCAGGGTTTGTAGGTGATGTTGATGTTAGGATATAGTTCCATTCCACCTTAACAGGGTTATGGGCCCAGGACACTTCCGCTGCGCTACTCTGCTTGAGACCATATAGGGATTTCTGTAGTTTACAGACCATTCCTTCTGTATCTGCTGTACATTATGCTTACACATTTCTCTGTCTGCTTCTTCTGCTGCAGAGAGTTCTTATCTCTGCTGGTTTGCATGCTCAGAGTCTCTAAAGGTATTTGAAGCTTGAGTCACAGTTTTGATGCTGTTCTGAGTCCCGGAGTATCACTCGGCTACCGGCCGGTGGCTGGAGCCAGCTGGGGGCCTGCCAATTGCCCCCAACTCCTGACAGCAGCCCAACAGTTTAGCCAAAGGTTTGCACCACAGTTGCTGTAGACATTGCAGCCCAAGATGGATTCTTGAGTTTCTGGTATTGGCTGCCTATGTCCTTTCTGTAAGTTCCGGAGAATATTTGCACACCTGAAAGCACATAGTAGGCAGGCACCAGAGAACCTGAGGCAGTCGCAGAGTCCATAATGTTCAATCATATGATTTCAGACATCTGAATGCCTTTCACGTATTAAAGAAAGCATGGTCCACAGTAGAACTATGCTCTCCACATCAGCTTTTTACTCTAGGATTGCTGTCTTCAGTCACTCACTTATGGCACCCAGGTGAAGTCATTGCAAGCTTGTTGCATCCCAGGGATTTCTGCATTCCCCACCCCGATTTGGGGTTTTTTTGAGTGACATTTAACACAGTTCTCAGCAACAGCCTGTCCAGTGTAGCTGGCCAAGGTCCTGTTGAACCACATGGAGGGTGGTGAAAACCCACCTTTCTGAATTGCTTGCCCAGCCACTTCCTGCTATTATATGTAATTATTACACAAGTGCGATAATAGCAATAATAATCTTTTTTAAAAAAAATTCTTTGCTGCACTTTGCAAAAGACATTTTGCAATTTTAGCACTGCCTGGAGAATTGCAAGCCACCCCAAAGAGAATCGGGGAGGGACATACATAGCTCAGTGGCAGAGCACATTTTTTGCACGCAAAAGGTTCAGCTACTGGTATCTCTATGTAGAGCTGGGAAAGGCTCCAGTATAAAGCTGTGCAGGCCGAGCTCCAGTTTGCACAGACAATACTGAGCTAGCTTCCTAAATTCTCAGAATCTCAGGATCGCTTGAAAAACCACTGTAGAGGCCAGGAGCAATACTTGTACTCTGCCAGCCACAATCCAACAGTGGTGTCCCAGAATCCTCTGCTGCACCGCAAAGGATTCTGGGCTGCGTTTTCCAACCACATTAGGATTCCTCAAGACCCCTATGAATATTGCTGTATCTGAAGTGACTGCTTAGCTCAGGCTGGCCTTGGAAGAGGCAACTCCAATGCATTCATTTCAGGTGTGTGGCGGGACAGAAATTACACAAATAACATAATAAAAGAATACGGATTGTCAAAAATATATTAATTTTCATCAGGGGAGGTTACTATAATATAAGAGGTGGAGGCAGCAGAGGGTTTTTCCTCCTTCCCCTCTCCCACTTTTATAAAGAGTGCGAAACTTTTTGCTGGCACCTCAAGTGCTGGTGGAGTTGCAGTCAAAGCAATCTGGGAGTGTTCCCATTTGCTGCAGAATAGCCCAATGGACCGGACCGGCCCTACCATCAGGCAGAGTGAAGCAGCTGCCTCAGGCAGCAGTTGCTGAGAGATAGGGGAATGGACAAAACTATATATGCCATGCAGCACCTTCTAAGCTAGCCTGCTGCACTCAGGTATTGTTGCCAGTGTTGACGTAAGATTCAACTTCCAGTCAGGTCAAGTTTTTTTTTGTACAAGAACCCAGATGGGGAGAGAGGCACCATTTTTCTCCTTTGCCTCAGGCAGCCAAATGTCTTGGGCTGGCCCTGGCAATGGGAATAATACCATGTGGCCTTTGGGGGAATTCTTGGCGCAGCTCCCTCTGGATTTCTGACACGCATCCCTGAAAAATCACTGAAAATGCCTTCCTCTTTTGCAGAACATGAATGACCCCATGTGTGTGTGAGAGAGAAAGAGTGTGTGTGTGTGTAGTATTTGGCCCTGCTCTAATTCAAACTTAGGATCAGCATTGTGGACATGGATGGGGCCCTGTCAAGAAGCTCTCCACCAGAGGCTGCACCAGCACTCAGCCAAGTCATGAGGAAGTTCATGACCTCAAGTCTTGTCACATCTCTGCACTTCCTTCCAGCCATGACTGGCTTCAGCTTAAGGGAAGCTCTTCCTCTTCTCCTCTTTGCAATGTCCTCTCCTCTCCCCCATGTGTTCCCTTCCACCTCCGGTTTCTTTCACAATTGTCACCCACAGCACAGGGCCATGATTCACCTGACAGGGCACAGTGACGGGTCCAATGGCAATCCCTTCCCTCAGGACAAGCAGTGTCTCACCTTCTCAGCCAAGCCCGCCTCTGCCTGCCTGCTAAGTCTGGGTCTCACAGTTCAGGCTGCCCCCGTTGAACTGGGCCCACGGAGCTCCTCCTCTGCCGCTTATTTGAAGCAGTGGTAGTAGATACTGTGTTTGGGCTGTACCACTTTGGAGTGCAGGCTCACATCATTCAGTGCTCCTATAATACAACAAAAAAGATATGCTCAAAGAAGAATGAGTATCTAGCTTGGCTTCTCCCTGGCATCTAGCTTTGTATGTGGAGGAAAATGCAAGGCGGTGCTATCAGTCATGTGAGCCCTTAAAGGTAAAGGTAAAGGGACCCCTGACCATTAGGTCCAGTCATGACCGACTCTGGGGTTGTGGCGCTCATCTCGCTTTATTGGCCGAGGGAGCCGGCGTACAGCTTCCGGGTCATGTGGCCAGCATGACTAAGCCGCTTCTGGCGAACCAGAGCAGCGCACGGAAACGCCGTTTACCTTCCCGCCGGAGCGGTACCTATTTATCTACTTGACGTGCTTTCGAACTGCTAGGTTGGCAGGAGCAGGGACCGAGCAACGGGAGCTCACCCCGTCACGGGGATTCGAACCGCCGACCTTCTGATCGGCAAGTCCTAGGCTCTGTGGTTTAACCCACAGCGCCACCCGTGTCCCTCATGTGAGCCCTTACCTGATGTTTAAAGTTTATTTCCATCTTGGGTACAGGCGTACCACCTAAGTGAGGGCTAGGGTCTATATCCCTTCCAAAATGGGGATTACAATCAATGGATGAGACAGATAAGTGGTTTCTCAGGAGTGGGAAGACTTCAGGCTTGCAAGGGTTTCCCTCCTTTCTCTTTCTTTGTCACAGAGCTCCAAGGTCTACACTGGAGAGCTAGCGGTTTGTTGCCAGGGTGGGGTGTGTGAAGAGAGGGGAGTCAATTACCATGTGTTAAGAACCTAAGATCAGGCAAAAGTCCCATCTGGTCCAGCAACCTCAGCTGTTTGCACACTCCCACTTGTTCTGCATCCACCACTGGTTTGGGAAGCGGTGTACACACGGTGTTAGCCACAACAATCCATATCTATCCTGTCAGGAGTGTGTGCAGGAGCCAGGCCCTGTGACCAGCAGGACTTTGCAGGACTGGGGCCTTCCTAAGTTTGTTCTGAAGAGGCAAGGTGTGGCTGCACAGGTGAGGCCAATTGGTAACTCACAGCACCTGGTGGTAAGAGCTGGGATGAGATATAAGGTCAGCTTTTCCCTTCAACTCTTTGCCACGGCAACACATTCCCTTCCTTCCTGCGTTTGGCTCCTTGACTTCTTGCTTCTTGATCCTCGGACGCCTGACTTTGTGACTCCTTGCTTCTTGATCCTCAGACCCCTGACTTTGTGACTCCTTGCTTCCTGACCCTCAGACCCTTGGCTTCCTGGCTTCTGGACTCCCCTTTCTGCTCCCACCCTGCCATCTTGCCCCTGGTCCTGACATCCTCAGCTGGGACTTTGATCACCCGTGAACTGGACCATGACATATCCTGTCTTTATCCCACCATTCCTTTTCAAATACTGAATTTGGGTGCATCATGCCCCCTACCAAATTGAGCCAGCCTATCAGAGTCCTCACTTTTCTTGCAGTGGCTAACCAGAGGCGTGTGGGGAAACCTGCAAAGCAAGGCCTGGCCGCAAGAGCGCTCTCTCTCCTGTGGTTTTTGGCAACTAGTATTCAGAAGCATTTTTGTCTCTGGACATGGAGGCCAAGCATAGCCAACATGGCTAGTTGCCATCGATAGCCTCTGGTTGTCACCACCGCCTCTTGTGGAAGTGAGTTCCACAGTTTAAGTACCAGATGTGTGGAATAGTGCTTTATTTTATCTCTCCTGAATCTTCCAACATTCTAGTGTTAACTTCTAGTGTTATGAAAGAGAACAAAACCCAAAACGCTGCCACCTTTCCTCATCGGGGAGTTGCTCAACTGCCTCAATCATTTTGGCTGCCCTTTTCTGAACCTTTTGCACCTCTACAATTTTTGTGGTGAGGCAACCAGAACTGTACACACAGGATTGCAGCCTTGCAGTGCTCTGCCAACTGTTAGCTCTGCCTCTTGTTCCCAGTTGAACTGAGTATGGTTCGCTGCCCTGCCTTGTACTTCACCATCAGCCACCAAGTTCAGGCGTTATCAGAAGCGGGACCAAAGCTCAGTGGTCAAGCACTTGCCGGGCATGCACAACATCTCATGTTTAGTCCTTGGCATCGCAGATAGAAAATATCCTCTGACATTCCTAACTTGGAGTCTCACACTTTCGATATACAAAGTCTGTCTCAGTATAAAGCAACTCCATATTTTCAGCATCTGTATAACTCATTACTTTCATGCTGAGCTGCAGAAATTGCCTTCTTTCTTAGTCAGGAAAGAGACGAACAAGCTATTATCTAATTACGTTACACAAACGAGGGAGACGGCATCAAAGCCCTGTTATTAAGTTCAATTTTTGCTATTCCACAACCAACTTACACTAGACCTGAAACCAGAATATTACACACGCACGAGATCCGAGCCTCAATTAAATATTGACAGCAATTACAACCCAGTCCTAGGCAAGGAACTACTTTAAATATTAATTTTATGTTATTGCTTCATTACCCAGGGAACTGTAGGAGGGGGGAAAATTGTTCCTGGCTGCAAACAAAATCAATGGGGCTTTTTTGTTTTGTTTTTTGTTGAAAGAAAGATTGCATTTCTCCTATGGAGGGAAATGAGGTGAAGGAAAGGAAATAAAGTTCAATGAGATGAAGTTTCAAGGCGTCAGATGTACAATTTGATATTGTGATTCACCATGAACGCTTTCCCACGTGGAAGGGCCTTACACAGATGGTGAGCTGTTGGATATTTGCATGATCCAGAAGCAGAGGAACTAATAATAAAAGAGAGAGAGGAGGTCCACATGTTGTAGAGCAGCCTTCGAAAAACTTAGTACCCCACCAGATGTTTGGGACTACAACTCCCATCAGCCCCTTTCCAAAACATTGGGAGGGCATCAGGTTGCTGAAGCCATAGCCTTTCTGCTCCTCATCTAGTCTGTGATCCCACAATTCATTTCTCTGGTCTTCCATCTAAACTCCTGAGAAGTAGTGCAGACATTGGCACAGCAAGAAAATGGTATGGCTGGGGCTGCCACAAGTGACACAAATAGTGGAGTTTTGTAAGGGGCGAGGTGTCATGAATACAGTGATAATACATCTCATTAGTCAGCCTATTGAGGAACTTCACAGGGACAGAGAAGCTTCTTTTTCTGTTGAGGGTTAAATTCCTTTAAAGGTAATCTGTTGGGGGCCGCATGCTGGCAGTGGGCAGAGGCTGGTGGCAGGGGTGTCTTCTTCCCTCCCCTCTTCTTCCCTCCCCTCTCTTCTGTCCTTTATCCCTTGGTTTCCTTCCTTGCCACCTGCATGAAATGAACCTGAGAACCACCTGCAGACCATGTATCCCAGGTTCCCCATCTCTGAATTACAAGAAGAAGAAGAAGAGAAGAAGAGTTTGGATTTGATATCCCGCTTTATCACTACCCGAAGGAGTCTCTAAGCGGCTAACATTCTCCTTTCCCTTCCTCCCCCACAACAAACACTGAGGTGAGTGGGGCTGAGAGACTTCAGAAAAGTGTGACTAGCCCAAGCTCACCCAGCAGCTGCATGTGGAGGATCAGGGAATCAAACCCGGTTCCCCAGATTACGAGTCCACCGCTCTTAACCACTACACCACACTGGCTCTTGGATATTTGCATGATCAATTCCAGGCAGTGGCAGTGGCCAGATCGGGTTATTATGAAACACACGAGTAATGGTGCCTGTGGCACTTCTTGGAAAACTTTATTTGATAGCTATCATACCATGCCTTCTTTGCACCACAGGCTTCTGCCTCTTAGGAAATACCACCATTTCATACACTCTATATCTGCACATGAGGAGAGAGATTATGTCGGCATATGTAACCTGTTCTCTGGCGAGGGAACATTTTTTGCATATTGTTTTAATGCATAGCGCTAAATATCCTGGAATGTTTCTTGCAATGTTAATTAAGATAACTGGAGAATACCAGCCTTCTGCTCAGGAAATGAGATGGTCTGAGGACAGAGCAGGGCCTTTTCTGTAGTGGCCCAGTGCTGCAGGGCACCTTGCCAAATGAGGTCTGCTGGCTGATAAAAAGTTATGAAAATTGGGGTAGGGAAGGAAGGACTGAAATTTCCAATGGTGGGTGGGGGGAAAGTGGGTGGGTTAGAACAGCCCCCACCCTCAAAATAAAAAGTCACCCCATTGTCACAAACACACATGCCCCAGACACAAAGTGCTTTCTACCTCTCTCACAAACTTGTACATACTAGGGTTGCCATAGTTAAAAAGGAAAAATCCTGACACCTTTTTTTTTTAAAAGGAGGACCCCAAAATTATCGAACTTTTTTTAAGGGAACCACCCAAATTGTTGAGCTGTTTTGGGGAAGCCTCCCCCAAGCATAGTAATTTTTAAAAAGCTTTTGGAACTGTTTCCACTGCTTTTTCCATCGCATTGCCATACATCCAGCTATTTCCTGACATTTTGCCAGTTCAGCTAAATTCCCTCCTGACCCCAATTTTAAACCAGTTCATGTACTAGCCTAGTACACACTCACACTAGACATGCAGGGTCACACAAACACACCATCAGCACCCAAGGGATAGCATGACACTCTGAATCTTAGGGGTATGGCTTTGAGCTCCGTGTTGGGCAATAGATCCATGCATTGCAGGCGGTTGGACTAGATGACCCTCTTGGTCCCATCCAACTCTACAGTTCTAAGATTCTAAGCACTTTCAGCTCTTTTCACTCCAGTGCTGGGGTGGGGGTAGCTGGAGAGATCTGCCTACCTGCTTTTTAGAGAAATGCACTGAAACATTTAAAAAATTACTAATGGAATTTTATATGTAGAGGTTGATTTTTATTATCTATTAGGTCCTGTAAGAGCAATGACAAACCTAGACAGCATCTTAAAAAGTAGAGACATCACCTTGCCAACAAAGGTTCGTATAGTAAAAGCTATGGTTTTCCCGGTAGTGATGTATGGAACTGAGAGCTGGACCATAAAGAAGGCTGATCGCTGAAGAATTGATGCTTTTGAATTATGGTGCTGGAGGAGACTCTTGAGAGTCCCATGGACTGCAAGAAGATCAAACACATCCATTCTTAAGGAAATCAGCCCTGAGTGCTCACTGGAAGGACAGATCCTGAAGCTGAGACTCCAATACTTTGGCCACCTCCTGAGAAGAGAAGACTCCCTGGAAAAGACCCTGATGCTGGGAAAGATGGAGGGCACAAGGAGAAGGGGACGACAGAGGACGAGATGGTTGGATAGTGTTCTCGAAGCTACCAGCACGAGTTTGACCAAACTGCAGGAGGCAGTGGAAGACAGAAGTGCCTGGCGTGCTCTGGTCCATGGGGTCACGAAGAGTCGGACACGACTAAATGACTAAACAACAACAGGTCCTGTAAGATGCAGTGTACTAACTTTCTCCCCCACCACACTTTTTTTAAAAAAACCATTTTCTCATCAGTTAATGACCGCAGAAACTGTTTGAAAATTACCCGAGATAATTTCAGTGGAGTTCTCATAGGTGGGGCGCAGGGCTTTTGATGTGCTCGCCTTCCTTTTGAGGTGTCTGAGGAGTGTCTGCAAATGTCCTTTATTGCATTCTACAAATTGTCCTACCTGTGGCCTGCACACTGTAGCCTTCCTGGGTGCCTGTAGTTCAATCAAAGCCCAATCATGAGGTAACTCCTCCAATGAGGTCATTTTTCAGATCACAAAGTGTGGGCAACTAGGGAGGCTGCTGAGTGCTGTAGAAACGTTTCCTGGAAATAACATTGCATACACTCAAGCCCACCAAAATATGAAAGGTATTCTAAAGAAATTCTCTAGTTCCTTTAGAATAAGGTAGATAAACGGAACCCTTTTTCACACAGGAGGAGAACTTTTGGGCAACTGGAGGACAGTTTTTTGCACAGCGCTTTTAGGTTTTGAAGAATGCCAGGAGATAGATCAGGTGTGGGTAACCCTTGGACCTTCCAGATGTTACTGAACTACAGCTCCCATAACCTCTGGCCATTGGCCATCCTTGCTGGGGCTGATGGGAACTGCAGTCCAGGAATATCTGGGGAGCCAAAGGTTCCCTGAGATAGATAGAGTTGATAGATAGATGATGATGATAGATGATAGATAGATAGATAGATAGATAGATAGATAGATAGATAGATGATAGATAGATAGATGATAGATAGATGATAGATAGATAGATAGATAGATAGATAGATAGATAGACAGACAGACAGATAGATGATTGAGAGATAGATGATAGATAAATAGATTTGATCCAAAGTAAAGTCATTGTACAGTGTGGAAAGCAGGAAAGGTATAGAGCAAGATTTCCCAAACTCAGGTCTCCAGCTGTTGCTGACTACAACTCCCATCATCCCTAACTAGCAGGACCAGTGGTTAGTGATGATGGGACTTGTAGTCCAAAAACAGCTGGAGACCCAAGTTTGGGAAACCCTGGTATAGCACAAGGAACCAGTGGGTCTTCGGATGTTGTTGATGTGCAACTCCCACCATCATCCATGACCATCAGCTGGAGCAGATGGGAGCTGAAGTCCCCACAACTGTTTGGAGGCCCTGATGAAGAGGATTCTACAGCTGGTGGTAATGTAATCTTAGTGTAGTTAAAGGTTACATAATTGGATCTGAGCTCTAATCCCACTGCATTTAAGGATTTGCACAGTTGCCTTAGGCCGGTCACTTTTTCCTTATCCCATAATTTGTGCTGCTGCATGCACCCTACAGAGCTATTTACAGAATACGCAAAAAAGACAAAATTATATCCTTCTGTAATGAAACCTTTGAAATGACATTCTAGCAAATATTGAACTACCACGGTATTTCCGCAACTGACCAGCCTTTTATCAATGTGACATCCATTGGACTGCTCTTCCTCATATGCTACTACAGTGGTACCTCGGGTTAAGTACTTACTGTTCTCATCCTGAAGCAAAGTTCTTAACCCAAGGAACTATTTCTGGGTTAGTGGAGTCTGTAGCCTGAAGTGTATGTAACATGAAGCGTATGTAACCCGAGGTACCACTGTACCATTCCCTCGTGGGTCTCCCCACCTAATCTTTAGTGCCTAAAAGCACTAAAGGATTCACAAGAAAGTGGGGTGGGAACTGTGGAGATTCACACTGGCCGTACCCTCTTCATCATCGTTCTCTTGCCTGGCTCCGCCAACTTCCTCTGCCTTAAGAGGGCAAAAGTTTGCAGCCGAGAGCCTCCCTTTCTGGTGGAAGTTCCTTGCATAATTTAGAACCCTGATCATGCAGAGTCCCAAGTCACACCAGGACCTTATCCAGAGTTCAGCAGAGTCTTTGTTACAGATCTCCTTCAATACATGGAGAGTGGCAGGGCCAGGCAATGGGGATGTGACGAAGAGGGCAGGCTGAGCGCACTATTCTATTCCGTGCAAATGAAGGGACCAGAGATCTCCATTCACTACCATGGAGTAGGGAAATGGACTGAAATTGGGGGAACTCATTGAGGACCTCATGCAACCTAATGCAACTCTGAGCCAGTGTAGTAAAGTGGTTAGTGTGCTGGACTAAGACCTGGGAGACTGGATTCAGCCATGAAGCTCACTGGGTGACCTTAGGCCAGTCACTAATCTCTCAGCCTAAAAACTTCACAGAGTTGTGAGGATAAAATGAGCGATAACATAAATAAATAAAGCTAAAGCCTCAAAAAAGTATGGTTATCAGACATCCCCATTTCACGGGGAGAGCCCACAGATTTACAAATCTGTCCCCGGACAAAATCCATCCCCGGATTTTATTTAATGTTCCTGGATTTACCGTATTTTTCGCTCTATAAGATACACCAGACCACAAGACGCACCTAGTTTTTGGTGAAGGAAAACAAGAAAAAAAAAATTCTGAATCTCAGAAGCGAGAACAGCAAGAGGGATCACTGCGCAGTGAAAGCAGCAATCCCTCTTGCTGTTCTGGCTTCTGGGATAGCTGTGCAGCCTGCATTCGCTCCATAAGACGCACACACATTTCCCCTTGCTTTTTAGGAGGGAAAAAGTGAGTCTTATAGAGCAAAAAATACGGTATATTTTAAGTGTTGTAGATTTATTAGTAGGGAATGAATGTTGCATGATTGGTTCAACATCACAAGACACATCATATGGGGACTTCTGGCATGGCAAAATGGCAGATGCCACGGCAGTGAGCAGCTCCTGAAGCCTGTTGCTGCCACTGCCACTGCCAAGGGGGTACTGGGGATGCAAGCCACGTCAACTGGGGCAACCGCTGCCCCCCCCCCGCAACCCAAATGGAGCTGGGAGTGAGAGCACCCGGCCACCCAGCCGACTGCCCAGCGGTGCTCCGGGGCAGACGCTCATAAAAATATGCAAAAATAAAAACACGCAAAAATAAAATCATGCAAAAAGCCCTGCTTGGATCAGGCCAACTCAACACCAGGCCTATATAGTCTACTTCTTTGAACTACCTACCTTGAACAATTTGGTATCATCAACAAATGACTAGCTCACTGCTCATCCCAAAGACTAGATAATTTTGAAAAGGTTAAAAGGTTAAAAAGCTCAGGTCCCAATCAGGCTATTTCAGTTACATTAGAGTCCAAAGCCTATTCATCTGGAAATAAGGATTTGTTTTAAGTTTTTCACGTTCCTCCTGTTCCCTTGGGATTCCTTAACGTAACCTGCACAAAACAGCCAACGTCGTTCAGTTCGAAGCAAATAAGGGAGCCATTGGCAAGGCTTACAAGAAGGACGCCAAACTGGTGCTGGAATACCTTTCCATCTGCGATGAGTGCTACATCAACGAGATGGAGAAACTGTTGAACGAAAAAGGGTAAGTATTTGAGCCTGAGGGAGGTGAATCAGGCACTTTCCACCCACCAACTTGTGCTGCGATGCTCAGATTGGAGCACAAATAACTTGCGACTGAATTGTCACCCAGAGAGTGCTTTGGTCCGGGGCTTCGCTTTCTGATCTCAGGCTATCTTGGGTTTTGTTGACGATGCGGCTGGCAAACTGTCATTTGTGTCAACTCTGTAGTATGTCTGCAGAAATCTTTGTTTTTCGTAGATGAAATTTGCTCTTGGATCACAAGAACCAGTAGTACATACCGTATTTTTCATTCTATAAGACGCACCAGACCATAAGACGCACCTAGTTTTTGGAGGAGGAAAACAAGAAAAAATATATTCTGAATCTCAGAAGCCAGAACAACAAGAGGGATTGCTGCGCAGTGAAAGCTGCGCAGCCTGCATTCACTCCATAAGACGCACACACATTTCCCCTTACTTTTTAGGAGGGAAAAAGTGAGTCTTATAGAGCAAAAAATACAGTATATTTTAAGTGTTGTAGATTTATTAGTAGGGAATGAATGTTGCATGATTGGTTCAACATCACAAGACACATCATATGGGGACTTCTGGCATGGCAAAATGGCAGATGCCACGGCAGTGAGCAGCTCCTGAAGCCTGTTGCTGCCACTGCCAAGGGGGTACTGGGGATGCAAGCCACGTCAACTGGGGGAACCGCTGCCCCCCCCCCGCAACCCAAATGGAGCTGGGAGCGAGAGCACCCGGCCACCCAGCCAACTGCCCAGCGGCGCTCCGGGGCAGACGCTCATAAAAATATGCAAAAATAAAAACACACAAAAATAAAATCATGCAAAAAGCCCTGCTTGGATCAGGCCAACTCGACACCAGGCCTATATAGTCTACTTCTTTGAACTACCTACCTTGAACAATTTGGTATCATCAACAAATGACTAGCTCACTGCTCATCCCAAAGACTAGATAATTTTGAAAAGGTTAAAAAGCTCAGGTCCCAATCATGATCCTTGGGCAATTGTTTTTCTAAGTGGGCTAATTCTTCTGCAAAACAACAACAGCAACAACAACAACAACAACAACTGGCCTAGAACTCCAAGTCTGAAGAGGAAGATTTGTCTTCAGTGCAGAAATTCTGCATCTCCAGTTGCAGATTTCTGTAGCATCCTAACACCCCACATCCCCATCTGTGCGCCTATGCACAGAGTTAGCGCACGAACCTCCCATGCAAACATGCCCTGACCTACATGGCTCCCAGAGCCTCACACGCGTCAGGCCAGCCACACTGCTTTCAGCTCCTTCTCTGCCCTAATCCTTTATTGATATAGAGCTGTTTGAATCAGCCTCTCATTTTCCAGATGATATATTTCAAATGCTTCCTTGCAGCCGCACAAGATTTGCATCTTTCAACAAACGGGTGACATCTTCTTGGCAGACCCAGACACTTTCTTGTTTGTTGTTTCAGTGATTGCGTGTTAAGTGATACACGCAAGGCGAGTGTGGCTGTGCATGATATTTTACCTCTTAAGGGATTTCCTTCCTCCTTTTCATAGGAAAAGAAATGCGAGTTTTGTTTAGCAACTGATTGCATCATCACATGATGCTTCCTAACACAGGTTTAGACTGTTGGTCCATCTTGCCAAGGAGGCAAGGACTATAGCCTATGCTTTGCACTCAAATGGTTCCTGGCATCTCCAGGTAAAGCAGAGAAAGATAATTATCCCAGAGTGGCAATGCCAGAGACCAATCAGGGATGCAGGAGAAATTCAATTCAGTTTGCATTTAAAGATGAACCTATAAAAAAGTGCAATAGGTTCCACAACAATATGACAACTGAATCACAGCCATGCATTACAATTTGCACTTATCTGAAGTTTGCGATGCAGTTCTGCAGCCAAACAGTATTTATGGGAGGAAAGCATATATTGCAGGAAAGTGTGCATAAGAATTAATATGGTAGTGAAAGTAGTATACATAATGCATTCAGTTGGGGGAAATTGCTTGCACATTTTCAGCAATGTGTGCATGACACAAAACTGCAAAGAATAGTTATGAAAAATTCAAACTAATATTCTGATGAATTTTCATGAAGTGTTTTATTTTTAATTGTAAATTGCTGCCAACACAAAAATCCCAATATCCATATTAGGGCAATACCTTTATTAGGCCCACTGAAAATTCAAAAAATAGCACATAAGCTTTACGGTTTCCTTCATCAGACTAGATTTGTTTGTAAATTTTTGAATTCTTTTATATAGAGGTAGTGTGGTGCAATGGTTAGAGTGCTGGACTAGGACCTAGGAGTTCAGCATTTGAAAGCATATTCAGCCATGATGCTCATTAGATCACTGTCCCTCAGCCTAGCCTACCTCACAGGGCTGTTGTGTGGATAAAATGAGGAGGGGAGAACCACATTCCCCACCTTGAGCTCCTTGGTGGAAATTAAATGTAATAAATAAATAAAAGAGGCAAAATAACTCCAAAGCGCTGTATAAAACCTGCTAAATCATAACAAGGGGGGGAGAGAAAAAACTTGGCTGGTGGTAATGCCATACTGGGGTTTTGATGATATATTAGTATTTGGTTTTATTATGTTTTTATGTGTTGGAAGCCATCCAGAAAGGCTGGGGCAACCCAGCCAGATGAGTGGGGTATAAATAATAAAATTATTATTATTAAATTATTTTATCTACATTTCAAAAAAGGTAAAGGTAAAGGACCCCTGACAGTTAAGTCCAGTCACGAACGACACTGGGTTGCAGCGCTCATCTCGCTTTACTGGCCGAGGGAGCCGATGTGTGTCCGGGTCATGTGGCGAAACCAGAGCAGTGCACGGAAATGCCATTTACCTTCCCGCCGAAGCAGTACCTATTTATCTACTTGCACTGGTGTGCTTTTGAACTGCTAGGTTGGCAGGAGCTGGGACCGAGCAATGGGAGCTCACCCCGTCGCGGGGATTCGAACCCCCGACCTTCTGATCAGCAAGCCCTAGGCTTAGTGGTTTAGACCACAGCGCCACCGCATCCCTTTTATCTACATTTACTAGCATTAATCCATTAAAAGGGAGAGGATCCAATAACGAGATGTTCTTTTGAAGGGTGAAGGTAAAGGGACCCCTGACCATTAGGTCCAGTCGTGGCCGACTCTGGGGTTGCGACGCTCATCTCGCTTTATTGGCCGAGGGAGCCGGCATACAGCTTCCGGGTCATGTGGCCAGCATGACTAAGCCGCTTCTGGAGAACCAGAGCAGCGCACAGAAACACCGCTTACCTTCCCGCCGGAGCGGTACCTATTTATCTACTTGCACTTTGACGTGCTTCCAAACTGCTAGGTTGGCAGGAGCAGGGACTGAGCAATGGGAGCTCACCCCGTCGCAGGGATTTGAACCGCCGACCTTCTGATCGGCAAGTCCTAGGCGCTGTGGTTTAACCCACAGCGCCACCCGTGTCCCAACTTTCGAAGGGTAAACAGCCCCAATTTTGCTTGAAACAGAGGAATGGGAAGGAAACAACTCTGGCACGCTAATCAGGAGGTGGAATTGCTCCCAGAGAAGCCCCTCTGGTCCTCTTCTGCCTGAGCTCCCCCTTGCTTCGGAAAAGCCCCTGTCGCTCAGCTCACACGAGACGCGACCTTTGACCGGTGTCATCGTACTGTCAGCAGAAGATCATTGCTCAAGTCGGAGGCAGCGGCTTCAAGCACTAATTAAGGGGGAGCTGCTCAGGCGCCCGCCTCCAGTCAGCTGCCTCCTCACCTTAGCTGGCCCCACAGAGTCATCAGCGTTGTGTGATAAGCAGGACTGGAAGCAGCATTTTAGCCTGTGCTCCCTGGCAGATTCTCAGGGCTTGTCTCTACAGGAACGCACCTGTATATTAACTGCACTCTTTATGTGACCTATAAAGCACATCTCACACGCAAGCCTTCCTCAGAAGGGAGGTCTAATGGAGCTATGCATGCCAGGATCCCACAGCTTCAAGGCTGGTACCCTTGAGAGGCTGGACCTCAGCTTCAATAGGCTGCTCTCTATGCTTCAGAGAAACCTAGGCATTTGGACAGTCGGGGAAAAATATTTAAACAAAAAACAAAGAGGCAATGTGGTATAGTGGTTAGTGTGGGGTACTAGGACCTGGGAAACCAGGGTTCGAATCCCCACTCAGCCACAAAGTTCATTGGGTGACCTTTTATCAGTCTCTTAGCCTAACCTACCTCACAGGGTTGTTGTGAGGATAAAATGAGGATGGGGGAATAACATGTATGCCGCCTCGAGCTCCTTGGAGGAAGGGTGAGATATGAAATTAACAAATGAAGCCAAAAACATATCAGTGAAGGCTGTGTGTGCTCAGCTGATTGGCTGTTGTTGTGGGGGGGGGAGAGAGAGACTGTGGGGGAGGGAAAATAAATAGTGTGTCATGGAGAAGGGCATGGCTGACCGCCTGGTTGGAACAGCGAGCAGAAGCATACCATACTGCAACATTTTGTCACTGCAGTTCCCAGAACTCTTTCCTTCGATTTTTTGTTCTCTCTCTGTCTCCAAGGCGTTTAGGATTGAGTCGCCAAGCCCAATTGCACTGAAAACTGTGCAGAGATAAACATGTGCAGAGAAAACGCAGGTGAAAACCACCAGGCCATGTGAGAAACGTCCCACAGACAGGATTGTGCAGACTTTTACAACTTTGTCTAGACTAGGATTTTAAATGGCATACAGGGCCCCACCTTATACAATCCGTTTGTAAACATCCACCTCTGGATAGAGCAGCTGTAACGTCAGTAGACATACAGCCATTGGAGCAAATGCCTGTAACATTTTAAGGAAACCTATCCTGTATCCATTCGGATGATATCTATAAGTATAAATTATATCTGGAGCTTGGCCCTGCAACTGTGGGTGCCTGGGGCCATGGGTGCCATGCAGTGTGCATGGCCCTAGCGCCGAAATTTGTGGGTGTCTTCATGGGGAATTTTGCGGCTGCTTGCCCCCCCCCCAGAGCCCCAGGGAGTTGGTGCCTCTGTCTAGAAGTATGTTATGCACAAGAGCAGTGCTGGATTTATGTATAAGCTAAACAAGCTATAGCTTAGCGCCCCACTCTCTTGGGGGCTCCACAAATTTTTAAAGGAAAAAAAAATCCTGGATATACATTTCCAAAATATAAGATGTTGTTGTTTAGTCGTTTAGTCGTGTCCGACTCTTTGTGACCCCATGGACCAGAGGACACCGGGCACTCCTGTCTTCCACTGCCTCCCGCAGTTTGGTCAAAATATAAGATAAAAAAAACCTACATACCTGTACAGTTAGAGCTTAATAATTATTTCACTATTAATATACTTCTTCTTAATTGTATTTCAGTTCAACAATTACTTTGATAAAATACATATTTTGTTATGTGCAAATGGCTTTAGATACCTGTTAGGTCCATAAGTTACCATATAGCATATATTCAACACAAGAAACAGTGACAATTTGTTGTTGACAAAGGACAGCTGGACATATAAAGGGCCCCACTACCTTCAGTAGCTGGGCCTCATCAAACCTAAATCCGGCCCTGCACAAGAGTTTCAAAGACTCTATAATTTCAATAATTGGCCAGCACAATCTGCCACTGGGTTACTGTCACTGAATGTGCAGGTCTCGGGGGTATCCTGTTTCCTTCCTCTCACTCCTGGGCTGATCATCAGTCATATGGGCATGTAATGCCTTAAGAGAGAATATTATGAAAATGATATACAGGTGGTACATGACCCCAGTCAAGCTTGCAAAAATCTATCATTTGCCTGATAACAAATGTTGGAAATGTAAGGAAAATGAAGGTACATTCTTTCACCTTTGGTGGACGTGCCCTAGGATTAAGGTTTTCTGGGAAATGATATATAATGAATTGAAAAAGGTATTTACATATACCTTCTTGAAGAAACCAGAGGCCTTTCTCTTGGGCATGGCCGGCCA
The DNA here is from genome assembly GCF_027172205.1 of Podarcis raffonei. Taxonomy (NCBI): domain Eukaryota; kingdom Metazoa; phylum Chordata; class Lepidosauria; order Squamata; family Lacertidae; genus Podarcis; species Podarcis raffonei. The sequence continues at coordinate 81,029,219 of NC_070607.1, forward strand.
AGTGGTGCCAAAGAAGGACAGAACTTTTTTCATGTATGCTACAACAGCAGCAAGAATACTCATCGCAAAGTATTGGAAGAAGCAAGATCTACCCACTCTGGAAGAATGGCAGATGAAACTGATTGACTGTATGGGATTGGCAGAAATGACGAGCAGAATCCGTGACCAGGGAGAAGAGTTGGCAGAAGAAGACTGGAAAATATTTAAGGACTATTTACAGAAATATTGTAAAATTAAGGGTTATGTTGAATGATGTTGGATTGAAATTGAGTGGTTTCTAGCTGTAATGATATAAAGGAACATGGATGGGGAAAAAAAGGGTTTGGATAGAAAATAAGGTGATATTATAAGCTGTAATGCTTTAAGTTAAGGATTTGCTGAACAAATAATCTGAAATGGAATACAAGAAGGGGAGGTATGAGGAGGTCAGAGAAATATGTTACTGAAAAGATTGTATTATGAACTATATGTCCTTTTTAATTTTTTTGTTTGCTTTTTGTTTGTATAAAAAATTGAAAATCTTAATAAATATCTTTTTTAAAAAAAGATCATCAGTCATATGCAAGCAGGCATGCGCATGGCATCATGTGCCAACCAACTATACTCAACAGAAGGCTTGTGCATAGGACCTCCCAATTTCTCACCCAGACATGGTTCTCTTCCCGAAAGCCCAATTCAGCATAGCATTCTTGCTCTGGGCATTATTCTGTCGCCTTCTATAATTCATGCATTAAATCCCCAAAGGGCACTTTCCCGTGTTAATTTTTGGGAGGCAAGAGAGCTGTCTTCTAAAGTGCATGCATGTCCAAGGACCCATGAGAGTAGGTAGTTGCTGAAAAAGACCTCCTACCCGAAATCTTGGACAGCTGCTGCCAGTCAGCACCAACGTGGTGCCTTCCAAAGCTCCCTGCACCGCAACTCCCATCAGCCCCAGCCAGCATGGCCAATGCTCAAGGCAGATGGGAGTTGTAGTCCAACAGCATCCGGGGAGAACCATGTGGGCTAGCTATTTCATTCTGAGACTAGATACACCAGGGGTTGACTTGGTACAGGGCAGTTTCCTGTGTTCCTAGGACTGCTTTCACATGACTTACTACAGAATGTATCGATCCCTTTACATTCAGCGGACCTGTTGCAGGAGACATTCTACTTCCTGCTCCTAAATAAGAGAGAACAAATTCACCATTCTAGGGATTTGCAAGTTGGGGACCGCTAAGAATATGTGCTTTGCATAGCCAAAGGTGCAGAGTCAGGTCAACCACTGGCTTAACCACGGGAAGGGAACTGAACAGCCCTGCAAAGGAACTATGGTCATGCATGTTAGAGAGTTCTCTCCGCTGAGCTGGAGGGGCTCCGCTTGCGTTTCTGCTGTGTCTGCTTATTCCCATGATGAGCATTCTTAAAAATAGCACGTGGCTTTTAAAATGTGTGACAAAAGTACACCGAGCAAATGTGTTGTAACCAGCAGCCAAACAGTTTCCATGTTTTATTTATTTAACATGTGGCATTAACAGGTTCAGAGGCGTCGCACCCATTGAATATAGTGCTTGCAGGGGAGCAAAATTAGACGAGGGCTTCTGACCTGTTTGTAGGCTTCACGGCTGCCTCTGCTTGGCCTCTGTGGGTAAAAAACAAGAACCAGGATGCTAGAATAGAAGGATCCAGCCTGATCCAACAGGGCTCTTGTTAGGTTCTTACTTTTTTATTATTTGCTTAGAGAGTGACCTATTCACCCTAAGTTGCAAGCCATACCCATTTACCATGAAGTCCACTTGGTGACCTTGGGCCAGTCACTGTCTCTCAGCCTAAGGTACTTATATGGGAGAAGGGTGCCCAGTTCACCTCTAAACCTTTAAGCAGCCTCCCCACTGAAGAAGGCTGCAGAACAGCATTTCTTGCACCTGATTATGTGGCCTCAGTGCTCACTGGAAGGACAGATCCTGAAGCTGAAGCTCCAATACTTTGGCCACCTCATGAGACGAGAAGATTCCCTGGAAAAGACCCTGATGTTGGGAAAGATTGAGGGCACAAGGAGAAGGGGATGACAGAGGACAATATGATTGGATAGTGTTCTCGAAGCTACTAACACGAGTTTGACCAAACTGTGGGAGGCACTGGAAGACAGGAGTGCCTGGCGTGCTCTGGTCCATGGGATCACGAAGAGTCAGACACAACTAAACGACTACAGTCTCCAAAAGTTTATGCCATAATAAAATTCTTAGCCTTTAAGGGGCCACAAGAATCTTTGTTGTTTCTTTTTTCTTTTTACAAAGTATAATACTAATGCTAATGCTAATACTAATAAAATTATTATTTATAGCCTGCCCATCTGACTGGGTCGCCCCAGCCACTCTGAGTGGCTTCCAGCATATATAAAGACATGGTAAAACATTAAACCTTAAAAAGCTTCCCTATAGAGGCTGCCTTCAGATGTCTCCTGAAGGTAATATCATCTCATCTCCTTGACATCTGATGGGAGGGCATTCCATAGGGCGGGTGCCACCACAGAGAAGGCCCTCAGCCTGGTTCCCTGTAGCTTCACTTTTCTCAGTGAGGGAACCACCAGAAGGCCCTTGGAGTTAGACCTCAGTGTCTGGGTTGAACGATGGGATGAAGATATACAGGTATACAGGGCCGAGGCCGTTTGGGGCTTTAAAGGTAAGCACCAACACTTTGAATTGTACTTGGAAAGGTACTGGGAGCCAATGTAGTGTATATTAAATGATAGAAGTCCAAATTCTCCAATCAAGGAAATGTTTACAATTGCAGGTTACATCAGATCGGCTTCCTTGAAAAGGAAGGTTGTGCATTGCCTTCTAGAAGCTTCTTTCGAGAGTGTGTTCCGTAATATAGAAGCCATCATAAAGGGTCACACCCAAATTTAGCAATATTTGATTATGATATGTGACAACCTTGTCCCCTCTCCTTTACTCCAATCACTGAGATATCCCAGACAAGGTAGACACGATGGGGGAACCATGGGATTCTCAATTTCCTGCCTCCCTTGCAATGCTAACTCAAGGTTGAAAGGCATTTGCAAGAGGAGTTTAATAGACAAGAGGAGGTGTTTAAACTGACCTCCGCTTACCAGTTTGCTCCACAAATGTCCACCTCCCTGACCGATGATTTCTGAAACCAGGCATGAGCTGGTTGGGATGTGCTAAATGGCAGCCATAATGTTAGAAAATATAGTAATGTACAAAGAACAGTGATCTGCACCGCACACACATACCTGCCAACATTCCTCCAATGAAAATAGGGACACCCTAAGGAAAAGCAGGACATTCTAAGATCAGATCAGAAACTGGAATGGCTTCTGTAAATATGGGACTGTCCCTGGAAAATAGGGACACTTGGAGGGTCTGCACACAACGTAAGAATTACCGGATTAGAGAAATGTTTGGGTAGATTTCACTAGTTGTTAAATGGGTGAATGAAAGCCTGAAGCAGGGATCATTCAACAAATCACCTTGCAAAGGGTGAAGCTGGCCATATAATTAATTTCAATTAACAAGGTTCCCTATCCGTCTCACTAAGGTGCACAAATTATAGCTACTGTAAACACTTTGCAGGCAGTTCATTAATGGGAAAAGAACCTTGATTGGTAGTCTATTGATCTCATCATCTCATCTTGTACATGCATTTCTGCACCTGGCAATTTATTATTATTATTATTATTTTAAAGACCTGCAATTAACAAGGAGGGGGCATATTTAGATTTCACTGGAACATGGGTTAGTGAAATGTGACAGGGTTCGGGGTGTGAATGCATCTCTTTCCTTATATCCCTGCCCTTAATCAGACAAGGGAAGTAGCAAATGAATGTAGGAAATTTGCGGCAGGGTGGATAGAATCAAGAATGGGGAAGCAGCAGCAAGAAAGGGCTATCAAGTTCAAGCCTTGCTCTCGGACTGCCTGGAGGCATCTGGCTGGCACAGATGCTGCAGGTCTAGACTATGGGTAGGCAAACTAAGGCCCGAGGGCCAGATCCAGCCCAATTGCCTTCTAAATCCGGCACGGGAATCAGAGTGTTTTTACATGAGTAGAATGTGTGCTTTTATTTAAAATGCATCTCTGGGTTATTTGTGGGGCATGAAAATTCGTTCATTATTTTTTTCAAAATATAGCCCGGCCCCCCACAAGATCTGAGGGACAGCGGACTGGGCCCCTGCTGAAAAAGTTTGCTGACCCTTGGTCTAAACCAATCTTAGAGCCAATTCAGCTCATGTTTAAGGGGGTTGAAGCCCCTCGGGGTCCCTTCCAACTCTATGATTCTAAGGTCTTTTTGCACTTGGAGCTGGTGTGTCTTTGATTCCTTTCTTTCTTTCAATAATGTGCTTTAAAACTAACACCCCAGAAAGGAGCAACATGGGAAATCATGTTGCTCCAGTTTTACTTGAACTGTGGTGTTGAGGAATGTGGGGTGGGGGTGGGGAATATCAGTTTCTCCTCTGTGATTAAAATATCCCAGAGACTGAGGAGGAGGGATGGAGGCAGGTGCAATTTTGTGATCATTATTGGACTGGGAAATGATATGGGCGTGCATCATCCCAATTACAGAGAAGTCATCATTCAAACCATGTTGCTTCCCTCCTGTCTCCCTGTCTGGTGACGAGTCGCTACATGGATTCCTATTATATTAATCCCTGAGAGCACTTTCAAGAGCTGGACACACCTTATTGCATGTCTGCTTCACAACAGCCTTGCGAGGTAGGTTGCTGTGACGGTCTTTCCCAGAAACCTCTGGGAAACCTCTCAACCATCCCAATACTTCAGAGGTGGGAAATCTGAGGCTTTGGATACTGTTGGACTACAACTCCCATCGTCCATGGCCATCAGCTATGTTCTCTAGTAATGCTGGGAACTGGAGTCCAACTGGAGGGAGTCACAGGCTGGCTGCAGCAGTCCAGGGTTCCAGACTGGAGTCTTTCCCAGCCCTGTTTGGAGATTGTCCGGATCCAACTTTGTACTGTTTCTATTTTGCATGCAAAGCGTGCACACCGCCATTGAGCTATGGTCCTTCCACCAGTTGTAAGCCTTTGCAGCAGCATATCAGAGAGGACATTAGAAAATGTGAGTTGGGCAGAAGAAGTGATCATGCCTGCTGCCTCAGCCTCTGCATTAGGGTGACCAGAAGTGCTAGCTTGTGAGGGTGATGGAGGGGGGCAAGATTCTGCATGTGACATCAGGATGTCGGGAGGAGCCAGGGGAGGAGCTGAATGTGGTGGCCACATGGCTTCAATGCCTGGTGGCTCCTCCTCCTCCTCCTGGCTCCACCACTGTCGGGAGGCTTATTCCACCCTCCTTCCTCTCCACAGCAGCAGCAGCAGCAGCAGCAGCAGCAGGAGAAGCTGGCCCTGCAGCCATGTCCTGCTCAGCTCCTCTGCCCCCTCAACGTTGGGGGGGGACAGCCCCCTCCCAAAAGATATTGAAGGACCCAAAACAGCTCAGCTCCCTGCAGCTGGCACCCCTGGGGTGACCATGTGCTCTGCTTTATAGAGGGCAGCCTTCAATTTGAAGGTCTGTCCAGTAAGGGTGAGACATCCCTTCAAATAACCTTGAGAAGGGAGAGCCGCAGGGGACTTAGAACATTCCCATTGGCAGTTACAACCTGGAGAACAGACTGAACAAGCCCACAGATCAGCTGTTCACAGCCTTCCCCACTATGCTGACATGCAATGCTTTTTTATTTAAATTATCAAGCAATCACTTTTAAATCCACACCTGTGCCTAGAAATGTTCTTATTTTATGCCAATCTGAGCCCTCTTTTATGCCAATCTGAGTCCTCTTCCTTGGCCTCCCAGTTCCTTCTTTGCAGCAACACAGACGTGGACAGCCCCTTCTGCTTGTTCTTGTGCACAGTGTCTATGCTCAGAGATACAAGCTGTGCACTTGTCAATGTCATCCATGCACCCTGCATGTTTGGACACAAAAGACGCCTCCCAACACGTCGACTTTGCCTCCTCCTATGGACCCTGAGCTGTTCAGTTCTGAGAAACAGAATTGAAATCCGAGCCCTTCCCGATTCCCACACTTGTTCTTCTGGCTGATTTCTTTTCCAAAACCTGCAGATCTTTGTGTTACAGCTTCTGACTGGCTCCTTATCAGCCTAATCCTATCAACAGGAAACAGGGCAAGAAGCAAGAAAATCCCAAACTGTGTCTCACATTATAATCTGATGATCAACCAGTGCTCTCTGCTTGGGGCGCATGCAGCAAAGCCCAGTCACTCCGTGTCACAAGGTCAAAGGTCATTGCCAGAGGGTAGGGAGACATACAGTCAACATGCATGGCAACCTGAATAGTGCTAAAAACTCCAAGCCAACTTTGAGATCCTCTTTGCCTGATAACCCTTCAGTAAAGCTCTTTCCACTTTGAGATCATTCCTTTCCGAACCATTGCTTATTGCTCCAGGCATGGACACGGTCGCTCAGAGATCTACGCCCCTCCCTCCCTCCCTCTCCATATTCCCAAGGTCCACCGATCAGAGCCAGATGCCAAAGGGTGAGGCAAAGCCAGATGCAAAATGGTCTCTTAGGGAGTGGAGCCAAGTACCTCCAGCAGCTCAGCAGTGAAACCACTTGCACAATATACGAACAGATCTGCACCTGAATTATGGCAGATCAGAGGTTCCAGTGGCCAAACAACTTGTGGTGCTAAGCATTACCTAATTAGCAACCACATCAATTTTCTTCTTCTTATTTAATAGCAAAGGCAAGGCTTTGATTTACATCAGGGACACAGTACAATGGCTGCTGCTGCACTGCTGTTAACCACAGTACCCAACTCTTGTTTTTTTTAAAAAGCAACTGTTGACCCATCTCGCCCTTCAACAATGGGTCCTGTTCAGGACAAACTTCTTAAACACAGAATTCTAGTGGACACCTTTATTTTAAGGAACCACAGAGATCTAGCATGGTGAGCAGGGGCAAGGAGAGACTATAGCAGTGGGGTGGGGTGGGGGAAGCTTGTGATGTCCCTTGGCATTACCCGTGGCAAAATGCCATATCTGTGGACCAGCAAGTTGAACTGTCCCCGCAGTCACGAAATGATGATTTTGATTACCATAACAGCATTGCAACACCTCTGTAATGCTATTAAGTAATCTAGCAATTAACTAATTAGAACCAGAGTGTTCCATGCACATTATTATTATTGATAATAATAGTAATCTGAAGAATAAAGTGCCACAGTGCACTAATGGCACAATTTAGCGATCTGTATTCACTAAAGCTCGCCCCTCTTTACTATTCCCCTTCCTTGATAATAAAAAATAAAAAATGCTGCCCCTCTTTTTTCAGGGTGATGCTGGCATTGCTTTTAAAGGCTGAGATTCTGTACCCAATGACCTGGGAGATAACATATTAAGCAGAGTGGGACTTACTTCGAAGTAGATATGCATGGATGCATGCTGTCAAACTTTGTGCAGCATTGTTGTTGTTTAGTCGTTTAGTCGTGTCCGACTCTTCGTGACCCCATGAACCAGAGCACGCCAGGCACTCCTGTCTTCCACTGCCTCCCACAGTTTGGTCAAACTCATGCTGGTAGCTTCAAGAACACTGTCCAACCATCTCGTCCTCTGTCGTCCCCTTCTCCTTGTGCCCTCCATCTTTCCCAACATCAGGGTCTTTTCCAGGGAGTCTTCCATTGAGGTGGCCAAAGTATTGGAGCCTCAGCTTCAGGATCTGTCCTTCCAGTGAGCACTCAGGGCTGATTTCCTTCAGAATGGAGAGGTTTGATCTTCTTGCAGTCCATGGGACTCTCAAGAGTCTCCTCCAGCACCATAATTCAAAAGCATCAATTCTTTGGCGATTAGCCTTCTTTATGGTCCAGCTCTCACTTCCATACATCACTACTGGGAAAACCATAGCTTTAACTATACGGACCTTTGTTGGCAAGGCGATGTCTCTGCTTTTTAAGATGCTGTTCAGCATACATGTGCACTAAACCTCACCAGGTTTTGTTTGACCTATTCCTGGGCCTCTAGAAGCAGTGGCCCCACCAGGGCAGGACTTTGGGGCAGAAGGCCAGGGCCCCACACTAGGCAGAATGAGTAGGAGGGCCTGCCAAATGCAGCAGGACTGGGTTACCACATTATGGAATAAGACGCAAAACACATCACTATCTAAGTCCAGACTTTAAGATTACCTAACTATTCCTCTGCCCAGAAGTAAAATCTCTGAAGGTAGGGTGTGTGTGGCGGGGTTGTCATTGTAAGCTCCCGTGCCTTTCCCCATAACTCCCTTGCCTTCCCCCATAACATAAATGTTGCTGAATGTTGCAGCTGTTTTGCCATCAGTCCAGTCATATTGTGAGAGGAAACCTACAAATAAAGATTCTGCAGCTGAAACTAGAGAGAAACCATTAAAGCATATGAATGGGGGCCACAGAAGTAGCTTCTGCGGCAGCAGCAGGATTGGGAGGGAGGCATGAGAGCTCCTATCTTTCCCCACCAATATGGCACCCTTCTTCTCAACTACAACTCCCATCAGCCCCCAGGAGAGAGAGAGAGAGAGAGAGGCCTGCTATTGGTGCATACCCAGGATGTCCCTTCACAGCTGCCATAGTGTGCACATTCTAAGGATGCCTCAGGTACAGGGCGTGTGTGTCCTGATTTGCCCTCCTGAGATGTTGGAGCATCTCTGTGCTTTAAAGGCCAGTGCAGACATACAGTTGCCAAATGAAATAGCCGCCAGCCATGTGCAGCGCCAAGGGTGGGAAGGGAGAGTTGGGTTGCATTCTGAGAAATGTTTGGAGGATATGATGTGATGCTATAAGCGTTTCTTTTTTTTAAAATAACATTTTATTCAAAATTAAAACAAAACATATTATCCAGAAATATATCATCCTTATTCCCCCCCATTTTTCCTCCCTCCCCCTCCCTCCCCCCACAGAACCCACCCACCCCCACCCCCGACTTCCCTCAGTTCCAGTCTTTTATTTCTCTAAAAATGCTGTTTTCTGCATGTTACACAGTTGTATAGATCCTCAAACTATTTAGCTGATGATTATCAATAATAAGTTTGTGAATGTTTATTCAAAACCAGCCAAGGAGTCCAGTTCGCTTTGTTGCGTCTTCAAATACTTTGTACAGGGTTCCCATTCATCTTTAAAGTCACAGTTATCCTTGTCCCGTAGCTTGTATGTCAGTTTTGCCAGTTCTGCATAATCCATCAATTTTTCTTGCCATGATTCTTTAGTTGGGGTTTCTTCAGTCTTCCATCCTTGTGCTATTAAAACTCTTGCGGCCGTTGTTGCATACATGAAGATGTTTTTCAGTTTTTTTGGCAGATCTTTCCCTACAATCCCTAATAAAAATGCTTCAGGTTTTTTAACAAATGTTAAATGGAACATTTTCTTCAATTCGTTGTATATCATTTCCCAAAAAATTTTAATTGCCTTACAATCCCACCAAATATGATAAAATGTCGCCTCCTTTCCTTACACTTCCAACATATATTTGAACTAGTTTTGTACATTTTCCCTAACTGCACTCGTGTTGTGTACCAGTTTCAGTAGAAAAAGTCTTGGTTCTAGTAATCTATGCTATGGTGCAGGTGTCTTGCTATGATCTAAGTGTTGCAGAGGGGAGCCTGCAGCTGAGGCTGGCTTGGTTGAAACCAAAGGCTTCCTGCTGAGTTTATGGGTAGAAGCAAGATCTGAATTCCGGGATCAAATCAGACACTGGGATGAATGTCCTTGGGAAATCAGGACACTTGGAGTGTATGGCATTAATGAGCAGCTTGAAGTATCTACTGTAGCCACACAGTTGTACAGTCAGGACAGGACATGCGGGCAGAAGACCAGGGCCCAACTCAGCAGAAGGAGCAGCAGGAGCAGCAGCAACAAGGCTTATTATTCCTACAACCTGAGAAATACACAAAGAGGGAAGCCCCCATAAGACCATTAAGTACAGCACCAGAAATTGCTTAAGTGCATCACCACTGTGTGCCCAGAGAAAAGACATAACCCTCATGCTCCTACAAACTCTGTGATTATGGTTGAGACCGAGAAGGCTGCAGCTCAACCCTGGAACATCTGCTTGTCATGGAGAAGGTCCCAGATTCAGTTCCTGGCCTCTCCAGACAGGGCTGGGAATGTCCCCCATCTGTAGTAGTAGTAGTAGTAATAATAATAATAGTTGTTGTTGTTGTTGCTGTTATTGTTATTATTTATTACTTATACCCCGCCCATCTGGCCAGGCCTCCCCAGCCACTCTGGGCGGCTACCAACAGAATATTAAAAACACAATAAAGCATCAAACATTAAAAACTTCCCTAAGCAGGGCTGCCTTCAGATGTCTTCTAAAAGTCAGATAGTTGTTTATTTCCTTGACATCTGATGGGAGGGCATTCCACAGGGCGGGCACCACTACTGAGAAGGCCCTCTGCCTGGTTCCCTGCAACCTCGCTTCTCGCAGTGAGGGAACAGCCAGAAGGCCCTCGGAGCTGGACCTGAGTGTCTGGGATGAACGATGGGGGTGGAGATGCTACTTCAGGTATTCTGGGCCAAGGCCGTTTAGGGCTTTTAAGGTCAGCACCAACACATTGAATTGTGCTCAGAAACGTACTGGGAGCCAATGTAGGTCTTTCAGGACCGGAGTTATATGGCCTTGGTGGCCACTCCCACCAAGTCTAGCTGCCACATTCTGGATTGGTTGTAGTTTCCAGGTCACCTTCAAAAGTAGCCCCACGTAGAGTGCATTGCAATCATCCAAATCTGGAGAGCTGCTCCCAATCTATGTAGACAACACTGATCTAGTTGGACCAACGGTCTGACTCAGTATGAGGAAGCTTCCTGTCCTAGTTAGTTCTGGAATATTGCTGCTGTTACTGCTTCCACTCTTTAGCATAGGGATGGGAACTTGTGGGAATTTCCAAGACAAGAGCTTCGTGCAAGGTTCTCATGAGCAAAGGACTTCAGAGTGTTCTAATTTATTCAAGTGATTAAGCACCGAGGCATCCGGCATTGTACTGGGCACCAACTGACCTAAGGAGATGTTGAATAACACCACACATTTTGAAGCTCATGGCTTCCTCTAAAGAATCCTGGGAACTGTAGCGGATCCTTCACAATGCTACAATTCCCAGCACTCTTTACAGTCTTCAGTTTCCAGAATTCCTTGGGGAAAGTCATGCACTTTAAATGTATGGTGCAGATGTGATCTATGTGCAAGCGATGATCCCAAACTGTTTGCTGTGATATTGTAAGAAGTTGGCGATCTGTGCATAAATTGCTCAATTTGCACAAAATGCTCTGTGTTTCAGAAACGCACACAAACACACAACAGGCTTGGGTCAAGACTCCAGAGCTATTTTATGTTGTTTAAGTATTGAGGTAAAAGCTGATGAATACGATCAGATGAGCAATGTTAGACATTTCTTCTACAGAAGTGCAGCATCACACACACAAAAACAACTATACATATTCAAGCCACTGGTGTAAAGTTGCTACAAAACATCTTGAGAAAAGAAGAATTAAAAACCATTTGTGATAATTAATTAAAAAGAAAAATCACAAGATCACACAAATGGGTTGAATCTACTTTCAGACACTGGGCAGTGTTTATTCAGTCACTCTTTTCTGTTTGGAAAAGGAGTTATCTCTGACTAATGGAGAAACTGGTTGTGTCTGCACATAAGAGAGAGATGTGAAATTCAAAGAAAACTCAGAAGTGCAAGTGAACTTGTGTCAAAAGTTCCATTATGTTCCTGTAGCTATCACAAATTTTTTAGGGAAAGGTTTTGGGTGGTTTTCAACTTTTATTTGGGGTCTATCTGTTTAAATTTATTGAGCTGACTTAATCATGATCATTAATGTGCCTAACTCTGAGTAGACTCTGGGTTTACTCTGAGAATGATTTTGTTGGTTGTCTTGTCACCCTATATGTTTTTCTTAAAACTCAAACAAAACAGAATAAGGTGACAACCAGCTATGTCACTTGAAGATTTCTATGACTGGTGTAGTTTGTATTTAAAATGAATTCGCACTGTTATGATTTTTTAAAAATGTATAATTGGTATGCATCGATCCAGATGAGCATATTGTTTAGTGATTCACCTTGATAAATTTATAATATACATTTTGTATTGATGTACATATTTTTGTTCGATACCTAAATATTGACCTGAATATTACATTAAACAAATGCATATCTTAATGACTTTGCCAGGTAGTCGTAAGCGCTTTACAGTATGCAGTTTACTTAATATGCATCAAATTTAGCCTGCAAATTTAATAAATTTTTATTTTTATTTTTTTAATAAAAAGCCTGGATGCTTCATTTGTGCACATGGAGTGTTCCTAATTAAAGCATCATTTTATGCCCCTATGAATCTTGAATTTTCAAACCATTATAATAAGTTTTGAGGAACCCAAATTGAGAACCTATGTGCATACGGGGAATTCAAGCACTGATGGGGAATGTGAGCCTAGTCATAACAAACGCATGCAGAGAGGAATCCCTGGTTTCGCTGCCGTGACTACCATCTTTCAGATTCCACAACAATAAATGGGAGGGGAGTTCCAACCAAGATGTTTCTTTTAAACACAGGAACACGAGAAGATCTCTCAGATGGGCTATTTAGCTAAGGGTTGTCTACATTGTCTGGCAGAGGCTGTTTCAAACAGAGGTCTCTCTTAACCCTATCTGAAGATGCCGGGAATTGAACCTGGAACCTTCTGTATGCAAAGCAGATGCTCTAGGACTCAGCTAGGGCCCTTCCTAGGTGAGACAGAGAAGGTTTCATAAGAAAGAAGTGTGACGTTTGATCAAGGAATCTGATGCAAGATGTAATGAATACCCCAATGACAACAGTTGTGAGTGGGGAGAGGGATGGAGGGAGAGCAGCTATCTCCCTCCTCCTCCTCCTCTTCATCTTCCTCCTCCCTCCTACACTAGATTATCCATGCCACCCATGACACCTTGGCTACTGCCTGCTTCAGTCCCTTGGATCTCGTCCAGGACGAAACCACAGAGCTGATCGAAAAAGATAAGTCGCCTTGTACCCAGATGCGTTTGCCAGATAAACCGCACGAACACCCTTTCCCAAGAACCCGTTCTGTGAAAAGGCTGCATCCTGCATGAACCCACCTTTCCACTGAACCTTTTCCCCAAACCAGTGAAACACAATGCGAGCAAATGACACACAGTTTCACAGGGGCTGAGGAACGCCCTGGGCATGAGGAACAGCCTCATGCAAATCAGGCCAACTAATCCGAGCATTAGGCAGGAGGGACGTCATTCCCAATAATGCGTGCAGGGCTTCAGCGAGTCATTCACTGACAGGGGAAGAGATGGGGAATTCCCCCATTCAGTGCTAAATATCCGTATCGCTTCTTGGGTGCTCATCCTCCCATAGAATCCTGTGGAGCTGATCCTTGCCTGGAACTGTCACAGCTATTAAAGGTCTGTGAGCTAAGGATATACGAATCTGCCCATTTTGGTCTCTCTCTTTCTCATTTTCCAATCTTATGTTCAGTTCTACAAATTTCCACATCAGTTTACTGGGGTTTTTTTTTAAATTTATTAAACCCTCATGAGAATTCACCAGCATTTGAGTGTCCTTTCTTTTCATATACAGATGTTTGTATGTGATTTTGCCTAATGTGCATATGATTGCAAGCAATTTCCCCTAACATAATGCTTTTTTGAATGTTATTTTAACTAATACATGCATCTTAATGGGCACTGTCCTCAGATATATGTATTCCACTGCACATTGTTTGGTTGGAGAATTGCCTTGCAAAATTCAGAGAGGTGTGAATTTCTATATTGTTTCAAGAAGGCTATGTATACACCATACATTTAAAGCACAGGACGTCTCCCAAAGAATCCTGGGAACTGTAGTTTCTTAAGGGTGCTGGGAATTATAGTTCTGTGAGGTGTAAGCTCACAGATCCCAGGACTATGTGGGAAAGATGTGCTTCAAATGTGCTTCAAATCTATGGTGTGTACCAAAGAGCGATTTAGGTAGGTTTGCATTAAAATGTGAACCGAACCAAATGTCTCTGCTTCCTGTAGTTCAAGCCTAGGTGGAAAACTTGTGTCTGAGTGACACACTTCAGGTGACAAGTCAGGCTCACGTGACTGAATATTTGTTCATTACTGCGCCTATATCCTGCCATTCCACTGAGGCGTTCAACTTTGGCGGACCTGGTTCTCCTCCTCATTCATCCTCATTGCAACTATGTGAGATAGCGAAACCACAGAACTGATTGAAAAAGAGAAGCCACAGTGCACACAGATGCTTTGTTAGATAAAATGCATGAACACTCTTTCCCAAGAACTCATTCTTATGAGGGAAATATCCTTGTATGCCACTGCGGCTGCCAGAGTATTGATAGCTACGAATTGGAAGGGTGATAAAATACCGACAAAACTGGATTAGCAAAATGAATTGCTGGAATATGCTGAGTTGGCAAAATTAACAGAAAACTGAGAGACCACACTGAGCAAACTTTTATTAGGACATGGGGCATGTACAAAAATTATCTCAAGCATTATTGCAATAATATGAAGTCTGTGGTAGCTCTGGAATAACTTCTGTGATATATTGGATGAGTATAAAAAAAACATAATATATATGAAATTTAACAAAAGAAAACTGAAATAAAATGTGTGATAGGTAAAATAATGTTTAGAGGCATGAGGGTTGGTGGGAAGCCACTGGAATCTTGAGAACAACATGATACAATGTAACAAGCACGAATGTTTTTCTTTTTTTACAGATAATTTTGTTATATGTTATTTTCCCCCTAACTAATAAAGCATTTAAAAAAGGGGGGGGGGAGAACTCATTTTATGGTTCTAAAGTCTCCCTGTGAGCTTAACACCTGAGTGGAGATTGTAATCAATATTCCAGCCAACCCCACTGTGCTGAATCTTGGTGGGAGGCTCTCAAGCACAAAAATGGTATTACAGTGGTACCTTGGGTTACATACGCTTCAGGTTACAGACTCTGCTAACCCAGAAATAGTGCTTCAGGTTAAGAACTTTGCTTCAGGATGAGAACAGAAATCGGGCTCCGGCGGCAAGGCAGCAGCAGGAGGCCCCATTAGCTAAAGTGGTGCTTCAGGTTAAGAACAGTTTCAGGTTAAGAACAGACCTCCGGAACGAATTAAGTACTTAACCTGAGGTACCACTGTATACAGTCATACCTTGGGTTGAAGTAGCTTTGGGTTAAGCATTGTCGGGTTGTGCTCCGCGGCGACCCGGAAGTAATGGAGCGTGTTACTTCCAGGTTTTGCCACTCGCGCATGCACAGACTCTCAAAATGATGTCATGCGCATGCGCGGAAGTGGCGAATCTCAACCCACGCTTGTGCAGAGGCGCGGAGACGGGTTGCGTTCGCTTCAGGATGCGAACGGGGCTCCGAAATGGATCCCATTCGCATCCAGAGGTACCACTGTATTCCTATTAAAAAGTTTGGGTGGCACCATAAGGGTGACCCCATATTTCTCTATACTAGGAGCAAGCAACTTCCCTAACCCCCCCATCTCTGCCCAAGGGTGGCATGCAGGGTGGGAAGTAGCCGCATGCCAACAGGCCTGGATGGAGCCGGCCTTACCCTCCCCCCAACACACAGGATCATGTTCACACATGCGCGCATGCACGCTCATGCTAACACTCATTCACTCATTTTCGCGCTTGTCAGAGGCTCAGGAGCAGAAGAGCAGGGGAGAGAGCAGATAGAGAGCGGAGGAGAGGAATCAGAGGGGAGCGTAGGGGAATATGACAGTGGACCGAGAGATTCCATGAGCTTCTCCAGCGAATCAGAAGATTCCCAGGAGAGGGCGCCTATGGTAAGGGCGAGGCGAATCCCAGAGGGGACGATCCATAAACAAGGAACCAGAGGGGGGTCCCAAAGGAGCAGCGGAGGAGTAGGGCCAGTTTCCCCACCAGAGCACAGTGGGGGGGAAGAGTCACGTGAGTCAGGACCAGCTTCTCCTCCATCGGGGAGTGGGGAGACGGAGGGAAGGCCAGGTCCAGCTAGCCTCCCCGAAAGGGGGAGCAGTGACACAAGTGTAACGGTCAGAAGGAAAGTGGGAGGCTGCGCGCGCGCGCCAAGTTCAAATGTGGAGGAGCGCGGGACAGCAGAAAATCCGGATTGGGAGCCAGGTCCTAAAGCCCGAAAGAGGGGGGGGGGAGGAGTCGGGAGAATCAGCGTCAGAAGAATCTCGGAGGGCAGAGACTCCGACTAGCAGAAGGACCCAGAGAAAGAAGGAACAGAGGAAGAGGTGGAGTAAAGCTAGAATCTTAAGCTGGTGTCAGGGGGGCGGAGATTCAGATGGGACTTCTACGGTCTGACGGATAGATGTAGCGTTGCGCGCTGCACGTCTGGAAATGAGACTGAACTTCAATAAAGACTTTTAAACTTGAGCAAGAAGCAGCGTTGGTCTTGTGTGAGCTGGGACCTTGGGCAGCGCTGACAGTAAGTCCCATCTCACAAAAACTCTGCAAGCTCACGAAGATAGGCAAAGATGACTACAGAGGAAAAAATCAAGCAATTGCAGGAAGCGGTGTCAACGCTCTACGCAGAATTGGCTGCGTCTAAGAAAAAAGAAGAAGACACAGCTGCGCTCTGCCAGGATCTGCAAGCCAGGTGGGACAAATGGGGAAAGGAGGGGCAGCTGGGAGCCAAGCCGGAGGGAGTTGCCCTCGGGAAAAGGGGGGCGAGCCTTGTGACCCATTTTGACGGGAACCTGCAGCAGTACCCTAACTTCAGAGCAGAAGTAGTTTTCGCGCTCAATTTGCTTCGGAAAGATTTTAGAGATGAGGAGGAGAAAGTGGGTTTCATAATCACTCATCTGCATGGGGAAGCTAAGTCGTGGCTGCGAACCTTGTTACGCGAAAATGACCCCGCCCTCAAAGATTCAAGCGCCTTTATTGGAGCCATGGACGCTTGCTTTAAATCAACGGTGGATGTGGATGTCGCTAGAAGGGAAATGCATGGATTGCGGCAAGGAAAAGCGACAGTGCGCCAGTATCATTCCTGCTTTTTTGGGTTAGTAAATGTGCTGGGCTGGCAGAAGGACTCAGCTGCCGTCAGGGATCTGTTCTGGGAGGGGCTGAATGGAGCCATGAAAGATGAGCTGGCGAGGGGAGAGAGACCCCAAAATACAACAGAAGTTGTCCAAAGGGCGCTCGCAATTGGGGTGCGCCTGGAAGAACGCCCGTGGAGCAGGGAGCAGGGGGGAAGAGCAAACACGTCAATTAGAACGACTCCCTTCCTACCCAGAGAGACAGAGCGCGCTCAGTCCACGCCTGCTCTGATGAGGGGAGAGGAGCCAATGGAAATCGGAGGTGCAAGGGCTCAGACAGCAAGCAGAGCCCAAACACCAGGAGCAGTCAAGGCGAAGGCTCCTAGAGGGAGCAGGAAGTGTTACATCTGCGACAGTGCAGTGCACATGGCCAAAGAGTGTCCCCAGAGGCTCCAGAAGCACACTGCAGCCTCAGCAACTGTTAAAGGAGCAATTCAGCAGGAGGAGCAGCCCCAGGGAAACGGAGGAGCCTGGTTGGAGACAGAAGCACTGGGGCTCAACCAGGCGAGTCAGTGAAGCAGTCCCCAGAGATTTTGCAGCCCACAGACCCCCTCCCACCCAAACCAGTGGTGCAACTCACTGCATCGCTCCAGTTGCCCGATGGGCTCACCCTGGAGGTCCCTATTACCATTGACTCTGGTAGCAACGCAGACTTTGTAGGGTTGGACTTCGTCAAGCAGCATCGCATAGCACTCCTGCCAGCCACGACGCCCCTAAATGTTGTCACGGTAGATGGCAGGAAGATACTGGGAGGAGAGGTGGTACAGCAGACACCGCCTCTGGTGATGCAAAATGGGAACCACCGTGAAGTCATCAGTTTCAACGTCACCCACCTGTCGGACACGCCCATAGTGTTGGGCATGAGTTGGCTGGATAGGCACAGCCCGGCATTAGCGTGGTACCAGCGGCAATTGACCTTCTGCTCTTCCTACTGCGCAGCGCATTGCATCCAGACCTGCCAGGAAGAGGAGGGGCAAGAGGATGCACCGCAGCTACACCTAGGCATGGTGCAAGCGGTGCCCAACAAGTACAAGGCCTTTTTGGAAGTCTTCTGCGAGAAGGAAGCAGACAAGCTGCCTCCCCACAGACCCTACGACTGCAAGATTGACCTCCTGCCAGGGGCGACGCTGCCGACTGGGAGACTGTACTCCATGTCTGAAGACGAAATGCAAGAACTCAGGGAGTTCATAGATCGCAATTTGAAGCGGGGATTCATCCGGGAATCCAAAGCAGTGGGGGGCAGTCCCGTGTTTTTCGTGAAGAAGAGAGACACGCCCGAACGGAGGCTCATAGTGGATTATAGAATCATCAATTCCAGGACAAAGCCCACAGCATTCCCCATGCCCAAAATTGACGACCTGCTCGCGACGGTGAGGAAGGGGCGGATCTTCACCAAGTTGGATCTACGAGGGGCCTACAACCTTATACGCATGCGGGAGGGCGACGAGTGGAAGACAGCCATGTTTACGCCTTTAGGAACCTATGAATACAGAGTCATGCCGTTTGGTCTCCAAAATGGCTCCCATTGTTTCCAAGCTTTCATGCACCACGTGCTAGCGGGACTCCTCTACAAGAAGTGTGTCTGCTTCTTAGATGATATCCTGATCTTTTCGGACTCGCAGGAGGCGCACGAGAAGGACGTCAAGGAGGTCCTGCAGAGACTACGGGAGCACAGACTTTACGCCAAACTGGAGAAGTGCCAGTTCGACACGACAGAGGTGGATTTCCTGGGCTACAAGCTGTCCGACAAGGGACTTGCCATGGACAGCGCCAAGGTCCGCTCAGTGTTGGACTGGAAGAGCCCGCGCAACCGGAAGGAGGTCCAGAAGTTCGTCGGTTTCGCCAACTTTTATCGCAAGTTCATCAAGGGGTTCGCGAAGGAGACGGCGGCCATCACGGACACCCTCAGCTCCAAGAAGAAGAAGTTCACCTGGACGGACCAGGCGGAGCAGTCCTTTCGGAGGCTCAAGCGTCTCTTCGCGTCCGAAGAACAGCTGCTACACGTAAACCCCAGCAAACCGATGAGGGTTGAAACGGACGCCTCGGACAGAGCGGTGGGGGCGGTCCTGTTGCAGCAAGATCCGCAAGGGGACTGGAGACCGTGCGCATTCTACTCCAGGAAGCTCAGCACGTCGGAGCAGAACTACACCATCTGGGACAGGGAGTTGCTGGCCATTCATGCAGCTTTCAAGGCGTGGCGGCACTTCCTCGTCGGAGCCAGACACACAGTGCAGGTTCGCACGGACCACAAGAACCTGGAGTACTGGCGCACGGCGAAGTTCCTGAACCAGAGACACATCCACTGGGCGGAGTTATTTGCAGATTTCGATTTCCGGATAGAATACATCCCGGGAGACAACAACGTCATGGCGGATGCGCTATCCAGGAAGCCGCAGTATCTCGAGGAAGCGGCACCGGCAGCGGCCAAACACATTTTCGCACCAGAGGTGTGGGCGTGCGCTTCAGCCGCAGTGGACCTGGACGCAGTCCGTCGCGCGCTACAGGCGGATTCGTTTGCGCAATCCAAGATGGAGGAGGTGCGAAACGGCACAGCGCGGGACGACGAGTTCCAGATACGCGACGGACTACTCCTCCGCAAAGGGGCTCTCTACGTACCGGGAGACGACCTTCGCGCGAGAGTCTTGCAGCAGCTGCACAACGCGCCCAGCGCTGGGCACTTCAGCAAGGACAAGACGGCGGAATTAGTCACAAGGGACTTTTGGTGGCCCAAGGTGCGGGGAGAAGTTGCGGATTACGTTTCCAGGTGTGACACCTGCCAAAGGGCCAAGCCAGTACACAGGAAGCCGGCGGGTCTGCTGGAACCGCTGCAGACGCCGCTCGAACCATGGGAGAAAGTGGCCCTGGACTTTGTTACAGATCTGCCCAGTTCGCGCGGCAAAACAGCGGTACTCGTGGTCGTAGACCTCTTCACCAAGATGGCGCATTTCATTCCGTGCGCGAAGGTGGCCACAGCGGAACAGACCGCCAAGCTGTTCATAGACCACGTTTTCAAAGCTCACGGCCTGCCGCGGTCCATCCTGTCCGACCGGGGTCGCCAATTCATCTTGAACTTTTGGCAGAAGCTGCTGGGCATCCTGAACGTCAAGATCAACTTAGCGTCGGCACGACACCCGCAGACCAACGGACAAGCGGAGAGGGTCAACGCCATCATGCAGCAGTACCTGCGATGCTACGCCAATCAACAGCCCTCGACCTGGGTGGACTACCTACCGCTAGCCGAGTTTGCCTACAACAACACAAAGCACGGGTCTACAGGGGTGACACCGTTCTTCGCCAACAATGGGCGCCACCCCAGAACCTTCCCGGGGTTGGAGACCGAGGCAGAGGGGGAGCCACGGGGGGCAGAGCACTTAGCCGCAGAGTTACAGGAGGTCCATGAGCAACTCCGAAGGCACTTGGAACTCGCGAAACACGCCTACAAGATGCAGGCAGACAGGCACAGGAGGGTTGGGGAAGACATACAGGTAGGGGACTGGGTCTGGTTAGCAGCTCAGGCAGTGCCGGCCAGAACGCTAGCTAAGAGGAAGCTAGGACACAAGCAGCTGGGACCTTACCAGGTCGCGGCACAAATCAATCCAGTGGCCTACCGGTTGACACTCCCGGAGGGCTCCAGAATGCACCCAGTCTTTCACAGGTCAGTGCTCACGCCTTACAAGGCGCCCCACAGGTTTCAGGCGCCAGGGACCGCACCAGCTCCACGTAGCCCATCGCCAACAGGGGAGGGACCACAGAGGGCGACGCCACTCAACGAGGTCACAGAGATTTTGGACTCCAGATGGGGGGAAGAGGGAGTTGAATATCTCCTCGCCAGGGAGGGTACTCCGGCCAGCGCCAACGAGTGGGTGCCGTGCTACGCCGTGGAGGAGCACTATCTCAAAGACGAGTTCCATTCGATCTTCCCACACAGACCCATGCCGGCGGAGTATTTCGACGACTGGCTTTTCACACCCACACTGTCAGCCAGCACGTTCCAAGGTTTCTCCTCAGATGAGGAGCCGACGCCGGGGATGAGCTCCCCGGAGGGGTCGCTCTCGGGGTTTGCCACGGACCGCTCCTATTGGTGGGACACTCAACCAGAAGTGGGGTGGAGCAGGGAACTGCTGAGGGGGCCCTTGCACACAGCCTCACCCGAGGGACCGGGTGGAGAGGAGGACATGGACGTGTGGGGGGAGGATCTTGGTTTTGAGCACGACAGCAGAGAAATGGAAGCAGGGGAAGTCGACGTCGACGAACCCATCGTGGGGGGGCCTGATCCCGCGGGCCGGTTGCACACCAGGGGGAGAGAACAGAAGCCAGCACTCACACCCCCAGCGCTGGAGCACCTGGAACCCACACCCGAAGAGGGGGAGGGGGGAAGGGGGGGCTTCGAGGGGGGGATGGATGTCAGAGGCTCAGGAGCAGAAGAGCAGGGGAGAGAGCAGATAGAGAGCGGAGGAGAGGAATCAGAGGGGAGCGTAGGGGAATATGACAGTGGACCGAGAGATTCCATGAGCTTCTCCAGCGAATCAGAAGATTCCCAGGAGAGGGCGCCTATGGTAAGGGCGAGGCGAATCCCAGAGGGGACGATCCATAAACAAGGAACCAGAGGGGGGTCCCAAAGGAGCAGCGGAGGAGTAGGGCCAGTTCCCCCACCAGAGCACAGTGGGGGGGAAGAGTCACGTGAGTCAGGACCAGCTTCTCCTCCATCGGGGAGTGGGGAGACGGAGGGAAGGCCAGGTCCAGCTAGCCTCCCCGAAAGGGGGAGCAGTGACACAAGTGTAACGGTCAGAAGGAAAGTGGGAGGCTGCGCGCGCGCGCCAAGTTCAAATGTGGAGGAGCGCGGGACAGCAGAAAATCCGGATTGGGAGCCAGGTCCTAAAGCCCGAAAGAGGGGGGGGGAGGAGTCGGGAGAATCAGCGTCAGAAGAATCTCGGAGGGCAGAGACTCCGACTAGCAGAAGGACCCAGAGAAAGAAGGAACAGAGGAAGAGGTGGAGTAAAGCTAGAATCTTAAGCTGGTGTCAGGGGGGCGGAGATTCAGATGGGACTTCTACGGTCTGACGGATAGATGTAGCGTTGCGCGCTGCACGTCTGGAAATGAGACTGAACTTCAATAAAGACTTTTAAACTTGAGCAAGAAGCAGCGTTGGTCTTGTGTGAGCTGGGACCTTGGGTAGCGCTGACAGCGCTCTACCAAAGCACATGCACACACTGGTGGAGGAAGATGGGGCGGGGGGAGCGCAACACTCGATGTGGTGCCATTGCAGCTGTTCCCTGCCTGCACTGGGCACCACGCCCCCAGGATGCACGCCACGCCCCTGGGACATGCGCCAGCCACGCCCTGCCTGCTCTCTGCCCCCTGGTGCCGGAGCATGAAGCTCCGCCACTGCATGCATATAGAAAACAACAGGTGCCAGGGGAAAAAGTAGGTGGCCCTTGTTCAAAGTTGCATCCCCAAATAACCAAACATTAAAGGCAGAGTTGTTGAAGCACTTGCCATTTCCAAATGTGTCTTCTTGGTAGAGGGGCCCGGGGAGGAGGCTTAGGTCCGTTCTTCGAAAACAAAGGCTTGCTCCCTAACTTGTTTGCAACCATACCCTGCAGCTGAGCAGAGACATGCTTGGAAGGAACATTCCCTTTTCCTTGCGGGGATGGGAAACGAAGGAATTATTCACATCCTTGGAAACCAAATCCTCAGCTTGGGGGGTGTGGGTGGGGAATGGGGAGTGTCAGGTTTAATTTAAAAAAACACACAACACAACACAACAACCCCTCTGTTGTGGTTTGCCTGTTCTTTGTAGTGACTCATCAGACTTACTTGCCACAAACAGAAGCTGCCGTTTTGCACACCGCCACCGAGCCCACATTGAGGAAGTTCCTGGCGGCCTGCAAAAGTCCAGCCTTTGTGGCGAGAGCATTGCATCACCTGCTCAAAAGAAGCAGGAGATGGGCATGGGGGGGACAGAGGGGCTGAGTGATCAGCCCTTGTTCATGCTGCAGGCAGGCATGGGTGGATTACAAGAACTACTTACTTGAGGTATGTGCTAAGTCACATCAGGAGCTTCACAACTTTTCGAATTCTCCTTTCTGCCGATCTTCAAGCAAGGCAGGGGTGGGAGATCTTTTTCAGCCTGAGGGGAGCATCCCTTACTGGGCAACCGTTCTGAGGCCATATGCCAGAGGCAAAGCAATAAATGTGAATTTTGCTAGGGTCTGCACACCCCTCTCTCCATCTCCATTCCTTGAGCAAGTGTGGTGTCATTGTTACCCAAACTCACCATTGCACCACAAATGTCACTCACACAAACTAGAGCAGACATAGGCAAACTCCGGCCCTCCAGATGTTTGGGACTACAATTCCCATCATCCCTGACCACTGGTCCTGTTAGCTAGGGATGATGGGGATTGTAGTCCCAAACAACTGGAGGGCCGGAGTTTGCCTATGCCTGAACTAGAGGCATGGCTTCATTGCTAAGAAGATTATGGGTAAAAGCAATGATGGAAACAGAAGATAGTCTGGCTTGCTCCCCTCTGTTCTAAGGATTGTTCTTGGGAGCCAGCATGGTGCAGGGTTCAGAGTGTCGGACTAGGACCCAGGAGACCAGCGTTCAAATCCCCATTTGGCCCTGAAGTTCACTGGGTGACCTTCACCCAGTCACCGCCTCTCTGCCTAACTTACCTCACAAGGCTGTTGTGGGGATGAATGAGGAGGGGGAGAACCATGCACTTGAATATTCCTGATGTAATATCTGGGACTCTTTAGTTACTCCATGCTGAAAGAAATGAACTTTGCATCAGCTCAGAGGCATTTTTGTTATTCCATCTGTTCCAGGACTAAACCCTGGTATTGGCAACAGATACCAGGGCGCATGCAAGTCAAAGGAACCCTACTGCTGTTTTCCTCTGAGGCAACAGAGTTTTCAGGTTTTTAAGCACTACAGAAACCTGCAAGGCTGTTTAATGAGAGATGATAGTGGAAGAAAAGAAAAACAAAGCATGTGCCCCAGGAGCAATGGTGGCTCTATTGTACTGCTTTCAGCCTTTGGATAAAACAACAATCTGTCTCCATCTTGATAATAGCTTGGTTGAATCAAGTCAGCTGAGATACTTTTGCTCAAGGAAACTCTTCTGAATATTCTACCCCCCTCCAAATATTCTACCCCCCTTCTCCTGAACAATATTTTGTGGGTTCTGCTGATCGCCTGGAGCAGGGGTAGGCAACCTAAGGCCCGGGGGCCGGATCTGGTCCAATTGCCTTCTAAATCCGGGCCACGGACGGTCCGGGAATCAGCATGTTTTTACGTGAGTAGAATGTGTCCTTTTATTTAAAATGCATCTCTGGGTTATTCGCGGGGCATAGGAATTAGTTCATCCCACCCCCCAAAAAAAATATAGTCCGGCCCACCACATGGTCTGAGGGATGGTGGACCAGCCCATGGCTGAAAAAGGTTGCTGACCCCTGACTCAGAGCTTATTTTTGGTGTGCCCTGGCTTCTGTTGATGGGGCTGGTTAGGCAAATCCCACCCCATGGAAGAGGATATAAGAGCTTTGCTAATCTAGAATACCTTTGTTTGGCTACCTTTCTCTCTTCCTTTAAATCCTTGCATTTAAAAAAATAATAATCCACATTTGGATTATAGAAAACTGCTGCATACTAAGGGTGACCAGAGGACCATGCAGCCCAGTATTGCTGGCTGAGATGGGCTGCCGCTGTCCAAGGTCCCACGCAGAGCTCTTTCCCAGATGCCTGGGAATAAACCTGATGCTTTATGCTGGGAAAGCAGGGCAGCCAATGCGGTGCCTTCCATATATTATTGGACTATGACTCTCATCATCTCTGCCAATTGGTCACACTGGCCTGATCAGAGTTGTAGTCTAATAATAATAATAATAATAACAATTTGTATCCCGCCCTCCCCAGCCAAAGCCAGGCTCAGAGTGGCTAACATCATATAATTAAGATGATATGCATAATACAAGCAATCACTCAATTAAGATACACCTCACAATTAATTCAAACAATTAAAATTAAAACTGGACAAGTGGCAATCTTCAGGTTAAAATTGGAATAGAATATTAGAAGGGTATAATGTTGACTTAAAAAGAGAAAGAGGGGGAGAGAGAATATTTGTTTAAAGTAGAATGATTCTTTGAGCCGAAACCATACATGAAGATTTAAATTTGGGGAATTCTTCCCATACAGCATCCTGCCTGGACTACCAGGTCAACCTCAGAGGAGGTTACGCCTCGAATCGTCACTTTTCTTCTCTCTATAAAAGGAGAAAAATTCCAAAATCTAAAGAGACTTTTGCAATGGTGCATCCTAAGAGCTCCTGCTCCCCCCCCCCAAAATATGTACAGAAGTGTGATGTTACATACCAGCAATATAATAGCTCCTTTGTACTGCCAACTTTTTTTAAAAAAAAGCTTCTTTAAATATAGACTCGTATATATTGTGTAGCAATCTGCGCACACTTAAACTTGATAATGAAATGTTTTCTTTTAGAATGATAAATAAAATGTTTAAGATAAGGTATTCATATATTTACTTCCACAAAATGATTCCTATAAACTATGCAACTTTTTATGTAAGCCTATGTGCAATATCACATCATTGCAAATTCCTGTACAAGTCCTATGCAAGTCCTGGGTTGTACATTGAAATTACAATTCTCAAAGGCAAGGGCAAGATAAATTTCTGCCTCTAGAGGGAACTTCCATTGTCACAAAGTAAAAAAAAAAAGCATTCCATGATTGTGTGCTTCCTAGGAAGAATTAGAAACTGATTCTGATAGCTCATAAAATGAGACTGCTTACATTCCTTGCATCTTACATTCCCCCATCTCTTTTTTATTAAAATAAGTATGTCTGCTGACACCATGGAGGACTGGAGGACAATACATAATAATTTGCTTTTTTAAAAACTGTAATGTTGATGGTTTCTTTAATTTTTATTATTTTGTCTGCTCCGCGTAAACTGGCAAAACCAAATTTCCAGCAGGTTCCTTATAGTTCAGCAGCTTGTAGCTCCATTTGTAAAAAAATAAAAATGAAAAAAGTAAAAAAAGCAAATTCCATTTTGTAATTATTGTCTGAATTATTGGACGCTGCCCCCCTCCCCTCTTTAATAGCTTCTTCTCCCCACATCATGTTGATGGAGCTCTCTGGAGCCCACCTCCAGCCACAGACACCCCATCTGTGGGTAGGGGGGTTGTTATTGCTGTTTTGTTTTACTTATTCACTTATTTTTATCCCATTCTGTGAAGCAGCCTGAAATCTTACGATAAAGGGGAGTATATAAATAAATAAAAACAGTACTAAAATAAGTATTGCATATTTTCCCTTTCCCCCTAAAATTTCCATTTCCACACCTCAAAAAACCCATAACCTGCCACGCCAAAAATGTGGCAACTCTTATTTTATTCATAATTATTAATATTATCAGTAATAATGAATAATCATATTATTTATATGCCACTCATCTGACTGGGTTGCCCCAGCCACCCTAGACTATTATTCGTCTTGCCTTATCCTGCCTGGGTACAGAGAATTTTGATTCCATACTCACCTGACGCCAAACCTATAAAATTTATACTTTCTGAAACGGTATGTGAACCAAAATACAACCATCTTTAAAAATTCACACTTAACCGAATTTTGCAATGCAGTTCTTGAAGCAACCAATGTTTAAAAAGACGCACGTCTGGGGAAATGTGCATTTAAGATCATGACATTAGTGAAAACAGCATACAAAATGCATTCCATGAAGGAAAATTGCTTGCAAAAATGTGTATGTGACTGAAAGCTGCATATAACATGGATTCATTAGGAGAAATTCACATTCAAATGTTGATGCTTTTTATCAAAATGCATTCCATGAAGGAAAATTGCTTGCAAAAATGTGTATGTGACTGAAAGCTGCATATAACATGGGTTCATTAGGAGAAATTCACATTCAAATGTTGATGCTTTTTATCAGGATTTTTTTAAAAAAAATGCATTTTGCTGCAAAATACGAAGAACTGAATTAAAAACTGGAAACATGAGAAACCGAGGGAGCCAAAACTGGCAGATCCTCCCATCCGTAGTACTGACTGCTGTTGGTCAATCTCAAGACCCCAAATCGGCTGAGCAAACAACATGATCCAGATGGGTGGAGGAAAGCAAAACAAAACAAGAACTCATGGGTGATTACTTTAAATAGCTGCACAAGACAGAAGTGAAACCAGCAATATCAGTGGATGAACCATCATGGAATGATTCATGCCATCATGATCCACCCAGGATCCCCGTTGTTTACAGGGCAACACATAATGATCCAGGGACCATCAGATCTGGTAGTTTGCCCAGCTGAAGCCCACGAAGCTCCAGAAGCTGATCAGCTGAGCATGGGTGCCCCGGCAGCAGAAATGCAGAAAGTGAACATACTAGACTCTTCCTCTTGCCAGTGGCGAAGATTGGGGGTCTCAAATTTCAATGGCACCCTGTGCAACATCAAAATTCAGCACCCCTCTCTCTCTAGCACTCGATTCTAAGTACCGTGTATTAGGCGACTGGGCGTATAAGATGACCCCCCCCCAAATTGGCAGCTGCCAATTTGGGGGGTCGACTTATACGCCCATTCTTATACGCAGCAGCTTCGCTGGGCAGCGGCAGTGGGTGATGGGCTCCACGCCAGGAGGAAGCTGCCCAGTGATGCTAAGCTGGCAGCTTCCTCCCGGTGCGGAGCCCGCCACCCACTGCCGCTGCCCAGCGAACCCATACCCGGTGTATACCCCTGACTTTTTAGAGGATTTTCCGGGGTTAAAAAGTCGTCTTATACGCCGGAATCTACAGTAGCATATTTACTCAAATCTAATGCTCACCTTTTTTTGGCCAAATGACGTTGCGAAAATTAAGGTATGCATTAGATTCGATGGTGCATAAGAGTAAACATGGTAATAATTGTGGCGCCCCCAGTGGCGGCTTGAGGCTCTGTGCCCAGTGCGCCCAGACCAGTCACAATCCTATAGATCCGCTTCAAAGCAGATGACTGGTGCTTTCTCTTTCTCCCTCTTATAGCACATTTATACAACTTTTATAACAGGCATGGCTTACCTCAAAGAACAGAGCTATAATTCCCAGCTTCCTTAATGAACTACAGTTTCTAGGATTATTTGGGTGGGGGAGGAAAGGCATAACACTGTGTTAAATGTATGGTGTGGACGGGATGAAAAAGTTACAGGAAATGCAACAGATTCTGAGGCGCAACACCTAGGTTCTCTGTAATAAATGAACCAGCAAATAAGATAAAAAATGCATAAAAAGACTAGGATAAAAATTCCAAAAAATTGGTCATTAGTTACACAGTGGAGGGAAGTGGTCTTTTTTCTTTTTCCTTTTTTTTAAGCGGCTCTGGTTTACATTCAAGTTATTCTTGCCTTTGCTTTTTCTTAATGTTTTTAAAAATAATTGCAAGTTACTTTGTGTCAGGGAACTGACATCAGAGCGAGAGGCGAAGGGGAGGCTCCCAGATTCTGCTGGCGAAGGACCAAGCACCAGGGGGAGAAGCAGCTCGGTAGAGGGGGAAGGAAATCAGCGCAACACCAGGGATAAAGGGGGGCAGATGGGGGAAGCGGAGAGAGAGCTCCGGGACTCTTCACTGGACATCAGTGAGGAGAGCACAGGTCCCCCACTACCCACGCCCTCCCTGCGCAGAAGACTCCCGCGCAGTGAGAGAAGGAGGAGACTGGGAGTCAAACGGCTTTTATGCTGGAAGAGGTTTAAGAAACGCCCACAGACAGATTCTGCTAGCGACTGAGACAGCCAGCCGGAGCTGGGCTGTGCAGTCAAAACGGTTTAACAAGGCAATTTAGCCTAGAGAGGCGGCAGTTTACGCACGAGTAACTCATACCCATTACACTTTGCAAGGTGTCATCCTAAAAGGCACTGAGCATAAACTATATTAAAAACAAAAACAAAAAAACCACGCCTGTTCTTAAACAGATCTAACCTTTTATTACCTCTACATACAAAACTGGTACAAATGCGCAAAATTCTGGATATAAGTTATTTCTACAAGGTCAGTTTCCTCTTCCCTCTGCCTTGTATTTGTTTGTCAAACAAGTCTGAAATATGTCCAGGTTTAAGGGTCCACACTACTTGAAAAGCAGGTTACCAGGGTTTTTTTGTTTTGTCTTTTTCTTTGCTTTTCAGTTGTTGTTTTTTTCCAAAGCATCAGCAGCAGCAGTGAGGGGAGGACACCTCACCCAAAAACCAAGCATGTTTTCCTTTCTGGTGCTGGGCCCTGTGACAGCCACTAGAATTAAAGGTCACAGCCCAATGTGACCAATGGGGTGTCAGGGGAGGAGATATACCAGTGTCCCGAAAGTTAGCAAATAGTGGCAGAAAGACGCACCAGTGCAACCCAATCCCTCCACAGAGGGGAGGTGAAAGCGTGGACTGGAAGAGAGCAGCAGCGCTCTGAAGGAAAACTCATGGCCTCAGTCCAGAGGAAAAACAAAGAAGTGAAAGGGCCCCAGGCTGGGTCATGCCTCATGCAGATGACAAACAGCGTATTTTTAAGTTAAACAGCTCGAGGGAGGGGGCGGGGGGAGGAAGAAGGGAAAAAGTAATTCACTGCAACCCTCCCAGCCATCCTTTCAAACAAAACAATTGCAAAGGTTCAACAGGTGGGTGTTGGATGGTGCCTTTTCCAATAGGGGTGGGGGCTCTGTGGGCCTCCAGGTGTTCCTGGACTGCATCTCCCCTCATGCCTCACCATTCGCCTTGCTCTTTGGGGCTGATGGGAGCTGGAGTACAGCAACAACTTATAGATGGCACCAGCTTCCCTATCCTTGATTTATTTGTGTGGAGATGGGGCTTCAGAGTTCGCCATATTGTTAACTTGAGCAACCAGCTACTGAAGAAGGCATTTTTTAAAAAAATGCAAGAAAGTGAAATGTGTATATATTATTTGACATTTAAGAAAGCCTTGTGCATCATAAACTGGAAGGGGAGCTGTGGAATCTAGTGAGGCATTTTCAGAGTTATTGTTAAGCACTTTAAAAACACAAGAAGAACCTGCTAAATCGGGTCAATGGCCCATCTAGCTTATCTAAAAGCTTGCTGTGCATCTAGAGTGCCATTTCCCGGGCCATAAAATCTCTGGCCTGCTACCCCGACTCTTCCCGCAAGATGAATGGCAGCATCCACCTGTGTCCAAAGAAACGTGACCAACGTAACATGCGATAATTCATGCATAAAAGTAAAGGTAAAGGTACCCCTGACCGTAAGGTCCAGTCGCGGATGACTCTGGGTTTGCAGCTCTCACCTCGCTTTATTGGCCTATGGAGCCAGCGTACAGCTTCCGGGTCATGTGGCCAGCATGACTAAGCCGCTTGTGTTGAACCAGAGCAGCGCACGGAAATGCCGTTTACCTTCCCGCCAGAGTGGTACCTATTTATCTACTTGCACTTTGAGGTGCTTTTGAACTGCTAGGTTGGCAGGAGCAGGGACCGAGCAACGGGAGCTCACCCCGTCGTTGGGATTCAAGCCTCCAGCCTTCTGATCGGCAAGTCCTAGGCTCTGTGGTTTAGACCACAGCGCCATACACCCAAATAAATACCTCTAAAACAAAACTTTCTACTTATGATACTTTAACCTTTGGTGTGTCATCCCCCAGATGATTTGGTTCTTTTCAACCCAACATTTATCATCTTTTGCAGGCGAGATAAATGTCACAGAGGTCCCCACTTTTTAAGAAGAGGGTTTAATGCCAATGCATATCATAGTGTATCACCTGGCCAACACATTTTCTTTTCCATTTCCCAGCCTCAAACTCAACAAAGATACCAACTGACAGCAATGCTTCAATGGCTGCTTCTGCATGTTCTTTCGGGATAACCATATCTCCTATAGGGAGATCGTTCCCTGTGTTTGTGGTATTTCTTTTAAATTATGTTTAAGACTGCCTTCAGCTTTTCACAGGGTTGTACTGTTCCTTAAGCAAGGCAAGAGACATTTAGCTCCAGCTGGTTGTCAGGAGTGTTTAAAGAGCTGCACAAAGTAGGGACCCAGACCTAAGCAATACGATACAATGAGAGAGCAAGCCTGATGTATTTGTTTCTCTCCATTTGTTGAGAATGTGATTTTGTGACCAATGTTATGCACCCAGTGGTGGAGCTTCATGCTCCGGCACCGGGAGGTGGAGAGCAGGTGGGATGGGGCTGGCGCACGTCAAGGGGCATGGCGTGCCGCCCACAGGGGCATGGTGCGCCTCCTGGGGCGTGGTGCACCACCTACAGGGGCAAAGTGCCCAGCACGGGCAGGGGGGCAGCCGTGATGGCACCCCACCAGGATTGCGCTGCCGGGGGCGGTGCGCTCCCCCCGCACTCCTCTTCCTCCGACAGCGAACGCATCCAGCCAAGCTACGTTTCATTGTCCTAAGCTCATCTGTTTTTGTTCCTGCCGTAAAAGTTCTTGTCAGCTCACCAAATGCGAAAGCAAAACTAGTAGTACAAAAATGGGTTGTAACTCTACTGTCTGTTTTCTTGGAGAGATCTTTAACTGAACTTTGCATGCCACGCTTCTGGTTGTCTTACTCGTGTGCAAAATGCCATTTTGAAAAGCTGTTGCCAAATAATGAAACTTCGTAATTTCCCATAATATGATATAGACCATGTTAACTATACATGAAAATGAAAAACGAGTCTGCGGGTTGACATTTTCATGGACCCAGTACTATAGGAGCATTTGCTAGCTTCCATGTACATGGCTTAGTCTCACCAATGCACCTTCTATTGCTGGAGGTTGTGGACAGGGCATGAGCTGGACATGTGCATAATGTACTCAAGGAATAGCTTTCTCACTTGTCAGCAGGTTCAGAAGTGGCTATGTGATGCCCAGGGCTTGTAAAGGGAAGAGCAGGAGTTTTCTGGAGGAGGAGGAGAGTCAGCAATACTTTTTACAGCCATGCTATCTTCCCCCATGTCTCTGGGTGTGCAACCAGAGGCAGAAGAAGTCTGGCCAACAATCTTTCTCTGGTCCCAGAAATGGAGATTAAGTAGCCTAGTGTTTACTACAGGGTCATAAATACTAAGACAGTAAATAGTTCAATGCTACCCAAATAGAATGAGACAAAGGAATAACAACTGTACAATGAGCAGGCATTGCCTGAAATCTGGCTCGGAGGATTTAACCTTGCCGCAGGAGTTCTTACACCAGTGAAATCAAAACAGAATTTTTTCCCCCTCTTAGTGTCATACCCTAAAACTGGCCACATGTGGACTTTGGTTAGGACTACATCCTCTCCAAAGTTGCTGGGTTTTTCTGTGACACCTGATAGGAAAGAGGACCTAAAGTCAAATCCTCCATCACTATGTCTATTCTAAGCTAGGTAGAATCTTCTATCTTTGTCTCCACCTTTCACTGGCACAGACTTTGACCATACAGATTTTAGTTAGTTAGTCATTAATTAAAACAAACAAACAAGCCAATCCTCACTTTTCACCACATTAAGTTCTCAAAGCAGCTCACAAAAATAGAAATGTTGTGTACAAAATTTAAAACACAAATTAAAAATTCAGAGGCTAAAGCATTATAAAAGGAGTCATGGCCTTATTTTCATAAAATATCTGCAGTTTGCTGGAGGTGTTGCATGGACAAAGGCTCTTTCAAGCATAAGTGTTGGACATGTAATAAAGTCTCAGATTTCTGGGATGTAATATTTCATGACAAAATAATACCAATCGACAAATTATGAAGGCACCAGACCTGCCACAGCTTAAATGTATTTCTGAATGACAATGTGGGGTTGAAAGATAGAACTTTTAATTGGTGTGTTGGCTGTGAGATCAATTCTTGCTTAAATTTGGAAAGCCCTTAAAGGAAGCACCTTAATCTAATTGGTACAGCAAGGTATGGCAGATAGCTCTTGCTGAAAAGTTGACACAGAATATGAGGATGGATAGGGGACAAAAACACACACCAAGGACACCTTTACAGGGGATTTATTTCTTGGTATAAATAATGCTGATGAAAACAGAGAGCTTTCCAAAGCATTTTTGAATTTGTGGATAATGTTAAGTTTATTATTAGTATTGGATTTGAAGCAGCTCCTGCTGGTGGATTTGAAGGAGCTATGCTACAATTCCCTGTCTCTCTGTTTGGGTATTGTTATTATTATTAATTTGTACACAACCCTTTATCCGTAGATCTCAGTTCTGTATTCATATGTTGTGCATATTTTGCATGTTCTATTGGGAAAACTCAATGGAAAATAGGAAGGAAGGAAGGAAGGAAGGAAGGAAGGAAGGAAGGAAGGAAGGAATCGTTCATGATGCAAAGGCCTCGTAAAATAAAACCATTTTAGACCTGGCATCTGAAATTCAGCAGGGATGGTGCCTGCCTATTTCTAATGGGAGGGAGTTTGATAGAGTTGAGCACACTATACTGAAGGCACGACTTAGGCATGAATAGAGTAGACAAACATTAGGATCTATCATTGTTCTTCTCAGGAGACCTTGAAGTGGGGATGCAGGAAGCATGAATCATTCCCTTTCTTGCCACAGCTATGAAATGTGCAAAGCAGCCCTCGGTTATGAGCAAGACAGACCAGATAACTGGTGGGTATGATACATGGGGGAATGAATGCTGGCACTCTTGTGGTGTCCAGAGTTGCAACACAGAGAAGAGGAGCGGATGCTAAAATGTCAGTAACTGACCTGACTATTGCCCCAAATTTAGAACAATGCAACTGAGCTGGAAGAGTCCAACAGGCTGCCTGAGCAGAGAGACCTTTAGCCTGATCCAGAAAGAACATTCTTACCATTTCTCTTCAGGCGAATCTGAGGAATTTTTATGGCCCTCCAGAGTGCAGCCACCATACCAACCTCCTGGCTCTGATGATGACTCCAGCAGCCCCTGGTGCCTCACAGTGAAGTTATAGCGCTGGGCAAAATACTTGATCTTTATTGCATAGTCATCCTTTGTATACACTGGTGGGGTTTGAATTGGAGGCGACTAACCGCCAGAAAAGTGATCTTGGGGCAGTGGTTGGCAGCTTGATGGAAGCATCATATTAATATGTTCAATATGATGTTTCATATTGCTAGGTTGAGGGGAGACCCAGTACTATGACAGACCCTCCAAGTGTTCCTATTTTCCAGGGACAGTCCCAGATTTAGGGAAGGTGTAACAATTTCTGATTTGATCCTGGAATGTCCTACTTTTCCTTTTGTTGTTGTTTAGTCATTTAGTCGTGTCCGGCTCTTCGTGACCCCATGGACCAGAGTACACCAGGTCCTCCTGTCTTCCACTGCCTCCTGCAGTTTGGTCAAACTCATGCTGGTAGCTTTGAGAACACTATCCAACCATCTCGTCCTCTGTCGTCCCCTTCTCCTTGTGCCCTCCATCTTTCCCAACATCAGGGTCTTTTCTAGGGAGTCTTCTCTTCTCATGAGGTGGCCAAAGTATTGGAGCCTCAACTTCAGGATCTGTCCTTCCAGTGAGCACTCAGGGCTGATTTCCTTCAGAATGGATAGGTTTGATCTTCTTGCAGTCCATGGGACTCTCAAGAGTCTCCTCCAGCACCATAATTCAAAAGCATCAATTCTTCGGCGTTCAGCCTTCTTTATGGTCCAGCTCTCACTTCCATACATCACTACTGGGAAAACCATAGCTTTAACTATACGGACCTTTGTTGGCAAGCTTACATTTCCTTAGGGCATCCCTATTTTCAAGAGAGAAACACTGGAGGGTATGGTAAGAAGTCCCTATTTTCACTGGAGAAATGTTGGAAGGTATGGAGTTATGTGAGCCAAGGAGATCAGTAACTATACAACCTTTAGAATATGTCTGAAGGCAGCCCTGTATAGGGAAGTTCTTTTAATGTTTAATGTTTTAATTTTGTTTTTATTTATGTTGAAAGCCGCCCAGAGTGGCTGGGGCAACCCAGTTAGATGGGTGGGGAATAACAAGAACAACAACAGGCATTCCTGTTTTTATTGGAGAAATGTTGGAGCGTATGCCTTCAGTGGCATCAAGAAGAGGAGGTAAACAGGGTTTGCAGCGTTGCCCAAGATGGCTTCAAGGCTGCAGATTTCCCTCCCACCCACAGTTTAAGCTTCAGAATTTCTTGGCCTGGTCCCATTTGTCCTTTAAGAAAACACTGCATGCATAACGGACATGTGATTCCCAAGCAGACATATGACACTAGCTTTTTGTCACCAGATATCAATGGAGCAAAGCTGGATTTTCCCTTCTGTTGAAGTTGTCCCAACCACTCTTGGTTAACTGCAGGAGCCCCCGAGAAGCAAATATAGTTAAGATTAATGGCTCTTGACTGAACATGTTTCAGTCACACAAACTGGAGCCAACCTATTATGGCATAAGAAGAAGCAAACAACTCAGGTGGCAGATGTACGGCATCACGAATGGAAACATTGTGGGAAGCAGATCTCAACAGTGGGACTGCGCCAGCTCCATTGCAATGAATGGGAGCTGCACGAGGGCAGCCCACAAACTACACCATTGTGCTCTAACACAACACCAGTTCATTTCAATGAGGTTTGTGAAGGAGAACTTCACCACGGATTGTGCGCCATATGAATTAGCAGGAGAGGGGGTGTCCTTTGGATTCTCTACACTCAGACACCAAAGCATATTGAACACGACATGCTCAAAGCAAAATATTTTAATTTGGCAAATCCAGGCCATACACTTATACCACTTTAACAATCATGGTTCCCCCACCAAAAAAATAAATAAAGCATGGGAACTTTAGTTTGTTAAGGGTGCAGGAATTGTAGCTCTGTGGGGAGTAACAGAGACACATAGGTGTGTGTATGAGGGAAAGAGATGCAAACGCTCTGAAAGGACAGCACACTGCAGAAAATGGCACAATCTCTATTCCAGAATTAATTTTAGAAATCCTATTTCATAAATCAGAGCTAAGGAGGGGGAAAATGT
Organism: Podarcis raffonei; assembly: GCF_027172205.1. NCBI lineage: Eukaryota > Metazoa > Chordata > Lepidosauria > Squamata > Lacertidae > Podarcis > Podarcis raffonei. The sequence continues at coordinate 81,065,210 of NC_070607.1, forward strand.
AGCAACATTTCAGAATAATGAAGGTACAGGCTGGGGGCAGGCGCACTTGCCCAAGACGGCTCATAATGTCTATGCAACTGAGCAGAGATCGCGACTCTCACCAATGTGTTGCCTGATTGTGGACTAGGCTGTACTAAATTATTATTATTACTGGACCTTGTCTGCTCCTTTTCTATGGGATTTGCTTGAACTAGGATGGAAATGCGAAGACCTCTCCGCTACCTCACAGCCGACATTATTATTTCCATTTCCAGTTGGAAGAAATTGCAGTTGTTTCTATGCTGTTGCTTTAAAAGAACAGGATGTCATGAGAGAGAGAGAGAGAGAGAGAGAGAGAGAGAGAGAGAGAGAGTACACATAAATAAAATAAAATCCTTCATCTTGCCAATTGGTCCCCCTTGGCAGCACTGATGGAATGAAGACCAGCCAGCTCAACATGCTTACTTTTGCCAACAGCCTGAGGCTCGTGTGGGTGATCTGAACAGTGTTCCATTTCTGAATGTAGAGATATGGTACCATAGCCTGATGGGAAGTCTTCTCCCTCACCTTCCCACCCCACAACCAACCCCAGGAACTGTGCTTTTTGCACATGCTCAGGAGCTTTCTCTTCTTCCTGATGGTTACATCGAAAACAGATTCTAGCTAGGGTTAAGTCCTAGCTCAGAACCAGACCTCCTTTTGAACCCAGCACGGTGATACATAAACAGCATTCTTCTGTAGCTTTTCCTATCAGCTCTGTATACCCAAGGTGCCTTCTCCTGAGAGACAGGCAGACACTCTGACGTACAGAGATCTAGTGGGGTGTAGTGGTTATAATCTGGGAGCCCTGGCTATAAATCCATACTTGGTTCCCTGTAAAGAGGGACTGACTGTTAAACCACTCTGCAAATTGTAGCTCCGGGAGGGGAATCCTAACAACTTTGGGCGCCTTTAACAAACTACACGTCCCATCATTCTTTGGTGGAAGTCATGACTGCTTCAAGTGGTATCACAGTGCTTATTCACAGCTTAAGAACAGTTTCAGGTTAAGAACGGGCCTCCGGGACGAATTAAGTACTTAACCCGAGGTACCACTGTATACAATATACAACCTTTAGAAGACAGCTGAAGGCAGCCCTGTATAGAGAAGTTTTAATGTTTTATTATTTTTTATATATGTTGAAGCTGCTCAGAGTGGCTGGGACAACCCAGTCAAATGGATAGTGTTTAAATATTATTATTATTATTATTATTATTGAATAGGATGTCCCTATTTTCACTGGAGAAATGTTGGAGGGTATGCAGTTTCTGTGGGTAGTGGAACTACTAAGTGGAACTGCCCTCTGCTGAACTTAACACCCAAGACCAGGGGTCATCAAGGTTTACCTCACCTGGGCTGGTTCACTCCAGCGGAGATCCCTCTGTGGACCGGATCGCGCGTGAGCGTGAGCGCATGCGCGTGCGACTGCGATTTCTGGCGTCTGTGTCTGTGCAGACATGATTTCCGGCATCTGTGTCTGCACAGACGCAATTTTCGGCATCTGAGCATGCACAGACATGATTTCCAGCACTGCGGAAGCAAGTCCCCGCACCACGCTGCACCACTTTAGCGCAGCGCATGGGGACTCACTGAGTGGGCGGCTTGTGGGCCAGTTAAATGACCGCCATGGGCCGCTTGTGGCCCATGGGCCTTAGGTTGTCAACCCCTGCCCAAGACGTAGAGACTTCTGTAGAGAAGGGGGTGTCTCTGAGATATTTGGGGACTCCTCATTTAGGGTTTTAAATACTAGCACGAGTATCTTGAATCACAACTGGAAACAAGCTGGAAGCCAATGCAGCTGTTTTAGAGCAGGGTCAAAGCGGCTAATGAAGTCAAAAGAGAGAATAATCAAATAGGTCCTAAACCAAACAAAATTAAAATAATGAAAAATAGCACTAAGAACATAGAGACCAGGTGCTTTTTGCTTGCGGGGAAATGCCTTTCCACTACCACATGTGATATCTAGAAAATACCCAAAAGATCACCTCCAGCTCGTAAGTCCCATCATGTAATTTCGAAATGTCATGTTTGAAACTGGTAAAACAACAACGCAATTGTTCCAGCTCTAGTCTGAGGCTCCTGTTCTGGGATTCTCTTTCATTTCAAGTTCACTAGTACATAAGCTTGAACATCTTCTAGAATCAATGAAACATTTCCTCTACGGGAAAATGTCTCATTAACAGATTAAACATTTAATTTGATAGTGTGTTGCTAAGTGTCTGTTTTTAAATCTTTTAAATCTATTGCCTTTTAGTAATCGATATTGTGTTTGGTAGTAGGAGTATGTGTCAATGAAAGTTACTATCTGTGTTGTGTGCATTGTACAGTAAAAAAGAACAAAGGTCTGCACCAAGATAACTTAAATCCTATTAAAAAAACACCAGAATTGGATTCTGCAACCTGCACACATTACAGTCATTTGTGATATTTCAGGTGGGACTGTGGAAATTAGTGAAGCCTCATGCTCTAACCTCTACTCTTTCCCCCAGGTGCTGAGATCCCTGATATTACCTCCCCCCCCCCGCGCGATGGTCTTAATATTCTTGGGGGCTAGAACCTTGAATATTAAAACAAAACAAAACCCTGAAATGATTTTCTTTCGGGATGCGAAATTGTAGCAACAATATCCATTTCTGGGCTTCATCTTGATCAGGGGTCAGCAAACCTTTTCAGCAGGGGGCCGGTCCACTGTCCCTCAGACCTTGTGGGGGGCCGGACTATATTTTGAAGGGGAAAAAGGAACAAATTCCTATGCCCCACAAATAACCCAGAGATGCATTTTAAATAAAAGCACACATTCTACTCATGTAAAAACACGCTGATTCCAGGACTGTCCGCGGGCCGGAATGAGAAGGCGATTGGGCCTGATCCAGCCCCCGGGCCTCAGGTTGCCTACCCATGATCTTGATCATGCAAAAACGAAAACACAGAACCTTGGTTACTATCACCAGCTCCGATCTCCTGCAGATGCCTTTGCAAGAGGGACACAAGGTGCGCTAGGGAAATGTTCTGAGAAATCTGCAGAACAGCAGCGAGAGAGTTAATGGGACCCCCGCATCTGTGTTAAAAGTCACTAGGCCAGATCGGAACAAGATTGCCAAACTGGCTCTACTGCTGTGTGTGCGTGTGTGACTGCAAACCCCACCCCGTGTTGCCTGTCAGCACACAGCACACAGTGTTCTTAGCTCGAGCGACACAGTTCCCTCGCACACAGGAAAAGCCCAGCCGTGCTGCGGAGCACACAGCCTGGTTCCAGCCTTTGCAGGGGATTTCCCCTTGCCAGAACACGCCTCTCGGCTTCTTGTAAGCAGCCACACATGACTCTGACTCTTTGAGCCACTTACTGTTACTGCAATTAAGCTTGGTGGTAACTGAGACAGCATCACATAATTAAAGCTGCACTCGCAACTCCTTCTGTAAGCTGATCCCTAGCACCCGGCTTTCTCAGTGCTTGGCATTTGCACAGCGCGGCCAAGGAGAGCTATATTTTTAAGTTGCACCTGTGCCGCATCTGGAGCAGGGAACTCGCACACCAGGGAGAGGAGTACAAAGTGAGCCAGTGCCGGTTGCGTTGAAACAGAAGAGCCCAGCTAATACCTGGACGATGGGTGGGAACTGGGTTCCAGGATGCAAAGAAGGAAGGATGCAGGTGCAAGAAAATAAATCCAGACCAGTGTTCTGTTTCCAACAGTGGTCAGCCAGACGTTCTTGGGAAGAGCACAAGGGGCCTGAAGGCAACTGCCTTCACCTGGTGTTTTGTCTTAATAATGCAAGATCAGCATGTTGGGTCAAGCCAATGAGCCAACCAGTCCATTTTCCTTTTTCACACAGACACCTGCCAGAAACCAGCAAGCAGGATTCGAGCAAAGAGAACTCTCCCTTCCTGTGGTTACCAGGAACTGGCATTCAGAATCACTGCTGTCCTTTCCTATTAAGCACCAGGTGAATAGGGAGGAATACTTCATCGGAACACAGCATCATAGGCTAGGGCCACAGAGTTAGAAGGGACCAGGCCACCTTATCCAAACTCTACAGCATCCCTGATGGGTGATGATTCAGCCTCTGCCTAAAAACCTCTGACAAAGAAATGCCACAGGAACACTCAGGGGTGGATTTAGATTTGATGAGGCCCTAAGCTACAGAAGGTAATGGGGCCCTTTATATGTCCAGCTGTCCTTTGTCAACAACAAATTGTCACTGTTTTTGTGTTGAATATATGTTATATGGTAATTTATGGACCTAATAGGTATCTAAAGCCATTTGCACATAACAAAATACGTATGTACATCCAGTTTTTTCCCCTTTAACTTTTTTGGGGTACCCCAAGAGAGTGGGGCCCTAAGCTATAGCTTGTTTAGCTTATATGTAAATCTGGCACTGGGGACACTTTTCCTGAGTCATACCATTGGTCTATCTAGCAGTAATGAAGATTTTCCCTAATTTGGGGGTGTCAAAATTTGAAATTTTAACCCATTGTAGTTTAGGCGTTACCCTCGGAAGCAACAGAGAACACATTAGCTCCATATTATCTATATGATTGTTCATCGAATTTTGGGAGATGGCTATCACATCGCTCCTCGTTTAAGGCTTCTCTTGGCTGAGCATGCCCAACTCCTTACTTGGTCTCCAGGTCAAATGTAGATTCCACGTGACTATCGTGTCTATAGGTAAAGGTAAAGGTACCCCTGCCCGTTCGGGCCAGTCTTGACAGACTCTAGGGTTGTGCGCTCATCTCACTCTATAGGCCGGGAGCCGGCGCTGTCCGCAGACACTTCCGGGTCACGTGGCCAGCGTGACAAGCTGCATCTGGCGAGTCAGCGCAGCACACGGAACACCGTTTACCTTCCCGCCAGTAAGTGGTCCCTATTTATCTACTTGCACCTGGAGGTGCTTTCGAACTGCTAGGTTGGCAGGCGCTGGGACCGAACGACGGGAGCGCACCCCGCCGCGGGGATTCGAACCGCCGACCATGCGATCGGCAAGTCCTAGGCGCTGAGGTTTTACCCACAGCGCCACCCGCGCCTATAAAGCATCACTAATCCTGCCCGTCTTGGAGTTCTTCCCAAGCCTTCAAGTGGCTGCGAATTGCATAAGATAATTAGGAAGCAGTTCTTTTTGTCTGGGCTTGATCTTGACTTTGGTTGCCTCCAGACTGCCGGGATTTTGCGGGCAAGATGCAATAGCATCCCTGGAACATTTGCGTTTGCACAATTAAAGTGAATTAAAACACCCTGGCATGGCAAAGCCACTTAAAGAAAACAAACATGATGGCTCGGCTCGGCTTCCATGGTTTGAGGCGGCAATGTTTCTGAATACCAACTGCTGGAAACCCCAAGAGGAGAGAGGGCTCTTGTGCTAAGGTTCTGCTTGTGGGTTTCCCACAGGTGTTTGGGTGGCCACTGTGAGCCACTCACCTGCTCCAGCAGAGCTCCTCAAATGTTCTTATGGCAAGAAATACACTATAAAAAAGTGTGTTATAAATGACTAACAGGACAGTGTATAACCACCATGCAACCAATCAGGATGAATCCTCTTTGTCACATATACAGTTATATATATATATATATATATATATATATATATATATATAGTCATAAAGGTGAAGGTAAAGGACCCCTGACAGTTAAGTCCAGTTGCAGACGGCCCTGGTGTTGCAGCGCCCATCTCACTTTACAGGCCGAGGGAGCCGGCGTTTGTCTGCAGACAGTTTTTGCGTGGCGATTCCCGCCTCCCACCAGTTGGAATAATAAAGACACAGGACACCGTCATTTTAGGTTAATGGGCAAAAATTGGCCACAACTTTATTGGTTACAGGTAAGAGCAGTATTGGCTTAGGCATTGGTCCTATCAGACTATCTGGCTTCAGCCTGTTAGCATGAAAACCGGAAAGGGTTAACACCAGCAGGGGGAGCCCTGTGATGCACATCACTTGGAACTCCCCCCCCGGGTCATCACTCGGGGGCGGGCTTTAGGCCCTGGCCTCCATAGGTTTCAGATGAGGCAACGCCCCCCCGGAATCCTTTACCGGATTACCCTTAAATATATGGGGGAGGTGATGGCGCTCCCCCCCAACACATCTACATAATAATACCCCTACCAATGCCTAACCGCTAAACCAAAGATGTTGTGACGATTTGCTACGAGGTAGGTGAAAAACCAAATGGCCGGTACCAATTTGCCAAGTGGAAAAAATTCCTACAAGGCCCCTTAAAGGCGACACCACGTGAATTGTTGGGGGCGTGAGCCCGCAGCACCACCTCCTCCGGATGTTGGAAGTGGCTTTCCGGGTCATGTGGCCAACATGACTAAGCCAATTCTGGCACAATGGAACACCAAAACGCCATTTCCCTTCCCGCCGGAGTGGTACCTATTTATCTACTTGCACTTTTGGTGTGCTTTTGAACTCCTGCTAGGTTGGCGGGAGCTGGGACTCAGCAACGGGAGCTCACCCAGTCGTGGGGATTTGAATCGGCAAGCCCAAGAGGCTCAGTGGTTTAGACCACAGTGCCACCCGCGGGGTCATATAACCTCCCCACAAATAAAACAGAGTAATTGCATAATAAAGACAAGATATAGTCTAACTTCTGCATAAGCTTTGCGGATCAATGTTGAAGAAACAGGCTGTTTGGAGAAGCCCAGGGAGATGTGGGTTTGAGTCTCAACTCATCCAGGAATCTTGCTAAATGACCTAGGGTCAGTCACAATGGGGGAGGAGGGGGTGCGTTTCACAAGATATCCATATGGAGCCAGTGCATGTAGGAGTCAGCAAAGCCAGACATGTTCTCCCACCTCCAGTGCCCAGGCCTATGCCCAGATGCCCACACATTCAGTGGAATGCTGGAGGTAGGGTGTTGGGTTGTGTGTCTCAGAGAATGTGCAAACATGGGATGGGGGCTGATGAGTGCAGCCCCACTGCTCTTTTCTGTATATTTAATAAACATATGGAGGGGGTGTTGGAAAACGCCCTGGGGTGTCCCTGCAGCCCCCGAACTCTGAGCGTCCTCCGATATGCGCAGCTCTGGAAAAGGCATTTTCCTTCTTCTCCAGTGCGCTTCAGCGACATATATCAAATGATATATGCACACTAATCTCAGCAAGAAGCGTGAGACATTGTAGAGCTAATCTACGTATTTATTTACACACTATGTACAGACAAAGGAGTCATGGCGTCCTCTCTCTCCAGCTCTGAGAGAAGAACAGGCACAAGTAAAAGCAAAAGTACAGTACAATAGTACATATAGTGGTACCTCGGGTTACATACGCTTCAGGTTACATATGCTTCAGGTTACAGACTCCGCTAACCGAGAAATATTACCTTGGGTTAAGAACTTTGCTTCAGGATGAGAACAGAAATTGTGCAGCAGCGGCAGCAGGAGGCCCCATTACCTAAAGTGGTGCTTCAGGTTAAGAACAGTTTCAGGTTAAGAACGGACCTCCAGAACGAATTTAGTTCTTAACCCGAGGTACCACCATACAGCAGAAGAGATAAGACTGTCTTCCGTTCCCACACTCTTTCCAGACAGGCATGTGATTTACACCAATCTCATCTGCAGCATCGGAGGCGTGAAATACTAACAGGGGGTTCTTGTTTGTGAACAGCCAGAATCAGGGAGCCTAACCTATTTCATGGTGTTGTCGTGAGGATAAACTTGGAGAATGCCCTCTCCTAAATCTCATCTGTATGTCACTACAAACCCTTTGGAGGAAAAGGGTGCATTCTCTGTTTGACTATCAAAAGTGGGAATTGAGAGCCTGAAAAAGGAAGATGCATTTCCCAAGGGAAACTCCAAGTTCAAAATAGAGGACTTGCAGACAAATGTAGACAAAGCTGCACCGCTCCATCAATGAAACCCATCACGTTTGTGGATATTATTGATGTATTGAGTTCATATCTCACCTTTTTATATCCAAGGAGCTGGAGGTGGCACACAGGCTTCTCCCCACAAGTAGCCCTGTGAGGTAGGCAAGCCTGAGAGGCAGGGACAGGCCCAAGGTCACCTCACACTTCATGGCCAAGTGGGGATTTGAACTCCGGTCTCCCATATCCTAGTCTGGCACTCTAACCACTACACCACCCTGACTCTACACGAGATACAGTGGGACTAGCACAAAGCATGTTGCAAAAGTGTACAGTCCAGAGGACTGGATGTGTTGAAACAGCACATGTGATTTCGCAACTTAGAAGGGTATGAGACATCCCGTATGTTCTTTATCTGGAGCTGTGATGTGATCAAAAGTAAACCCTTCAAAATGTTCAGTTCAATAAGCCAGTCCCATTGCTGCCCTGCACTGGTGGTGTCCGGAAACAAATATTTGCTGGAAGGGGAAGTGAGCTGTTGTTCATTTGAAAATGTGCAATAGTTTATTGTACTCTATTGCTAGTACAGGGTCTAAGCAGAAAAGAAGATCTGGTTCAAAACAGACTTTATCTGTCAATGTATCATTGCTGTTGCTGTTGCTATCGTCCCGTGGTCAAGCTATCAGAGTCCCTTATTCGGCCTTTAGAACTAAGCACATTTATCTAGGAAGCAAATCCAGATGAAATTAGGTTCCTGTCACACATATGCACAACCAAAATAGCCCTTTCCTTCAGTGTGTGGATTTTAAAAACCACATGGTTAGGATGAACCAATCCATTGAGAAGGAGGGTTCTGGCTGGGTAAAAATACACATGAAACACTCCTTTCCAGCAGTGTGGGGTTGCCCCACAGAAATGTAGTTCCCATGCTGCATTCAGAAAAACAACTTACTTCTGAATACTGAATGAATCTGTCATTTGTGGCTCTCTAAGTTTCTCATTTTTCTAGTCTTTAACTCAGTTCTCCACATTTCTGCAGTGATTTGCAGGCCTTAAAAAAAAACAACGCATGAAAATTCAGCAGCATTTTAGCACTAATTTCTCTCAATAAATACAGTTCCCCTAACAGAATGCTTATTTTTTTTGCCCACATTTCTCCTTAAAATATGCATTTCTGTACATATTGTTTGGGTGGAGAACTGCGTCGCAAAATTCAGGTAAGTGCTAATTCTGAAGGATAGCTGCATATTGTTTGAGAAAGTGAGCATAAGGTCATTTCTCATTCTTGTGAGAACAAAATCATCATCATCATCAAACCTTTTATTGCCATCACATGCAAACATCCAAAACAGATCAATACAGAATTATCACTTCCCCAGTGGCACAAACATTTTCTGAAAGAAAAGAGGCAGAGCAGTCTATCGTCACATCTCTAGGTCTCCAGGAAGATCAGACATCAGCAGTGTATTTCAACGACAAAAAACCAAATAGAGATATTTAGCCACTAACTTGGTGAGCTCCTGATCATTCCCCAATAATAGAAAATATATGACCTTCAACTCTGGTTTCCATTTGGGGATACAGAGTTGATCTAGAAATTGCTGACGGAGATCAGCATATAGTTTACAATTAAGAACCATATGTGTGAGGGTTTCCACCAGGTGGACTTCACATGGGCAAGGAGAACAAAATCAAATTTCTCCTTTGTCCCTACTTTTGAGTAAACATGCTTAGGATTGTGCTACAACTTTCATGAAAAAGATGTTAAAATATACATTTGTTAAAAAACCAGAGACCTTCCTTTTAGGAATTACAGGAAATGAAATAAGAAGGAAAGACTGTAAACTTTTTCAATATGCGGTTACAGCAGCAAGAACTCTACTGGCCCAGAAATGGAAACAAGAAGAAATTCCGACGATAGAAGAATGGAGACTGAAGTTGACAGACTATTCAGAATTGGACAGATTAACTGGAAAAATTAGATATCTTAAAGACCAAAAGTTCATCGAGGATTGGGGGAAATTTGTTGAATATCTGAAAAGAATTTGTGATGTGCAAATAACGCTGGCGGGGTTTCAAGAAGCACTGTAAAAGTCGAGATATATTGTTAAAAAGCAATAGAGGTGGGAGGGAAGATCATTGGCAATATAATCAGAGAAATGCGTAACTGAGAGGTAAATATGGATGATTATCAGAGAAGTCGAAGGAAGTCAAAAAGGAATCAAATGTATGGAAATTTGTGCAATTTGTATAATTGTTTTGGAAAATGAACAAAAATTATATATTAAAAAACAAAGGATTGTACTACAATTTTCTGAAATACGCTTTGGAATTCTGTGGATTTCTACAGGATTTCTCCTTTTTAGTGAAATCTTAAGCCTTCCATCTGTTTTGCTGTTGAGAACTGGAACTGAAACATGGGGGAAATGCTTTCACTATTGCTTGCGTTCATTTGCAAATTGGCTCCTGACATCAGGAGCCTGTCCCAGCCGATGCTGAGTCTTCCAAACCTCCAAAACCCCAAACAATGAAAGTCCTAAGCTAGAGGACTCGTGCTTCGAGCTGCCTAAGGGCACTTTCGGTTGTGCTGCTGTTTCCCACTAGCAACTCGTGACGTGCAAGAACCATGATTCTACTCTGCTTCGGGTAGAGTCTTCTCCAAGCCTCTTCCATGGCATCCTCTGAGCCAGCCAGTTCTGCTATGCTCCTCAGAACTGTGGAACTGGAAAGCTCACAAGTGTCACAGAATACGTGTTGCACACTTGTGACAGACTTTATCTGTCAATCTATCATTGCTGTTGCCGTTGCTATCGTCCTGTGGCATCCTTGCTCTTTTAGTGTGGCAGCACCTGTACCTAGGTAAAGGTACCCCTGACCATTAGGTCCAGTCGTGGCCGACTCTGGGGTTGCGGCACTCATCTCGCTTTACTGGCCGAGGGAGCCGGTATACAGCTTCCGGGTCATGTGGCCAGCATGACTAAGCCGCTTCTGGTGAACCAGAGCAGCGCACAGAAACGCCGTTTACCTTCCCGCCAGAGTGGTTCCTGTTTATCTACTAGCACTTTGACGTGCTTTCGAACTGCTAGGTTGGCAGGAGCAGGGACTGAGCAACGGGAGCTCACCCCGTTGTGGGGATTCGAACCACCGACCTTCTGATCAGCAAGTCCTGGGCTCTGTGGTCAGTGCCACCCACAGCGCCACCCGTGTCCCTAGCACCTGTACCTAGGGGGATCAATTCTGTGCTGCTATTGAAGAAATTTGAATTCACTGTTGGACACGTACTCCGCTGTCTCTCAAGATAGATGGATACCTACAGCAAAACAAAGAGTTACCAACACTTGTATGATGCCTGAATCCAATGGTCAAGTTTCCACAGACAGAACGCCAGTCCTCTTTGCGATGGCACTATAAGCATCGATTGAATTGCAAGTGAAGAAACCGGTGCTTTAAGCAATTCCCAGCATTCCCAGCACATAAATTCGGTGGTGTGAAATAACTAGTGATTGCCATCATGCAATTTTCAAAGTGTTGGCTTTCTGTGGCAAAGATTCCTTTTGACTGTGCCCTCACATGGTGAAAGCTGGTCATTGCCAGAGGAAATCCAAGGTCTTCAACATGTTACCCTGCAAATGTAAAACAAAGAACATGACTAAGTAGGGGGAAGGGCTACAGCTCAGTAGTAGGGCATCTACTTTGCACACAGGAAATCCCAGTCACAATCCCTGGGATCTCCAGGATTGGGAATGTTTCCTGCCTGCAATATCTCCAGCTCTCCCAGTCAGTGTAGAGAATACCAAATAGCATGGACCAACGGTCTGACTCAGTACACGGAAGCTTCCTTATGTTCTCTTTGCGCTAACATATAAAAATGTAGCATGAGGATTGGCCCATGGCTTTCCTTGTTAGCTAATTGTTTGAGGTGAGAATGGGCAACGAATCAAATGTGACTCATTGTGTATCTTCTGAAATTTCACACGTTCAGCCTATCAAGCTATGACTGTAACTCTGCAGTGAATAATACGAGGTGTGAACTCCCGCTTAGTAAGAGCAATTTGGAAAATCACCACCCGTTCAACCTGACCTTCCTACTGTAAAGCGATGGCCTACGAACGGGTGGTATTTTGGCTGCACCTGTTCAAGTCCAGCACCTTTCATCTGCAGATCAAAATGGGCTTTAAAAGCATTTATTATGCTTCATAAGAAGCAAGAACGGTGTTATTATCCTCATTTTATAGTTGATGAAACTGAAGCTGGAGTTATGATTCCTGGCTCTGTGCTATAACCACTAGAGAGCACTTCCTCCTTTCGTGCTGACACCTGCCAAGCATCTGCTTTCAAAGAGCTGGGCTTTCCAACTGGTTTCGTAATGGGAGGATGACACATTTGGCATACCGGTGTAGATCAAAGCACATACCTTCCCAGTTCAATATCTTGTCTATTGTAGTAAACCAGGGCTGGTGCTTCAAAGAGAACAGACCACTCCTTCCATAATGCAGCCCCAGAATTGTGCAACTCTTCGCAAGGGAGGGGGAATCACAATATCTAAGCTTAGCGCACAGCTTCTTCTTACCCTAACACATGAAATCACCAACACCTCATTTTTTTCTGCCTACTAACATGGATGAAGCCCATGTAGAGCTGGAAGGAAGTTTCCACTTCTATTCGTGAGAGTCTTACTTCCGTTCTTACTCCTAGTAAATGTAGATAGGATTGCACATTCAGTGTACCAAAAAAAGTAAAAATTAAAAAAAGCCCAAAATTACATCTATATATCTGACTCAGTGTCATGGGGGCCCTGCAGATACCCTTTTTTTGTTGTGAATTCATGATGATTTTTCAGGGATGTTCTATATACCATCCCGCTTTCAAAACTGTTTCCAATCAGTGCATGGCTAGCAACTTCCTACTGAAATCCTGCAACTTTTTTATACCACAAATGTTCTGACTTATTTTTGTCCTGCTCTTGTTGTGCAATATAGTGTGAGAACATTGGGGAAGCGTCACAGGACAGTTCATAAAGCAGGGTGCTGTGTGGACAGTTAAGTATAAATCCACTAAATGTAAAGGTAAAGGGACCCCTGACCATTAGGTCTAGTCGTGGATGACTCTGGGGTTGTGGCGCTCATTTCACTTTATTGGCCGAGGGAGCTGGCGTACAGCTTCTGAGTCATGTGGCCAGCAGGAAGAAATTAAATAAACAACCATGCGACGAGAAAATTGAAAGAGAAATTTAACTATTGCAGGCAGAATACACATAAAAAATAGAGCAAGAAATGGAATCAAATTTGAGAATGGGTAAACAGAATAATTTTGATTTTGCCAACAAACCAGGTATGGCAACTCAAAAAGAGGAGAAATGAAAAACAAATAAATAGAATAAAAATAAATGAGAAATGTATAGATGATCCTAAGATAATAATGCAAATAGGAAGTGCTTCAGGTCCCCACCCACCCCGAGGGAGGAAATGACAGAGACTGCCCTCTGGGGTCTCCTAGGGTCTGCACAGACCTGGTGTGATTCAGAGTGGGCCTGTTTCTACCCTGAGATGGCCTTTGATTCCCCTCATCCTGTTCCTGCTGTAGACCTTCACTGCACTCCCCTCTTTCAAAGGTGGCAGACGTAGTGGATGTTTGGCGACATTGATATCTACCTCCCTCTCAGCCTCAACGACTCCTAATGTAGATCTGCACTCCCCCCCTTGCTGATTGGTGGGGAGGCTCCATTTTGTGGTTTGCCTCAGGTACCAAAATGTATTGGGCTGCCTCTGCCTCTGGGTGACTCCAAGAACCCTTGCACGGAATGTTATTCAAGGACAGAAAACGTCCAAGAAACCAGAGCTTGCACCTGTCATCTTGAGAAATCTGCCATGTCACTTCAAAACCCACCACCGAAAGGCGAGAAAGTTCCTGTTAAAAACCCCTGTGATGGTGCCTATTGTTGGGTTAAGGATTATAGCTGCTTAGTTCCACAAATTCATGTGCAAAAAATAGTGGTAATAATAAACTGCACACTCATCACGCACATCAGATAATTGCATGCCCTCCCATATGTATTTATACAGTCAGACTGAAGCAATTAGCAGAAATTAGTGTCAAAAGAAGCATCACATTTTGCATGCTCAGGGTTAGTAAAGCTTTGCAAGACTCTGCTCGGATTCTGGTAGTTGGAAACTGGCTGTGATTGTATTAAATATTTGGACAACTTTTAGTAACACAGCCCTTTCTTTGCATAGCACTACACCAGCCATGCAGCTAATCTGGTTGAAGCAGCTTCAGTTTTTGTCCTGCTAAGGCATTTTGTATTATCAGGAAGAAGGGAGTGAAACACTGTCCACCTGCTTTCCAGCTGCTTTGAATCTCTTCTGTAACCATAGGACTGTCACCTCATCTGTACCCTCGAACACCTTGAGTCCCAAAACTGGGACACAGACTTCCTGTACATGCTTCTGTGAGAGTCATGTGACCCGTGCGAGATCACAGAGCCCAAAAAACACACTTGGGGGCAGTGGCGTAGCGTGGGGGGTGCAGGGGGGGCCGGCCGCACCGGGCGCAACATCTGGTGGTTAGGGTTAGGGGGCGCAAATCCACGGGTTAGGGGGCGCAAATTACTTGCCTTGCCCCAGGTGCTGACAACCCACGCTACGCCACTGCTTGGGGGGGACGGACGTTCTCTCGTGCAAGAAAACAGGATATCCCATTGTGGGGGAATGGGACACTTGCAGGTTATGCTCATTTAAACCCCCATGTAGAAGTGGAGAAGAATTTCATTTGGTCTGTGCAGCTTTAAGCAAGTTGAATTAATTCACACCTCCCAAACTAAATGCACAGATTGAGTTGTAATTATCCTTCAGATTTTGCATTTCTCCAGATTTCGTGCTATACTTCTTGGCTTTAAAAGTGTGCTAGTATGCATTTTAAAAGTATGTACTTTAAGTTTTAAATGTGTTTAGAAGCACATGCATGGGGATAAAATATATATTTAAATACCTAATATGGAAATAGATTTCTATTCCACACCATCACCTGCTGCTGCCAGGGAAACATGTGACCTTGCATAATGATAGCCTCACATCATCAGACACACGTTCCCACATGTTATTGGGAAGTTCTGGGTTCGCACATGACATGTTTAGGTGTACACTTGAACCATTGGTGTACATCTAAAAACATAACAATGTGGAGCAGCACTTTTAGTTTAAATTAGCGATGGAGAAACCTTTGCAGTCCAGGGGCTGCATTCCACCATGGAAAACTTTAGTGGGTGGGATCTGAAGCAAAAGTGGCACAGATGTGATGCTTACCTTTCTAAAAATAGGCTATATTCCAGGTAAAGTTCACTGGGGTTTTTAATGCACACATGAGCACTGAAGAAAGGGTGTGGCCAGTGAGGGATGCTACCTGGGGTTGTATGATTAGGTGAGAGTCCCTAAGGAGAGACGAAGGGGACCACAGGTCTGCATTTGGTTCCCTAGCCTGAAATTCCCCACCCCTGATTTAGATGGCAGGACAAAGGGTACTTGACTCTATCTCCAGGTAATGCTCTAAGGCCATGGTTCCCAACATGGGGCACACACTCCACAGGGGGTTAATTTGATTTTTAAGGGGAGCACTTCGAGAATGAGTTATTAACAGTGAATGGCCTTTTAGGCTTCCTCCACGTGAATAGGAGTTCACTTTTTGAATAATAATAATTATATGTCACTGGGGGTGGGGGGAACATCGGGATTTTAGAGATGCTTAGGTGGGGCATGGCCCAAAAAATGTTGGCAACACTGATCTAAGCAAAAGAAGAAGGCACTCCACCAAGGGGGGAAAATGGTTTTTCCCAAATGTCCCTAGGCATGTGTCACTGCCGTTAGCCCATGGTGAATAATGCACTTGATCACTTTCGCAGAGATGGGACCCATGCAAGGCAATAAAGGGAAGGGGTTGGGCTGGGGTGGTCGGGACACAGTCATCTCCTGTTTCCTGGAACCAAGGGGGCTCCACTTCTCCTTTCTATCTCCCATCACTGAGCTAACAGGAAGTCCATTTCCACCCCAAGCCCTGACGCTGAACTCTTGACATAGGCACGCACCCAGGGCTTGCACAAGATCTCAAGGGGTTCGCTCTACTTACTCACTCTTCTGCCTTAATCTAGCTCCCCTATCTGTTCTCAGGGTCTGGTCTCCTGCTTCCTCTTTGTCACCCTGCCGTTGCACAAGATGAAACCAAAACCTAACTGTACAAGTGGTGGCTGGGGGACTCCAAAGAGGGAAGGGATCCCGTACATCCTGCATCGCTGAGGGGGGTGGAGGTCATTTACGGGAGTTACAATCAGGCAGTTTCTAAATGCAGCATCCTACAAACTCCATTCATATCCGCTTCCCCAAATAGTGTTGGGTAAGAACTTTCCTGGACGATACAGGAGCTGGAATCGATCTGCTCATCACTCCTCGAAGCTAAAACTGAAAGTTCTAATTTACCAAAGATTAGAAAAGGAAGAACATGCTCGTTATCAGGGGGTATTGGAGAGAGTAGGTACGGAGGAGGAATTTGATTTGATTGCGTTTGCGCTTTCTGAAAAATACAAGAATTGAAGCAAAGCCATTCTTGAAAATTCACGCTTCTCAGAGCTTTGCATGGGAATATTCCAGCCAAGTCTTGCGTACCTATATGCATATACTAGAGTAAAGTGTGCAGAATAATGCATATAATAGTGAACAGTGCATACAAAAATGCATTATATTACAGGGAAATTGCTTTCCAAAAATGTGTATGTTTGGAAAAACTGCATTAAAATTTGGTATGTTAGGAGAAAGATACACAAAAATGCTGGTGTTTTTTTAAAAAAAAAATATCACAAACTGATGTGGAAATGTAGAGAACTGAAGACTGGAAAATGAGAAACTGCCAATGACAGATTTGATCGTTTTTCTTCTTTTTTCCCCCCTTAACTATTTTTTGAAAGCACATGACTTTCCCCAAAGAATCCCAGGAATTATAGAATTGAAAGGAGTAAACTGCAGGTCATAGGATTCTTTGAGAGAAGGTATGACTGGTACTCGTGTGTGTGTGTGTGTGTGTAATTTTCAAGAAAAAAGAATAAAAACATAAA
The DNA here is from genome assembly GCF_027172205.1 of Podarcis raffonei. Lineage (NCBI taxonomy): Eukaryota > Metazoa > Chordata > Lepidosauria > Squamata > Lacertidae > Podarcis > Podarcis raffonei. Next base: position 81,082,124 of record NC_070607.1, read on the forward strand.
CATAAACATTATCAAAACAATTAGTCCCGACCCCACCCCTTCCTTTCCCAGAACAGAAGATTTATGTGTCAAATTTTCTGCCATCTTAAAGCAGAGGAACAAAACAAATTCAGAGCTGGAATTCACACACACACACACACACACACGTACACCAGAAAAAATACTATCAGATCAGCCTATTTGGAAAAAATCTGGTTGGCTGCAGGTCCCAAGGTTTATGTGAGCTGATCATGGTAGCCAGCTAGACAATATTTTTCATGATAATAAAATGTTTCCTCTTGGCCCATTGGAGAACTAAAGCACCAAGAAAAATGCAGCGGGGGCATTTTCTTTATTTATTTTTTGCTATGTCATAAGTGGTGCTCACGTGCACACTGCCCATAGCCTCCCTGTAAAATAATCAAGACCAGTGTTCAGTAAAGAACAGATATAATCTAACCTCCGTGTAAGTTTTGTGCAGGCAAAGCAGAATGAATGCTCAATAAACAGCTGTTCTGAAGGAAGCCACAGTCCACTGCATGCCAAAAGGGCACCCATTTTGTGAACAGAGAAATATGGAAAAACATAGGCACTTATGGACTGTGTGTGTGTGTGTGTGTGTGTGTGTGTGTGTGTGTGTAGCATGCCCTTTGTACATGGAAACTGTTGCACCGCATATGAAAGGCAAGGACTCCCAACTGGTTATGCAACAGTCGTCGGTTGATTGGCATGTGACTAGGGTTATGCAAGAGCAGGTCTTGGCACTACCACTGGACAAAATAAATGTTTCTAACATGTGTGGCATCTTCAACTTGATCATCTCACCGCAAGCCCTGATTGGCACTAGGAAGTTTCAAAACTTTAAATGTGTCAGCCAGGTAGAACAGGTATAATGCAGATTTAGTTGAGTTTGATTTAGATGAGTTATTTTATTTTTTTAAAGGAGTGTGACTAATCTGTCAAAGCATCAGGCAGACGAGGAAGAATATCAGCAATGGAGTGCTGCATCAAAAGCCCCTTCCTACCATCCATAACAAGTCTGCATTGGGTAAGACTCCACCTTTCAAGTGCCATAAAGCAATAGAGTGACTTTCCCCCTAGTAAGGGCTTTGTTGTTTAGTATGTCCCACGGAGAACCTTACGGTCTTCAAACAAAAACATTTTGAGGGTCCTGGGCCACAGGGAGGTTAGGCTGGCCTCAACCAGAGCCAGGGCTTTTTTGGCCATGGCCCCGATCTGGTGGAACACTCTGTCACAAGAAACTAGGGCCCTGTGGGACTTGACATCTTTCCTCAGGGCCTGCAAGACAGAGCTGTTTCACCAGGCCTTTGGCCAAGGCACAGTCTGACCCCCTCTTTTGGTAATCCTCATAAAACTCTAGCCCATTGGTTGCCATTAATTTGATTTTGAATTGATTTTAGAATGAATTGATTTTAGAATGCTCTGAGCCCAGCTTCAGCTGGGCAGGGCAGGATATAAATAAAAATTTATTATTATTATTATTATTATTATTATTATTATTATTATTATCAATTCTTTAGTGTGAAAAAGCTTTGGAAAAATACGTCAAACGAAGCTCTTAGTTTGATTATTATTATTATTATTATTAAAAAAGGAAGCTAGTAACCTATAAAACTGGATGGTGGGAGCACTGCAAATTCTAAAGAAAACGAAAACGAAAGAAAAACTCCCTGTTGTCATGGTTTGACCAACGTTGCGAATTTCAAAGAAGTCATCTTACTTGGAAAACTGTCTGATGTTATTTCTCTTGCTTCACAAAAACAGCTTTCCTCAAACTGGTGCCTTCTCGATGTTGTGGACTGTATCCAACTATGTCCTAGTTGGACCCAATGAAATTAATGGGACCACAATTGCAGGCACTCCACGAATCCTGGCAACTTCCATAAGATGAAGATTGAAGAGTTTGGACTCTTTAGGGAAGAGGTGAGTAAGAAGAGGGAACACGTTGGAAGTTCATAAAATTACGCATGGTATGAAGGAAGCAGGGCATACTGAAGCTGCACAACTCACACCCACAAGTGATGGCCACCATCTTGCATTAAAAAAGGACTAGACAAATTCTTGGAAGGCAAGGCTATCAGTGCCTCTTAGCCAAGATGACAATGTTTGCATCCACTATCAGACGAATCATTCCTCTGAGTTGCTGGGAATTGCAAGTGGGCTCTTAGCTTGCAAGGCTTCCCATAGGCCTCTAGTTGGCCACTGGGAGAAGAGGATTTGGAACTAGATGGGCCATAGGCCCAATTGAGCAGATTTTTGTTAAATAAGCAAAACCCAGAGACATCACCTTACCAACAAAGGTCCGTATAGTTAAAGCCATGGTTTTTCCCAGTAGTGATGTATAGAAGTGAGAGCTGGACCATAAAGAAGGCTGATCGCCAAAGAATTGATGCTTTTGAATTATGGTGCTGGAGGAGACTCTTGAGAGTCCCATGGACTGCAAGAAGATCAAACACATCCATGCTTAAGGAAATCAGCCCTGAGTGCTCACTGGAAGGACAGATCGTGAAGCTGAGGCTCCAATACTTTGGCCACCTCATGAGAAGAGAAGGCTCCCTGGAAAAGACCCTGATGTTGGGAAAGATGGAGGGCACAAGGAGAAGGGGACGACAGAGGACGAGATGGTTGGACAGTATTCTCGAAGCTACAAACATGAGTCTGACCAAACTGTGGGAGGCAGTGGAAGACAGGAGTGCCTGGCGTGCTTTGGTCCATGGGGTCATGAAGAGTCGGACACGACTAAACAACCAAACAAACAAACGAAAGCAAAACCCAGTAATTGTCAAATACTGCAGAAATTGTGGGTCCTTCTCCATGAATCTTACCATCTTGTCTGGATGAAGTTTCAGCTTATATGCCTTTAGCCAGTCTATCACTGCATTCAGACCATAGCTGTCAACTTTTCCCTTTTTTAAAGGGAAATTCCCTTATTCCGAATAGGATTCCTCGCAAGAAAAGGGAAAAGTTGACAGCTATGATTCAGACACCTGCACAGAACTTAGTTCCCCCACCTCACCCAGCCCCTGTAATACAGAGGAAGGTTATCAGCATTTTTATGATGTCCTGCTCCAAACCTGTCAATTTCCCATAGGATCGTGAGAACTAGCACACAATGAACTAATGAGGGTAGAGACAAGATGATTGTGAAAGAACAACAGTATTCTAATCAGGGGTGTGGCATTTTATGTTGGAGCACTGAGATCAAACCTTGTCCTTGGCTGGATTTCCACGGGTATAAATCAGTTGATTACGCACTGGGGGCAGCTGTGTAGCCCTTTAAACTGATGCTCCATTGACCCTCCCATATGTGTTCCCCAGAACCAAAACGTAAGCCTCTGAGATGCCATTAACAACAAATAGGCAATATTTAACTTTTTCATCTTTCGCATATTCTTAATAACAAGCAACGCAAGTCTATAAAACCAGATGCTCACAGTTTGTTATTTTAGAGCTGGGTTTTTGGCAACAGCAAAGGGGGTAAAGCACTTCATGGTGCTTGGAATCCTTACTTATTGAAGGATAATTTATCATGTTCATAATGTGCCATTGTGCCTTCTGCAATGCTATGGCACTGCTGAAGCTAAGCAGGCATTGACATGATCTTTGCCTAGTCAGGAAAGCTCCGGGAAGTCACGGAAGGTGTTCTGAGGTTTTTCTTTAAAGAGAGAACTGAATGATTAATATCAGCAGTATTGCATATATCAAATGGGAACTGCAACAAAATGTTGCAGTGCAAAATTAACTTCAATTATAAGATATCAATCAAATCAAAAGTTAAGAATGGAGTGGAAGTATTTCGAAGATTATACAGTGGTACCTCGGGTTAAGTACTTAATTCGTTCTGGAGGTCCGTTCTTAACCTGAAACTGTTCTTAACCTGAAGCACCACTTTAGCTAATGGGGCCTCCCGCTGCTGCCATGCGGGTGCCACACAATTTCCGTTCTCATTCTGAAGCAAAGTTCTTAACTTGAGGCACTATTTCTGGGTTAGCAGAGTCTGTAACCTGAAGCGTATGTAACCTGAAGCGTATGTAACCCGAGGTACTACTGCATGTCAAAATATTGTTCTAAAAATGACATGTTAATAGGCTTAGTATAAAAAATGTCCCAAAATATTTTTTTGTACATTGCACACTGATGCCTTCCCCCAAGCCTGCAGATATTTTCTGTTTGGGGTTAGGTAGTGTCATCTTGACTACAGAAGAACAAGCACTTGGAAAATGAGTTCACGGTTAGTATATAGCAGGGGTAGTCAATGTGATGCCCTTGAGATATTGTTGAATTTCCATCAGTCCCAGCCACCATGCGAGTTGGAATTCAACATCTGAAGGATTGGCTACCCCTGATATGTAGGGAGAAATAGGAAGTAGTAGTGGAGGTGGCTCAGAAGGCCTATCTACTAATACCTTCCACATGCAAAACAGATACCCTGCCACTAAGCTACAGCCCCACTCCACCCCTGTTGCACGTGTCGAAGTGCAGAGGGCCAGGAGGCCAGCTGGCAAGCCCCAGCTCGGCCGACTCCTTCCATCTGCTCGTGCTCTGACGGAAATCAGCAACCCAGGCTTCAAAGCCAGGGCACGCTATCAGCAGAGAGAACTGTGCATACAGGATAGGCATGAGGCTTGTGGAAGCATAATACAACTACAGATTTATTAATCATAAATCAGGACAATGAAACACGTCGTCTCTCTTTCTCGTTGTATCAGAGAGAACAGTAAAAGCAGAAGCTATACACAACGGAAGTTCCCAGCAAGCTGTGCTGGAATGTAAACAGACATGTGACACGCAACAATTCCACATGTCTGCTCCTTAAGGTGGAATGGAAATGTCAACATCACGTAGGGGGTGATAAGTCAAAACTGCTCAAGGACCCTTTGAAAGCTTGATACAGCCCCATTGGTATTGATGGATTGGGTTGGGTACTCTTGTTATCAACGGAAATGCCAGTTTGGTTCTTCAGATCATAGAAGACCTAATAAGCACTTTATTTTATTTTATTTGAGATAGGGAAGCAGCAAAATAAAAATAAGCAAGGGCGACATCAGCAGAGGGGTTGAGGAGACTCAACCTGAATGACTGTCGGCTGCATTCCTGCCTTTTATCTGCCTTTTAAAGACATTGAAAGAGGTGGAAGACTAGGAGATGGTTCTCCAGCTGTCTAGTTCAGCTCTTACACAAGCCAGGATATTCTTTGCCCCAAACAGAAAGCATCAGCCGTGCCAGAGGAACATCCCTTCATCTTTGGGTGGGGTGACACAAACTGACAAATGCAGCATTTGTGTTTAATTTGCATTTCATATTCCAAAGGGGTCTTTTCTTTTGGCTTTTGGCTATATCGAGGCCCAGAACACACCCAGCCTTGAGCGTTCTTGCAAACACATAGCGCTTTCTGCGCTGCTGTGTAATAATAGGGCCTTTATTGCTATTGTCTCAACAAGTGCAGATCGTTTATACCTATTTTTGGCTCACATGGCTGCCCTCATTACTCTGATTTATAAAATCTACTTTTGGCAACCAATCCCTTCACAAGGTATAATAAGGTAACCTGCCCTCCCTGTTTCCCTGTGGTAGCGATAAGCCCTGTGGGTATATGGAACGTGGTGAACATTGCAAAGAATAACAATGGGGGTACTGTGGTGCTTGGGAGTCGAACGGGTAGAACACAGAACAATGGAGTCCATTATTGTCAGCTTCAACAACACATGAAGTGTTAAGGAGGATATCTAAATGGAGTTTATATTACAGGTCAAAGTATACACGCCACCTGTGTGAAGAAAAAACAACAACATCCGGACTCCAGTGTACTCATAAGGAAGTCCATTTGGCACCATTCTCAACTCTCCTCTGTAGTCCCGAGGCAACTGTACTAGAATTTGTCTAATAATTACCTTCTAAATTGGTGTCCATCTCATCTTGTGGTTATAAATTCCATGGGTAGTATTCAACTAAGTTTTACTTTAATAGAGCCCACCCATTAAAATTAAGGGGTCTATTCTGACTAAAACTTAGCTGAAACCCTATAGTTTCAACCAGGGCCAGCCCAAAGCATTTTGCTACCTGAGGTGAAGCTCAAAATGGTGGACACTCACATGCCTCCATTCTTCATACAGAAGCTGACTGGACTGACAGGTGAATCTTACTTCAACACTGGTGATTAGAGAGCACCTTCTATGTACCTGAGGACAGTGGGCTAGCTTGGGAGGCCCAGGGCAGGCCACAGGGCAGTTTTATCCTCCAAAGGCATGCTGCTGCTCCCTGTACAATGGTGACTACTGCGTGAGGCAGCCATCTGACAATGCCTAATGGTGGTGGGTAAGTTCTATCTGTATCTTTCTCTGTGCCAACTTCTCTTTGCCAACTTCCATAGTGTCCCCTACTGGTCCTGTTGAAGCAGAACAGCAGAAAGTAAGGAGAAAGGGAGGGGAAAAAAACATACTGGTTTATTCTTTCTTTCCCCCCTGCTATTGCTCAATCACGTGGCACCACTGAAGTTGTCTCTGCCTTCATTTGGAAAGAAGAAGAGCCCTGCTCAGTCAGGCCAAAGGTCAACCTAGTCTAGCATACTTTTCTCACAGTGGACAACCAGATGCGGATGAGAAGTCCACAAGCAGGACCTGACCACAACAGTCTCCAGCAGTCTCCACCTGACCTCTTGCAGTCTCCAGCAGCTGATATTCAGAGGTTTACTGTGCCCAGCACTGGAGGTAGAACATAACAGCTCTCAGCATCCTTCACAAGCCACAATTCCCAGGGCATTTGTGGAAACCTTGGGTGCTTAAAATCATATTATGCTGCTTTAAGTGCACATTGCGGCCAGGGTCATTGTCTCAGCTGTCCTCCAAGATCAAGTCCCTTTCAATTTCAGTTCACAGAGTGTCATGATTAAGTCTCAGAGGTGGATGGTGTTCGTTGGGACTGGTGGGGAAGAAGGGCGAAAGGCCAACGGTAGGGGGACCCAGAGCCAATGAGAGCTGGAATGAATTTATTCAAGTTTGACCTGCATGCACCTCCCTGCTGAGTTCGACAATGATTCAAGAGGAGGAAGCTAACAGTCAGTGGCACCTCTTGGACTTGATGAAAGCAGAGGGGCAGGTAAATGGGGCAGACTGTGTTTGGTGCGGACAGTGCCCCATTCCTCCTAATAAACCAGCCTTCACTGTTAATATATACCGTATATTAGGCTCGAGTCTAATGTGCAACCTTAATTTTTGCAAGGGTAATTTGTCCCCAAAAAGGTGAGTATTAGATTCGAGAAAATATGGTAATTTAATTAAACCTAATAGACAACAACTGGGAAAAGGTTTAAAACCAACTCCATACCCCTTATCAAGGAAAAGAAGAAAGGGTTGTGACTCCTGGGAGACATTGGGTGCAGCCTCCTCCCATACGTAACTCCTTGGGTCCTGAGATCATCTTCACAGGCCCTTCTCCAGGTGCTCCTGCAAAGCGAGGGGAAGGCCTTTTCGGTGGTGGCACCCTGACTGTGGGACACGCTCCCCAGAGAGGCTCACCTCCTGCCTGCTTTGTGGTATTTTTGTCATCAGGTAAAAACTTATTTCCCACAATTAAAAAACCTAATGTCTGTTTACTTCTTGGTCATCTTTTATGTTTTTTAATAGTCCTCTCTTTCCACCCCTTTTCCTCCCCCCCACCCCATCACCATCTGTTTCCTCTTCCTCCCTCCTTCCTCCCCCCTTTCCCTCTTGTTCTGGGAAAACATAAAGAAGAAGAAGGTGGCAGCCGTATTCCTGGCATGACCCACCTCTGGTTGCCTTGCACACAACCCACGGGTTGAGGACACAGTCATGGACTAAAGAGGTGGAGAAAAGTATAGAAAATGCTAGAAGTGCAGGAAAGAAGAAAACTGTGTGCATTTGGGCCCTAGAGGGAAGGAGATTGCACCATCATTCTGCAAGGGAACTTAGCATTCTCTGCTCCGAGGGAGGGAGAGGGAGAGGAGCAAGGAGGGAGGGCCCTGGGTTTGTCATGCCTTCAGCAGGCAGAGCATTCAGCCCCTGGGTAGGGAGCAACCAGCATCGTTATGTTAGGAGAGGCTCCCTGCTCCACACCAGGCAGGGCAGCTTGGCTCAGAGGCTCAGCTCTGGAAGAAAGATCCTTTTGCATTGTTAACATAGGGAAGCCACTGGTTGGACTCTCAAACTCCCCTTCAGCCCTGGCCAGTATGGCTAACAGTTGATGGGCATTGCAGTTCAACAACAGTCAGGGTACCATAAGTCCCCCTAGCCCAGTTATATAGCAAGGGGAACAAATCCCCCACCCCCTTGGCTTTGAATCAACTTCTTCCAAAGTGGTGGGCAGGTGCACGTACAGGGACAAAGTGTAGTGGTAATTTTAGACCACAGACTTCATGGGATACCTCAGTCGGTAGAGCACGAGGCTCTTAATCTATGTTTCTATGGTCTTACAGAATGGTCCTCTTTAGATGGCAGTCTGCATTACTTCACTTGTTTAAAAAAGTGTGGTAAACTCAGTACTCACATGGCAGCAGGCTTTGTGTTCTCCACTATCTTTTTAAAATTTATTTATTTATTATTTATTTTTATGAACAGAAATTTACAATCAAACTATTTGTGTAAGCATTTTGTGAGATTCTCTGAATCTCGTGACTCCCCCCTCATACCCTACATGGGTCTTTATTACAATCATTAAGACTACATATCAATATGTTCTCCACTATTTTCATTTTTCCAGATAAATCGTCGTTACTTTACAAGCAATTCTTATAGTCCAGCTAAAGTTTTGATTTGCTGACAATGGTCTCCTAAGTAAATTATCAGTTTTCCCCATTCCCTTTTAAAGTCCTTGTCTTCTTGGTGCCTGAGTCTCCTGGTTACTTCTGCCATTTCGGCATAGTCCAGCAGTTTGGATTGCCATTCTTCCCTCATTGGGGTTTTTGCTTCTTTCCATTTTGGGGGCTAGTAGCATCTGTGCAACTGTGTTTTAATGTACCGTATTTTTCGTCCCATAGGACGCACCTAGGTTTTTGGGGGGGGGAATAAAGGAAAAAAACAATATTTCCCCCCCAGGCACAGGGCTGGCACGGGGGAAGCCCGAGCTTCCCCCGACCCTAGTCCCCAGAACAGCCTGCTATCCGCAAGCCTGGGGAGCCGCGCCGGTCTCCCCAGGCTTGCAGAGAGCTGCACGAAGCCCGGGCGCGCTCTCCAGCGCAGCCGAGGCTTTGGAATGCAGGCAGCTCTGCGCAACCTTTGGGAGCCCGGCGCAGCTTCCCGCCGGGCTCCAGAGGGTTGCGCAGAGCTGCGCAGAGCCCAGGAGCGCAGGCAGCTATGCGCAACCCTCCGGAGCCCGGCGCGGCTTGGCGCCGGGCTCCCGAGGGTTGTGCAGAGCTGCGGGAAGCCCGGGAGTGCAGGCAGCTCTGCGCAACCCTTCAGAGCCCGGCGCGGCTTGGCGCCGGGCTCCTGAGCGTTGCGCAGAGCTTCCTGAAGCCTGGAGAGCGAGAGGGGTCGGTGCGCACCGACCCCTCTCACTCTCCAGGCTTCAGCGAAAGCCTGTATTCGCCCCATAGGACACACACACATTTCCCCTTCATTTTTGGAGGGGAAATAGTGTGTCCTATAGGGCGAAAAATACGATATTTTTAATCTCTTGTTGGAAGCTGCCCAGAGTGGCTGGGGAAACCCAGCCATATGGGCGTGGTACAAGTAATAAATGGTGATGGTGATGGTGATGTCACGTATATGACACAGTGTCACTTTAATGTGTTCCCCACTATCAATCCCTCCTTCCCGATTCAGTCTGAAACGAATACAACAGAGGTTATAGTTCTCCAAATCTAGTGCCCCAGCCACGAATTTATCCTTCTTGTGGCCCACCTATTTCTGCAGGATGCTGTGTTCTAGGAAAAGAGACACACTCATAGGAGACTCAGTTGGAGAGAGAGGCATGCTGAGATTGACTATGGTTGCCTAAGGGAGATGCATCATTCTAACAGGGAGGCTCTCAGAATCCATTTCTGCTTGAAATTCTAGACATAATACAGTACTTACAATGGATTTCAACGGAAACAAAATCCTGCAGACTTTTACACCTCATTGAAGAATACCTTGCCTGTTTTGCTTCCTCTTTCCTGTGGCTTTCTTCATTCTGCTTCCTTCCTTCCTAAGAACAGATAGAGATACCTGCTGAATCAGGCTAAAGGCCTATCTAGTCCAGAAGACAGGAGTGCCTGGCGTGCTCTGGTCCATGGGGTCACGAAGAGTCGGACACGACTAAACGACAACAGTCCAAAATTCTGTTCTCACAATAGCCAGCCAGATTCCTGTGGGAAACCTGCAAGGCATGATCTTTACCTCCTTTCCCCTCTTTCTGCGGTTCCTCAAATTTGTTTTTAATATCTTCTGCAATCCAAATTAACTTAATTTGCTCATTTATTCATCTTCTTTAAATATAATGCAGGTTGTTACAACAATCCTGCCAATGTTTTTATCTGTTTATAATTTATCTGTAAATATTCAATAAACCATTTCCATTCTTTTGTAATAATAAAAAAATTGTTATCTTGATTTCTTATTCTTCTGGTAAAGTTTCACCAATTCTGCATATTCCATAAGTTTTTGTATCTATTTTTCCTTTGCTGGGACTTCTGCTTCTTTCCATTTTTGGGCAACTAACATTCTTGCCGCTGTAGCCGCATACATGAATAAGTTTCTATACATTTTAGTTAGTTCTGTCCCTATAATTCCCAAAGGAAAGGCTTCTGGGTTTTTATACAAAGGTTATTTTAAACATTCTTTTCATTTCATTATATATCATTTCCGGTAAGCTTTAACCTTACTACAAGACCACCACATATGATAGAAAGAACCTTCTTTCTCTTTACATTTCCAGCACTTATACTATCTAGATTTATACATTTTTTGCCAACTTATTGTGTGTTAGCTGTAGGGCAGAATCTGTGCACAACAGCACTCTTCCCACTCACGATTGGGACGCTTATGCAAGTTAATTTACGAGTGGAGCCAAGTCAGAAATTTTTGAAAGAATGTTTCCCACTCAAATTTGGGAGCTTGGTGATGGTGGCGAGAGGGATCCTGAAACCCCAATGACACCGCTCACCTGCCTTTTCAGTGCCACTTGGTCATGTGTTCATGTCAGTGACATCCAGGTTTCTTCCAAGGAACCAGGGGCCTACCCATCGGCTGCCATGAAGGCAGTTGGACGAGAGTTGACCTATGATTACAGTTGGGATTCATCTAAGGAAGGCAGATAAATCTAATTCAATCCACATTTTAACATGAACTTAGCTAATTTGCAGTTCCCAAAACAATATGTGCATTTCCTCGAATTTTGCAGTGCAGTTCTTCAACGAAAGGAATACGGAAATACATATTTTATGAGAAAGTGTGCATTATGTTAGTGAAAATAAGATACAAAATGCATTATATCAGGGGAAATTGCCAGCAAAAATGTGCATATCAGAGGAAATTGCATACAAAAGCTGTATATTAGGAGAAATGGGTGCAAAAATGCTGGTAAATGTTCTTTAGTTTTAGTGATTTTTTTGTTATATTTCCCATCTTGAGTGTTTTATTGCTATTGATTTGCATTATTTGTAATATGCTTTGATGTTTTATCATTGTTTTACATTTTAATGTGGTTGTAAGAATATTTTCTGACAAATGAGTCAGAAATTCATTCATTCCACCACTCACTGAACAAATGATGCTTATGAATATCTGCTAGCCTGGGTCGCAGTTTGTTACTTGCGTTTTAGCCTAAGGGCCCAGGCCAGTTTACAATGATTAAAGCACAATATTTAATGTTAAAACACAGTATAGTGGTACCTCTGGTTAAGAACTTAATTTGTTCCAGAGGTTCGTTCTTAACCTGAAACTGTTCCTAACCTGGGGTACCACTTTAGCTAATGGGGCCTCCCACTGCCGCCGTGCCGCAATTTCTGTTCTCATCCTGAAGCAAAATTCTTAACCCAAGGTACTATTTCTGGTTTAGCGGAGTCTGTAACCTGAAACGTCTGTAACCCGAAGTACCACTGTATTGCACAGTTTAAAACAATTTAAAATTATAGAAATAATCTGACCCCAAAGATTATTCTAAGAGGTTTAGGCTTTAATCCTTAACTGAGAACCAGGACAAAGCATCCTATATCATTTTGTTGGATATCTGAGATTTCAGCAGATGTGACTTGCAGGTTGCCACCCTCCTGGTGATGCTAGCCTTCCTACCATTTGTGATTCCATCCCCAGCTTTTGAAGACTATGGGAGCATGATTTGGCTAACAACGGTGAAGGTTAAGGGCTTAGATTTCAGCTGCAAACACACCATGCATTATTTTAAAGCACATTTGAAGCATGCACCTCTGCAAGAATCCTGCGAACGGTGGTTTACCCCTCACAGAGCTACAATTCCTGGCACCCTTCCCAGGATTCTTTGTGAGTGTGTGCTATCAATGTATGGTATGTGTGCCGCCTTCATTAGGAGCTCTCTTGCCGCTTCCCCTTGCAAAATCTGCCTTGTGGAGAGAGCTCTCTTCCAAACGGTTTGGAAGAGCATCTCCAAAGAGCTCCCTCTAAGAGGTGTGGGAGGCAACACCATCTCTTCCTCCCCGCTGGCTGCATTGGCAGTAGACATTCCATCACACATGCCTTCCTGATTCCTTGCATCACATTCTGGGAGAGCCAAAGGGGAAGGTTTGACCCCAGAGGACCTCCTTCTAGGAAAGACCCTGTGCTCTTTCGCCCTGCCTCTCTGTGAAGCGTGGGGGAACTGACTCAATTTGTGAGGCAGAGAGCTGCTGAGTTCTTAGATTCCAGGACCAAGAAATACTAATAGGATCCATAAGGTTTGGAGCCAGTTCTGGGAGGTTTCCGAACCTTCTTTGCTTTCCCCCGCAGAGTTTTGACACATATTCCAGTAAACTCATTCATTATCTAGACCAGCTTTGATTCTTTGGTGCAACTGCAGATGAGTCAAATGAAATTCAGAAAGGAATTTCCCAACCAGCTCCTCTTGAGGCGAGAAATTTCACTGATCCCCTAAGAACACAAGAAGAGCCATCTGGATCAAGCCAGTGACCCATCTAGTCTAGCATCCTATTCTCACAGTGACCAGCCAGATGCCTTTAGGAAACCCACTAGCAGGACCTGAGTGCAGGAGTACTTTCCCTAGCTATCATGGTTAGCAGTCATTGATAGCATGATCCGCCATGGATTTGTCCATTCTGAAGCCATCTAATTTGGTCCCCATCCCTGCCTTCTGTGGGAGTGAGTTCCATAGTTTAACTATGGGCTGCATGAAGAAATTTGTTTTGTCCTTCTTGTATCTTCCAACATTCAACTTCATTGGGCGTTCACAAATTCTCATGTTGTGAGAGCTTTTTTCAGCCCACGTTCTCCATGTCATACATAATTCTATAAACTTCTATCATGTCACCTCTCGCTTGCCTGGTCTCTAAAAGTCCCAAATGCCTTCGACCGAGTCCATCTAGCTCTGTATTATCTACAGCAGGCATAAGTCAACACGATGCCCTCCACGTTTTTGAACTCTCATTCCCATCACCCCTGAATGTTGGCCATGTTGGCTGGGGCTGATGGGAATTGGAGTCAATCAACATCTGGAGGGCTACAGATTCCCTGCCCCTTGTCTAGAAGTGATTAGAAGCAGCTCTCTAAGGTTTTATATATATTTCCTCCCCACCCAGTCCTACTTGGAGGTGCTGGTGTCAGATCCCGGGACTTCCTACACGCAAATGATGTGCTCCACAGGTGAGCTACAGCCCTTCCCCAAAACTAGCCATGCTACATGAATTCAGTTTTGAGTGCCACTCAGGTATGTTTGTTCTTTCCCCCACTTCAGGAAGCACCCTGACAAACCATTTGGAGGGGGAGAAGCAGGCTGTGCCAAGAGAAAATTATCCCTGATGTTTCCAAGTACATACAGATAAGTGAGGAAGGAAGCTCCGCTTGCATGGAGGGATATTTGCAAGGTTTCGGCAATTTAGTTTTGCAGCGGAAGACCAGCACAGGATGGGGACAAGGCATGTTAAAAGAGAAGGAGTTTTCACTAGGCAGAACGCCAAAAGAACTTGACAAGAAATGGAGACAATCCCAGAGGAGCTAATTCATTTTCCCTTATCTGCATTTGGCAGAGCTGCACGGCGTGAAGACCACTCGCTGTGCATATGTTCTGCAGCCTGCCGTCCCTCCAGCTCCCTGCCTGCGAACGGCCTCCCAGGAAACACATTCTTTCTAAGAAATGCTTAAGAAATTGGATTAAGAAATGCTTGTTAGCTGACTCAGTCGTTCTGAATCCCCTCCCCTCCATACCGTTAGGTGCTCACAATTATTTCATTTATTTAGAACATTTTTTAATCCCACCTTTCTAGTGTGTGTATGCGCCAATTGGGACAGCTCACACAAAACTTTAAATGCTATTGCAAAAAAAGAAAGGATCAAGAGTTTTTTATTATTTTTTTTTAAAAAAGATTGACCCCCATCCTGATATTTGCAGAAATCTCTGTGACAAGGGTGGGTGCCCTCTAAGTGTTTTGGGCTTCAACTCCCATCGGCGCCAGACAGCATGGTCAACGGTCAGGGGTGATGGGAGTTGTAGTGCAAAACATCTGGAGAGCACCAGGTTAGGGAAGGCTGCACTAGAGCAACAATAATGTAACATCAATATGGTGCTGTTATTCCAGTGTGGTGTAGTGGTTAAGAGCGGTAGTCTCGTAATCTGGTGAACCGGGTTCGCGTCTCCGCTTCTCCACATGCAGCTGCTGGGTGACCTTGGGCCAGTCACACTTCTCTGAAGTCTCTCAGCCCCACTCACCTCACAGAGTGTTTGTTGTGGGGGAGGAAGGGAAAGGAGAATGTTAGCCGCTTTGAGACTCCTTCGGGTAGTGATAAAGCGGGATATCAAATCCAAACTCCTCCTCCTTCTCCTCCTCTTCTTCTCCTTCTTCTTCTTCTTCTTCTTCTTCTTCTTCTTCTTCTTCTTCTTCTTCTATTGATTCCTTTCCTTCAGCTTACTACCAACTGTGTCCAATTTTGCTCATCTCCCTTGCTTATATTTTTGTGCTTACATCCCTGTTTGCTTATCGCATTCTGTTCTGAGGGTGCTTGTTCCTAAATACGGCAGCATGTCCTACCCAGCACAGGACAATGTGCTTCTCTTTGGATATGTGTACCCAGAACTGGAAAGTTTTATTAGAACATTCTTGGTTCTGTCAGATGCAAACTTGTGACAGCTTGTAATACTATCTGGCTGGCATTCAATGTGCCAAGTTCACGGCAGGACAACCATCCCATCTTCTTGGTCAAGGCTTTAGAGCAGCCCCAGGAGGAACTCCTGAACTTTGAAGAATCCATTTCAGGTTTTATACAGAATCAACTGCATTCTGTTTCTGAGATTGGCTTCCCCACACCCCTACTTTTTCTGGTCAACACTAGATTATAACTATCACCACCACAGTTAATTGACTGCTCCTTCAAACACGGTAGGATATGCTTAGAAATAAAAACATAAGATGATCTTTTCCATATAAAATCAATGGTCTAACTGGAGAAAGGGACGGGTGAATCTGTCAATTTTGGTTTCTCTTGGTTTCTCACTTTTGCCATCTTAAGTTTAATTCCCCGCATTTCCACAGCAATTTGCAATTTTTCAAAAAAAATTCAAAAAAATAAAGAGGCTTCATGTGAATTTATCAGTATTTTCCTAATATGCACATTGCCGTATGCAATTTCACCTGATACACACATTTTTGCAAAACATCTCCCCTGATTTCAGGCATTTTGCATGCGTTTTTCACCAATACGTGTGAATTTATGCACCGTTTACTCCTGTCAATGCATTTCTGAACACATCACTTGACTTGAGAACTTGCAAAATGCAAGAAGTGCCAGCATCAAAGAATGGCTGTGATTTGGGTTGCATAATGGTTTGGAAAGTATGATTTACAAAGGTTCTCTTTTCAATGCGAACTGAATTGAATCTTGTGGTTGGCATGAATGTTTATTGAATATTTTATTGTAATGTTTTATATTTTTATTGTTGCAACGTTGACTGTTCTGAATTGCTTTGGTATTCCCTGAATGAAAAGTGGCCTAAAATGATCTCACTAAAGAAAGACATAATATTATGAACACACACATCAGGCCATGCACTCGTTGAACATATTTCAACCGCTGGTCTCAACCAAAAGCATGCCGGTAACAATCTTCATGTCCAAGTAGAGCACACATTTTGCAATTCTCTCAAAGAGCCAGCTAGCTTTTTAAAAAACAACAACAAAAAAACCACCATTCCTTTCCAAACCTTCCATCCTGAAGCTAGCTTCATAGACCTTGTTCTAATTCTCAAGCATTAGCTGCACTGCCACAGATATTCAGATGCATGTTCAGCATGTTTTTTTAAATAAAAAAATAAAAAAATCTGGAGAAAAATATATAATTATATACAGTATGCTAACTTTCATTCTTTGGTGCAGCTAAGGATAAGACAGAATTTCTCAGGAAATAATTTTCTGACAATTTATTTCAAGGGCCTCTTGAGTTGGAGAATTACACACATCCCCCTGCAGAGTATTCAGCAACGCACACATGCGTGAATTCTTAATATCGTTTCATATTATTTTAATATTGTTGAAGGGAGCAAAGGGCTGGGCCGTGCTCCACCTTGCCATCGTTCTCTCTTAACCCAGAGTTTCCTTCATCTGCCAACTAGCAAGAGCATTTTTGCTACACTTTGAGTTGAATTTTCTCTCATAATGAATTTTCCCTTCTGACAAAGAATAGTCAGCAATGAACCCACCCCTTTTGCACCACAAGTAGACTGGAGAATTTAAGGAGGCCATTTTCAACTGTATTATTTCCCCTCTCCATATAGTTTTAACAGGAGAAAAACTCATACTCCCAAGTGTTTGAGAATGTCACACTTTACATCAGTCTTCTGTTTTCCACATTTCCACATTAGTTTGCAATTTCTATATATATATATATATATATCCCTGCAGAAATTCATTAATATTTCAGTGCAAAAGTCTCCTAATATGCACATCTTTGTATGCAATTTTGCCTAATGTGAGCTGCCTTGAATCCCAATTTGAACAGGAATACATTAAAATATATGTACTTGCAAAGCCATTTCCCCATATATAGTGCATTTTTGCGCACATTTCACTGCAGTATTGTATATGCATTTTGTACAAACCAGAGAGCTACGCTGCAGAATTTGGAAAAGTGTGGACTTCCAAGGATGGCTACATGTCATTCTATGCACTGTTTCAGAAAGCACTTATTAGGGAGGTTTGCCTTTCCATGTGAACTGAATCAGATTTCTCCTGCATTCCTAGCACTGTTCACTTCTGATTTGCCTGTGATCATTGTGTGGCAAGGTCCTGAACCCTCCCCCATTGTAGAATAAAGACACTTGACACCAGAATTTAGGTTAATGGGCTGAAAAAGGCCACAACTTTATTGATTACAGAATGTGAGTGGTATTGGCTTAGGCACAGGAACCAATGACTATATCTGACTCTTGCCCGCCTGCCGGGAGTCTAGTAAGGGTTAACCACCAATAGGGTGGTCGCACATCAACTAGGAATTCCCCCAGGGCCACCGACAGGGGTCATGCTATGGCCCTGGCCCCTGTCTGGAAGGTAAAAGAGGGTGTGAGCCTGGCCGCAGCTTGTTTAAATGGGCTAAGCCACGCCCCCTTCGGCCGATCGGACTGGCCAATATGAAAAGACGTGGCCAGGAACTCCATGTGACAAGGACCTACCTAACCCTGTAAGACAGAGTTGTTCCGCCGGGCCTTTGGCTTGGAATCAACTTGATCCCCTCCCCCTCTTTCTTTTTTCCTTTCTCCTTCTGTGATGGAACTCCTATTTGGGGACTTCCCTGGTTTTTTCTGGCCCACGTAGGACCAGTCTGGATAGTTGGCCTTGGTGAAGACAATTTCATCCCCCAAAAAAAGTTTTTGATTTGAGTTTCTACTGAAATGAGGCTGCATTTTAATGCATTTTAATGTTGTATTTTAATCTTGTTTTTAAGTTGTATTTCAATCAATTGTTTTTATACCTGGTGTTAGCTGCCCTGAGCCCAGTCTTGGCTGGGGAGGGCGGGGTATAAATAAAATAATTTATTATTACTATTGTTGTTATTATTAGCACTGTGTGCACGGGTCGGGCTCATGGTCTGCCTGCAATGTCGACTCCCTGCAAGGGGAATCGGCTTTCCACTAGAGACATTCACTTTTTGACCACCCCTCACCAGAGACATTCCTAGAAGCAGATTCTCTGTAAGGTGATGAATTGTGGAAAGCATGGAGCAAGTGACAACCCCCGAGAAAGTTTCCTGGGCTTTGTCCTTTGCTAAACAAAGAAAGGGAGAAGTCATCTGAGCAGCAGCGCCTTGTTTATATTTTGTGGCCATA
This sequence comes from Podarcis raffonei, assembly GCF_027172205.1. NCBI lineage: Eukaryota > Metazoa > Chordata > Lepidosauria > Squamata > Lacertidae > Podarcis > Podarcis raffonei. Next base: position 81,100,556 of record NC_070607.1, read on the forward strand.
TGAGTCAAAGACATTGGGGTGGGGGAGGGGGGAGGGAGCAAGGCTACCACAAAAACTGTTTCAATGAAATTAAACTAAAGCAGCCCATGACTCATTACCAGGCAGTAAAAACAAAAACAAGATCGTTTACGGCTAAATCATGACAGTGAAGTTACATGGAAAAATACAACAGGCTGGATAAATGCTTCTAGTGTAAATAATCGTTCGCCACTGATTATGATGGGAGAGCTGTAGGCGTACAACCTTTCTTCAGTGTAGAGCAGCTGGATCCCAAACATATAGCTGACACCCTACCCACATGGGCCCCAGTTAAATCTCTGCAGTGTGTATTCCTTGCAGATCGGTTTCATTGTTGGAATGTGTGTCCAGTCCTGCCGTTAGCCATTTGCCTGCTCGCCTAGGGTGAGTAAAAGTTCTTTGTAGGTGAGTAGATGGCCTTGACGTTATGTGCATTATGACATTATGATGCATATTTTGTACCCTGGTAATCCCTTCCCCTCGTACTTATCCACAAGGCTGCAAAAGGGCATGGAAACTGATCAGGTAGAAATAAAAAGAGACTGTGAAAAGCTCTGAAAGGACATTTCCAAACTGAGTGAATGGGTGGTAAAATGGCAAATGCAACAAGCATAAACTTAAGCAGGTTAGGGCAAAATTTGACATATAAGCTTACGGTGTCTAAACTGGCAGTAACTAATGAGACCTTTGCTGTTGTATGAGATGGCTCTGTGAAGATGTTGACCCAGTGTGCAACAGATGTGAAAAAAGGCAAATTTCATGCTAGGGATCACCAGGAAAGGAATCAAAAATAATGCTGTTATACAAATTTATAGTGTGAACTTAAGGCTTTTGCAGATGACCTAGTTTTGACATTACAGGAGCCAGTATCTAGTACCAAGAGGGCTTTAGAAGTAATCCAGGAATTTGGTCAAGTGGCAGGTTTTAAACTGAATAAGTTAAAAACCAAGGTTTTGGAGAAAAATTTGACGCCGATAGAGAGGGAGAGGTTTCAGAAAGAGACAGACTTAACAATAGTAAAGAAGGTAAAATACCTAGGGGTGAACATGACTTCTAAGAATGTAAATTTATTCAAAGATAACTATGAGAAATGTTGGTCAGAAGTGAAAAAAGATTTAGAAATTTGGACAAACTTGAAGCTTTCCTTGCTAGGCGGAATTGCTGTTATTAAGATGAATGTATTGCCGAGAATGTTATTCCTATTTCAATCACTGCAAATTATTGATAAGATGGATTGTTTCAAGAAGTGGCAAAAAGACATATCTTGATTTGTCTGGCAGGGCAAAAAGCCCAGAATAAAATTCAAGATACTTACTGATGTTAAAGATGGGGGGGGGGGGTTGCCCTGCCAGACCTTAAACTCTATTATGAATCAGCGGCTTTTTGCTGGCTGAAGGAATGGCTGCTTCTTGAAAATACAGATCTTTTAGATCTTGAAGGTTATGATAACGTATTCGGGTGGCATGCATATCTGTGGTATGGCAAGGTCAAAGCACATAAGGCATTTAAAAACCATATTGTCAGGAAAGCATTGTTTAATGTTTGGATAAGATACAAAGACTTTTTGGAGAGCAAAACCCCAAGGTGGCTATCACCTATGGAAGCGAAAGCTTTGAAAAAACTTAACATGGAGGCCAAATGGCCAAAATACTGGGAAATTTTAGAACAGGAAGGTGACAAATTGAAATTGCAGAGTTATGAGAAGCTTAAAGAGAAGGTGCGAGACTGGTTGCACTATTTTCAAATAAGAGAGGTTTATAACTTGGATAAAAAAATTGGTTTCCAGGTGGAAAAATCAAAGCTAGAAACAGAACTGTTAGAATCCAATGCTAAGATATTATCAAGAATGTACAATCTGTTGCTGAAATGGAATACTGAGGAAGAAACGGTAAAATCTGCAATGATAAAATGGGCACAAGATATAGGATATAATATTATGTTTGCCGACTGGGAGAAGTTGTGGACCACTGGGATTAAATTTACGGCATGTAATGCCCTAAGAGAGAATATTATGAAGATGATGTATAGGTGGTACATGACCCCAGTCAAGCTTGCAAAAATATATCACTTGCCCGATAACAAATGTTGGAAATGTAAAGAAACTGAAGGTACATTCTTTCACCTTTGGTGGACGTGCCCAAGGATTAAGGGTTTCTGGGAGATGATCTATAATGAAATGAAAAAAGTATTTAAATACACTTTTCTGAAGAAACCAGAGGCTTTTCTCCTGGGCATAGTTGGCCAAACGGTGCCAAAGAAGGATAGAATTTTTTTTATGTATGCTACAGCAGCAGCAAGAATACTCATTGCAAAGCATTGGAAGACACAAGACCTACCCACTCTGGAAGAATGGCAGATGCAACTAATAGACTATATGGAAATGGCGGAAATGACTGGCAGAATCCGAGACCAGGGAGAAGAGTTGGTGGAAGAAGATTGGAGGAAATTTAAAACTTATTTACAGTAACATTGTAAAATTTTTGAATGTTGATGGCATCGATTTGAATTGAAGGGGTTCTAGCAATAAGGTTAAGATTGGATTGATAATAGATAATAGATAAATTAAATAGGATTGACGAATTTGCTGAATTAAATTTTAAAAGGGATACAAAAAAGGGAGGCGTGAGGAAGTCAGGAAAATAAGTTAATCAAAGATGAGAAATTAAAAAAAGAGGGATTTTTGTTTTCTTTTGTATGTGTTCTTATTTCTTTTTATCTTTTTCTTTTCATGTTTAATGCTTGTATTTTTGTATTTTGTAATTTTGTATTTTTGTGTCTTTGTATTTTTCTTAATCTTTTTATTGTTAAAACTTAATAAAATATTATTTTAAAATATATATATATATATAGTGTGACCACATTTGTGGTTCGAGGACCCAAACCCCACGCAGTGGAATGAAACACAAGGACACGTGATATAAGGTTAATGGGCAAGAAAAGGCCACAACTTTATTGATTACAGCAAGTGAAAAGGTATTGGCTTAGGCATTGGATTACGTCAGCTGACTCCACCCACTCGGAGAGGGGTGAGTCTAAAAAACAAACAAACAAACAAACAAACAAACAAACAAACAAAGGGGTTTTATTCACCAGTAGGTGGAGCCTGTTGATGCTAATCCAACTATAGGCTCTCCCCTGATGTCACCGAGGGTCGTGCCATGGCCTCCCGCCAAGCAGGCATCGGACAGAATACACGACCGCCAGATTCCTTTAACGGAATACCCAAAAATTGAAGGCGCAGGCGATGGCCACACCTAGCCCTTCGACACACCACAACACATTATTCCAATGCCTAACCTACCCACCAATACCACGAAAGTTGTGACGATTGCTACGAGGTAGGCGAAAAAACCAAAAAGCCTAATGCCAAATGGAAAAATCCCTACCAGCCCCCCCGGACAACCAGGGCAACCAACCTAAGGTCCATAGCAAGGCCAAAAGAAAACTGGAAACCCTGCTCTAAGGGAGTGGAGGGTGGGTGACTCGCGACGGGACGACAAAAGTGAGGGCTGGAGGCTGGCGCCGCAGCAATTCAGGCTGCTGTACACGCCCCCTTGAAGGCACCTGGTTGGGTGCCTGACCGAGGGCGTGGGCGCCAGCTAGGTGAGTGGGAGGCAGGGGGCAAACGCCCCCTGCTTGAGGCGGAGTCCGGCTCCCGGCCACAACCACTCCCCTCTCTTGCAGGGAGGAGAGTCTTTGTAATCATAGGTGCCAAGACTCCAGGGGGCCAAGACTCTTTGGGGCTCCTCAATCTTCTTTCTTTCTTTCTTTCTTTCTTTCTTTCTTTCTTTTGGAGGCTAGGCCCCTCAATTCATTGTTCAGGCTGAACACAGAGTCAAGCAAAGAGCAGCGTCAGGATGTTGAGTGACATTGTGTGTGCGACGTCCGGACATCACTAGCATTTTCCCTTCCCTTTGATAATTTTTGAAGGTAATTTCTTTCTCGTCGAAGTGCATAGAACCACCAGAAAAAGAACCCAGGATACATTTTTGACGCAGCATGTGATTCAGCCCCCATCAATTCCACTGCAGAAACTGACCCAAGTGCAGGGAAGTGCACACTTAACAGGGCTCTGGAATTTCAGCTTATTTGGATCAGGCCTTGGGTAATCTTCCAGGCAACCCTCAGATGTGATCACAAGCCAACACACTCTTTGGAAGCGCTCTGGAATCTCTGCCAGGAAAACTCTGGCACTCAGATACCCAGGCTGCAAGTCAGGACTGAGGAACGCTACCGCCAGTTTGGGAAAGATTTTCTAGTGCCTGTCAGTGGCATAAATGATTGCACCTAAACACAATCACTCACTCCCACGCCAAAAAAGTAAAATAAATCCTCTCCTTTCCTCTCTCTCAACTATTTTCTTCCTGCAGTGAAATTGCCTTGTGGCAACTTTTCCCTTGGATTTGCTCCCCTTGCCAATGGCAAATTTTAACTCCGAGTTCATGGAAATAAATTAACAAGCATGTCATCATGCTTTCAGTGAACTGGAGATAGTGCCTGCCATGTAAACTCAATCCTTGTTTTTAAAAGGCTGGAAGGTCTATTGTTATTGATGCAGCTTTTAGGGACTACGCCTGAAAAGAAAAATTGTCTTCTGCCCCCAAGACCCACTGATTTTGGCAGTAGGTGGTAAAATGAAAAAGTATTAAGAATTAAGGTAAATGCAACACAGAGCCCTGGGCTGTAGCTCAGTGAGAGAGAATTTGCTTGGCTTGCAAAAGTTCAATCTATGGCCCGAAAACCCTTCCAGGAACTCAGAGTGGCATACATGGATAGACCTATTCTCCTTGCATTTATACTGCAGATACACACACACAAACACACACACACAGAGTGGAACCTTGGTTCTCGAACAGCTTAGTTGACAAACAAATCAGCTCCCAAATGCTGAAAACCCAGAAGTACGTATTCCGGTTTTCAAACGTTTTTCGGAAGCCGAACATCCAATGCGGCTGTCAGCTATTGTTTCTGGGGCGCCTGCACCAATCGGAAGCCACGCCTTGGTTTTCGAACATTTCGGGAGTCGAACGGACTCCCGGAACGGAATGCAAGCTACCCTAGAAAATGTTATGTTGTTATGTGGCATGCAAATGGTGTACATAAATAAGCTGAGCTTTGGAAACTGCTGCAGTAGGAAGTGGAAACAGCCTCCCCTGAATGATGCAAGGACGTAAGGCGATAGCCTAGATGACTCCTTCTCCAAGTGCTGGTGCCTGTCTCAAAGCTGATCTCTAGCTTGGGGTAATTCCACTCTAGTTATCTAAAATTCCCAGCGTAGTTTTGAAATAGCTTCACATGCCTTCACTTCCTCACCTAAAATCTGCTGGGTGGTTTTTTCCTCCATCCCCAACTTCGACAAACATTTGCTGCTTCTCACAGTCACCAAAGATGTACCAGGACCTCGCTGGCTAGGGGCTGGGTGGAGTACAGGGAGACTAGTGCACAGAAGATTCTGACAAGCGTTTCTCAAACTCTTGAGTTGTATCATAGGAATTTTCCCTTTCTTGTGAACTTAAGGGTGCCTTCCAGCTTTGGGCAGTAGTAAAACGCATTCGGTTTCTCGCGTTTCAGATTAAAATCTGAGCCAGATAAGATTTCCCAGTTTACCCCCAGCCCTCAACTGTGATGAGGACTGCTTTGCCCAGTGAAGAAAACCCCTGCAAGGATTGTCATGGCCACACAAAGCTGTCAAAGGGAATTGGGGAAGCTCATAATCTCTGGTTACCTTTGGCTACAGTCCCTGCAAAAAGCTCTGGTGGGAGAGGCAGCCTTCTCCACTGAGGACCTTCTTGCATCGAAGCTAAGCACTCCTTCCCACCCACCAATCAAGTTCCTCCTTCACTTCTACATTAGTATTCCAAGAGAAACGTGAGGTTAGGAACCCCAGGCTGCTGGAACCCCAGGAAGGGGGGAGGGAGAGAGATAGAAGGCACCTTAATGATATCCAAAAGCCTCCCTACCAATAACCAAATTGCATGCCTCCCCAGAGCTGCTGGGCAGCTCCATAAAGCCTCCCTGCCCTGGGGGTGGGGTACCTCCTGACAACAAAGGGGGCTGTCCCTTTTAGGGTGGCACTTCAAGGGTGGGGTGAGGGTGTGGGCCAACCCCCTTGTGTTAAAATTATTGTTTTAACAGGGATGTGGTATTAACGTGGGTGGGTGCTGTTTTATTTGGAGGGCGGGGTTGTTTTAAATGGTTAACTGCTATATGTTAATTTGGATTCTTGTATATGTGGGTTGGGGTATTGTTTGGGGGCTTTTGTTGGGGAGTGTATTGCTTAGTAGTGTGCATATATTAGTATTGTTTTGATTATATTTATTTTTATGTATTTTGTGCTTTGTGTTGTAACCATGGGTATAGGGAATCATCATCATAATTATTATTATTATTATTATTATTATTATTATTATTATTATTATTATACACAATAGCTATAAAGCCTAGTCTGGCACCCCTTTTAAAAGTAGCCAACACTCCTTTTCAGCTGCTAGTTTCAGAAATGGGTTGCGGGCCCTTGCAGGTGATGTTTCAAGGTGATGTATTCATCCTGGTATATTTCCAGGGAGATGAGATGATGTTGGCTGTTGAATGGACTTTCGTTCCTATTCGTTTACAGGGAGGTTAGATGATGATGTGTCAAAGCAACATATTGTATTGCATCCCACACATTTCCTAGTGCATTTCCCCCATCATTTTTTTAATCACAGAAGAGGCTGCCCTTTGGGGGAAGCGGTTTTGTTGACAAGAGCACCTAACCTTGAACTTACTGGTATGTGACTGCTTCTCAGCTGAAAATAGCAACAGCCCGGAAGCTCCTGGGGGGTTTGAATGAAGGGATTGGCTGGGTGGAACCACTTAGGAGATCTGGAAGGGACTTGCATGGACCAGGGGGAGCAAGGGAGAATGGGTGCAGCTGTTGATTAGACTTTAACATTGGGGCTCTTATGGCCGCTGGCAGGTAGCCGAATTGGAGGAGTAGAGGTCACAGAAAAGGGTATAAGGCAAAGGTAGGGAACTTGTTTCAACCTGAGGGCTGCATTCTGTTTTGGGCAACCTTTTGAGGGTTAAATGCCAATGTAGAGCAGGGCCTGAGGCAAAAGTGGTGATGAATGTTACCTGTGTACAGCAGGCTAGTTTCTTCATACACTCACACACTTCTCTTTGACCTGCATCCGGACAGGCAAGAGGTGTCCTCAGAATTCATGGATGCTGTCCAGCCAGGCAGACCCACCAAGTGTCCCTATTTGCCAGGGACAATCCCAGCTTTACAGAAGCTGTCCCAGTTTCTGATTTCTCTTTTTTCCTGAGGGCATCCCTATGTTCACTGGAGAAATGTTGGAGGGTATGGAGTTATGTGACTCCCAAGCCAAGGAGATAAGTAAATATACAACCTTCAGAAGACATCTGAAGGCAGCCCTGTATAGGGAACCTTTTTGAAAATGTTTACTGCTTTATTATGTTTTTATATGTGCTAGAAGCCACCCAGAATGTCTGGGGCAAGCCAGTCAGAAGGGCAGTGTATAAATAGTAAAACGATGCTGGTGAAATAGGATGTCCCTATTTTCATCGGAGAAATGTTGGCAGGTATGTAGTGGGACATGGGTGGCGCTGTGGGTTAAACCACAGAGCCTAGGACTTGCCAATTAGATGGTCGGCGGTTCGAATCCCCGCGACGGGGTGAGCTCCTGTTGCTCGGTCCCTGCTCCTGCCAACCTAGCAGTTCGAAAGCACCTCAAAGTGCAAGTAGACAAATAGGTATCGCTCTGGCGGGAAGGTAAATGGCGTTTCTGTGTGCTGCTCTGGTTCGCCGGAGGCGGCTTAGTCATGCTGGCCACATGACCCAGAAGCTGTACACCGGCTCCCTCGGCCAATAAAGCGAGATGAGCGCTGCAACCCCAGAGTCGGTCACGACTGGACCTAATGGTCGGGGTCCCTTTACTTTTATGTAGCAGTAGCCAATTCATGTCATGTGCAAAGGCTTGACATTCTATAAACATTAGGAAGAACTTCCTGACAGTAAGAGCTGTTCGACAGTGGAATTTGCTGCCAAGGAGTGTGGTGGAGTCTCCTTCTTTGGAGGTCTTTAAGCAGAGGCTTGACAACCATATGTCAGGAGTGCTCTGATGGTGTTTCCTGCTTGGCAGGGGGTTGGACTCGATGGCCCTTGTGGTCTCTTCCAACTCTATGATTCTATGATTCTATGACAACCATATGTCAGGAGTGCTCTGATGGTGTTTCCTGCTTGGCAGGGGGTTGGACTCGATGGTCCTTGTGGTCTCTTCCAACTCTATGATTCTATGATTCTATGATTCTATGATTCTATGAATTTTATTCCCCCTAAATTCCACTGGATTTTAGCATGTGCAACAAGCTACAGTGCTATGGCCAACGCTTACAGTACTACTGCTCAGCAACTATGGATTCAGGGCAGGGCTGGTGTGACCATTAGTCTGGTGCTGAGGCAGGTTGGGGAGAGCTGGGAGGAGTGGCTGATCTGGAGAGGAAAGAGAGGGGTGTAATATGCACCTTTGCTGCTCATTCTTCGGCAGTGGATGCAGCACTGTGGGGATCTCGCCGCCACCTGCCTGGGTAGTGCTCTAAGCCCAGAAGCTCCCCAAGCTGCCTCTAATTGCCTCAGGCTGTTGCTTCCTCAAGAGGCCATGGGGCGGGGGCGGATGGGTGTGTGGGCCCCAGCTGCTGCCCCATGGCCATGTCGGCCCCTGGCATTGTCCCAAGCCAGAGCTCCTGCAGCCACTTGTTGCTAGTAGCCAGTAAAAAAAAGACAGTCACGGAACCGAGAAATTACACAAAACAAATGAAATACCGCGAAAATCCCTGAAACAAAAAGTAATCGACTAGAAAGATTATCTTATAGAAATAAACCAAATAATAAAAATCAAAAAGTTTAAGGAAAAAAATAGAAAAACCTAGAATTGTACAAAGCCTTAACGGGATGCCGGCTACAAACCTCGTTTCACTGAACTATTCAGTTTCCTCAGAAGGAAATAGAAAACTCATGAATCTTAAATGACCAAAATTCAAAAAGGGGGGGGTAAAACTCCCCAAAATTATTATAATCCTAGCTCAACCTAGGTGAAGCAAAGGCTTTGAACAATTCTAGGTTTTTCTAATTTTTTTCCTTAAGCTTTTTGGTTTTTATTATTTAGTTCATTTCTATAATATAATATTTCTAGTCGATTACTTCTCGTTTCAGGGATTTTCACGGTATTTCATTTGTTTTGTGTAACTTGTTGCCAGTAGGGCTGCAGAAAAGGCAGGAGGTGAATGTGGAGAGTGACACTACTCTGTGTTTTACATGCAAACGTACACACACACACACACACACACACACAAACAAACACAACCTTTAACAAACTACAGTTCCCGGGGGGAGGGGTGTGTGGATTTTCTGGTTTGCCTCTGGCGGCAAAATGTCAGGGTCGGACAAAGATAAATTATACAACAAATCTGACCTTACTTGGCAGCGATTACCTCCACTCTGGACAGAAATGGAGGTGAAAAACAGCCTTTCTTGTCTGAGGATGTGTGCAAAGCTTTTAGTTTTGAAAGCCCATCTCTCTCTCACACATATATCAGAGTGGGGGTGGGGGTTAACTTTCCTGCCATTTATATGTTCCCCAAGACAAAAGGGGCAAAATCAATTTCAAAACAAAAAATAGCAAAGAAAAAAGCCCCAACCGTAAAGATCAGTAAATGGGAAACGTTTTGGTCTCTGTTCAAGTCCTAATAAAACCTGTTTACTGAACTGGTTGACCTCTTTCCTGGAATCTTCTCTGAGTTTCCCAGAACTTTGTATCATGTGGTTCTTTGGTCATTAATAACTAAGTATGACACAGCAGTTTAGACGCACAGCAGCCTTGCCTCCGCGTGGAGAGCAGGCGCCAGGACGGAGCACGCAGAACATCTCAGCTGGGATCCAGGGCAGCGGAGCTGTGCTGCCGTGATGCAGCAGTCAGAAAAGAAAGAAACAAACATGGAAAGAAAGAAAGAAAGAAAACAGGGCAGAGGCAGGAAGTGATTCATCAGTGTACTGTACAGCTTGCTGGAGGCGGACGGTCAGGGGGAGGGGGGGCTGGAGATCTGCCTCTAGCCTGTCGCCACTATGAGAACTGAACTAGCAGCCCAGTCCGCTAGAGGCTCTGGCTTGGCTTTTCTTTTCTTTTTTTTGCTCAAATCACACTCTGATCAGGAAAACACGAACCTTGCAGGGACAGTGGGTCAGAGAAGCAGAGGACTTGTGAACACAGGACTGCTAACTGTTGAGCCACCCACTCCTTGGGCCTTTCCACCCCACCCCCCTTCGCACACCACATGGTTGCTGCCTGGAAATGTTTGGCTTTGAGACTGGCCATCCTCCAGCTCCTCTCTTCTTTCCTTTTGGCCCAACTCGCGGCTCCTTACGTCAAACTGGCTTCTGCCTTCTAAGCTCACATTTTTTTCTCCAAAAAGAAGGGATCAGGGTGAGATAACAGGGCGGGCTAAAACAAGCCATATTCAGAGGGGGAGGGGTGCAGCTAAAACACACATTGTCCTGTGTTGAAAGGGGGCAGCCAGTACAGTGGTACCTCAGGTTAAGAACTTAATTTGTTCTGGAGGTCCGTTCTTAACCTGAAACTGTTCTTAACCACTTTAAGCACCACTTTAGCTAATGAGGCCTCCTGCTGCCGCCGCGCCACAATTTCTGCTCTCATCCTGAAGCAAAGTTCTTAATCCGAGGTAATATTTCTGGGTTAGCGGAGTCTAACCTGAAGCATCTGTAACCTGAAGCATCTGTAACCTGAGGTACCACTGTATTTGGCAGGTAACTGAGGTGGGTAAACACAGGGTGAATACATTTGATGCAGATGCAACACACACACACACACACACACACCCCTCCTGCCTGTGGTTAGGAGATCAGGAGGACCCTACAGGATCACACACTCCTTTCCAGAGTTGTCCCTGATGGAGCAGGGTGAGACCTGGGGCAAATCATGCCGGCCACATCTGTGCTATACCTTCAAAGCAGTATCATACTACTTTAAAGAGGTATGGCATCCTCCCAAAGTGTGAAGTATGGCTTGTTGAGGGTGCTGAGAGCGGGTGGCACTGTAGTCTAAACCACTGAGCCTCTTGGGCTTGCCGATCGGAAGGTCAGCGGTTCAAATCCCTGCGGCGGGGTGAGCTCCCATTGCTCTGTCCCAGCTCCTGCCAACCTAGCAGTTCAAAAGCATGCCAGTGCAAGTAGATAAGTAGGTATCACTGTGGCGGGAAGGTAAACAGTGTTTCCTTGCACTCTGGTTTCCGTCACTGTGTTCTGTTGCGCCAGAAGTGGTTTAGTCATGCTGGCCACATGACCCGGAAAGCTGTCTGTGGACCAACGCTGGCTCCCTTGGCCTGAAAGCAAGATGAGCTCTGCATCCCCATTTGACTGGACTTAACCGTCCAGGGGTCATTTACCTTTTTTATATATATTTTCCCCACAGAGCTACAATTCCCAGAGTGAGCTAGCAATCAGTCGCCCTCCCCAGGGAACTCTGGGAATAGGGGTTCTGCTAGGGGCAGCATGCTCCCTCTGGACTTTGGCAGGTTGGTCATTTTCTGAGCAGCTGCTATGTATATGGTAAAATCCTTCTCACTTCTTGACAAGGTGGCACAATTTCCATATGATGAATGTGGAACCTATGGCTCTCCAGGTGTTGGACTACATTTCCTATCATCATAGGAAGCTGACTTATACTGAGTCAGTCCGTTGCTCCATCTACCCCAGTATTGTCTACACTGACTGGCAGAAGCTTTCTGGGATTTCAGGCAGGAGACATTCCCAATCCTCTCTGGAAAGGCTGGGGATTGAACAATCAGGCCTTCTGTGTGAAAAGCAGTTGCCCTACCACTAAGCAACAGCTCTTCCTCAAAGCCTGACCATTGGCTATGGGGATCCCAAGAGTTGGAGTGCAGCAACATCTGGGAGGCCACAGGCTCCACATCCCTCTGCTACATGGTAACAACATTCATCTGCAGATGACTGATTAGCAAGAAATAATTTACAAGGAAACAGGAAAACGATTAACAGATGTATCTCGGTTTTAAGTTTTGTGGACACAGAAAATTGTTTACAGTCGGGCCTTAAGCGGCTGAGATGCAAAGGTACTATTTGTGATGTTTCCATGCAAAAGGCAGTTGGGTCAGCAATGGTGGCCATTCCCAAGAGCAGCGATTGGTGACAACGTGCTCCTCCTAGCTGTGCTTTGCTAACTCTGACACCATTTGTGGGCTAGAAAACCAGTCTCAACTTGGTTCTAACCAGAGAGAATAATAATAATAATAATAATAATAATAATAATAATAATAATAATAATAATTTTATTATAATTATAATTTATACCCACCCATCTGGCTGGGTTTCCCCAGCCAATCAAGGCTCATCCACACTTACCTTTGCTCCAATTTCTAGGCATAGGTCCAGGCTTTCTAAATATGTGTCCAAGTGCTTTCCCCCTACTCCTCATGAAAATCCAGTCTTCACCTCTGAATCAGAAACAACAACAATCAGTAGAAAACATGAATTGTCATTTGCTCAAATTCAGTGGTAAATATTGGGGGGGGGTGGAGTGCTCCGACGGGGACCGGGAAATGCATGGAAGTGGCAAGAGAGAAGGCTGCAGATTTCTCTGTTTGTCAGGAGGTTAAAGACAATCGACTTACCACATGGTGTTGTGCAGATGGTCAGTTTTTTAAGGTAAAAGGACCCCTGACCATTAGGTCCACTTGTGGCCGACTCTGGGGTTGTGGCGCTCATCTCGCTTTATTGGCCGAGGGAGCCGGCATACAGCTTCCGGGTCATGTGGCCAGCATGACTAAGCCGCTTCTGGCGAACCAGAGCAGCGCACAGAAAAGCCGTTTACCTTCCTGCCGGAGAGGTACCTATTTATCTACTTGTACTTTGATGTGCTTTCGAACTGCTAGGTTGGCAGGAGCTGGGGCAGAGCAACGGGAGCTCACCCCGTCGCAGGGATTCGAACCGCCGACCTTCTGATCGGCAAATCCTAGGCTCTGTGGTTTAACCCACAGTGCCACCAGTGTCCCACGGTCAGTTTTTTACCACTTAGTAAATCATTATTATTTATTAGATTTGTACACCGCCTTTCATTCATAGATCTCAGGGTGGTTCACAACAAAAATGGCTGTTAGCGGCGGTGGCTGGTGCTCAGTGGAACAGGTGGGGTGGAAGGTCTGGAGAACAACCGCAGGTGTAGTCAGTGCCAGTAATTGGCAGAGCCAACAGAGCCAACCCCTGACAAGTTGTATGTAAGACGGCAGGCAAGTGGGGGATGGAGTTGATGGGACAGTGCCCCATTTGCCCCGATGGACCAACTTCCACTGGTGTATCTACCCCTAGTGACTGTAATGACCACAAAGAGGGCTGGAAGCAGGAGACTCCACCACAAACAACAGGGATCTTTGGGTCTCTAGCAGCAGAGCCTCTAATCTGCCTTATTAAAGGCTTGCTGACATTTTTCAGATAGAGCACGCAGTGGGAATCCTAGGAAGACCTACTGTTATGGATATGAGTCATCATCGGCTAGGGTAGCAAAGGGAAAAGAAATGTCCTGAATTGTGAAAGAGGGTGGATCAAATGAAAGGGCAACTGTGGTGTTCTTGTGCTCTGTGGGTTGATGGAGCATGTGATGTTTGCCTCCACCTGCCTTGACTATGCTACCACTCAGTGGATTTGTAACTGGCTGACTGACCGAACCCAAAGGGTGCTCATCAATGGTTCCTCTTCATCCTGGAGAAGAGTGACTAGTGGGGTGCCACAGGGTTCTGTCTTGGGCCCGGTCTTATTCAACATCTTTATCAACGACTTGGATGATGGACTCAAGGGCATCCTGATCAAATTTGCAGATGACACCAAACTGGGAGAGGTGGCTAACACCCCAGAGGACAGGATCACACTTCAAAACAACCTTGACAGAAAACTGGGCCAAAACAAACAAGATGAATTTTAACAGGGAGAAATGTAAAGTATTGCACTTGGGCAAAAAAAATGAGAGGCACAAATACAAGATGGGTGACACCTGGCTTGAGAGCAGTACATGTGAAAAGGATCTAGGAGTCGTGGTTGACCACAAACTTGACATGAGCCAACAGTGTGACGCGGCAGCTAAAAAAGCCAATGCAATTCTGGGCTGCATCAATAGGAGTATAGCATCTAGATCAAGGGAAGTAATAGTGACACTGTATTCTGCTCTGGTCAGAGCTCACCTGGAGTACTGTGTCCAGTTCTGGGCACCACAGTTCAAGAAGGACACTGACAAACTGGAACGTGTCCAGAGGAGGGCAACCAAAATGGTCAAGGGCCTGGAAACAATGCCTTATGAGGAACAGCTAAGGGAGCTGGGCATGTTTAGCCTGGAGAAGAGGAGGTTAAGGAGTGATATGATAGCCATGTTCAAATATATAAAAGGATGTCACATAGAGAAGGGAGAAAGGTTGTTTTCTGCTGCTCCAGAGAAGCGGACATGGAGCAATGGTTCCAAACTACAAGAAAGAAGATTCCACCTAAACATTAGGAAGAACTTCCTGACAGTAAGAGCTGTTTGACAGTGGAATTTGCTGCCAAGGAGTGTGGTGGAGTCTCCTTCTTTGGAGGTCTTTAAGCAGAGGCTTGACAACCATATGTCAGGAGTGCTCTGATGGTGTTTCCTGCTTGGCAGGGGGATGGACTCGATGGCCCTTGTGGTCTCTTCCAACTCTATGATTCTATGATTCTATGCCTCGGAGTCTCACCTTGCAAAGGAAATCAACACAAAGAGGCTACATTGCAGATAAAACTGCAATGAAATCCAACAATCTAATCATAAACATTCAGTGGAATCCCAAGATGGGGGATCAAAACATATTCTAACAAAGACCAGTTGATCTATCAACTTCCAGTAGATAGTTCCTGAAAGAAGGAAGACATGTCCTTGAAATACTCCATCAAATCTTGTGGATCTCATAAATGCAGGTGGATTGTCTTGGCTTCTGTTATTGTTCTCCTTTATGCATACAAGCCTCCCCCAAGGTCAGCATCATCAGAGTCCTTTCTTTTCGCCCTCTAGCAGTTGGCCAAAGGGTTGGAATAAGGGAATGGGGCCTATTCAATAGTGTCTGTGTCCCCTTCCCTCATGTAGCAAATGCTCTCCCAAAGAGGCTTGCCTGGCACTGGCATTAACTTCGCCAGGCAAATATGTTTTTTCATATCACAGGCTTTACTGCCTGCCAGTAAATATGTGGCACCCAGCAAGCCCCAGCAAGTGGCTGGTGGGCTTAGCTTGAATCAGAGGGTTCAAGTGGCATTTGGGTGTTCATTTTTTTTCTGTCCAGGAGTTGGTGGTAGCTTTTTTTCTCCTTGGCAGTTGTTTGTGGTGGTTAGAAAGATGTTAGGGAACAGAAGTGTTGCTTTTATGGTTACCACATATTGTGCTTTGCTTTTTGTAATGTTGTTTTTCACGTTGTATTATATTATTTCTAAATCACTTTGCCTATTGTGTGAAGCAACTAAAATATTATTAATATATTATTAATATTAATATATTAATTTCTCCAGTTGTTTATTTTCAATTGTAGCTGAAAAGAAGGAAAGAAATATTATTATTATTATTATTATTATTATTATTATTATTATTATTATTATTATTTAAAACTCCAGCAAAAATCCATGGACAGCTGACAATGACAGTAACAATATTCCACCAATTCTATTTTAATTTTTTAGAATCACAGAATTGTAGAGTTGGAAGGGACTCTGAGGATCATCTAGTCCAACTTCCTGCAATGAAGGAAAAAGCAGCTGTCCTATATGGGGATCAAACCTGCAACTTTGGTGTTATCAGCACCAAATCAGCAGTCCATATGTCCAAACATATATCTAAATGACATTGATTTATTATAAGCCATCCATTTTAATGTAGAAAGGGCAGTGAGATCTTCATACCACTGTGAAATGGTGGAAATATATTAATATAATACCGTATATACTCAAGTATAAGCTGACTTTTTCAGCACATTTTTAATGCTGAAAAAGCCCCCTTCGGAGTGAGGGTTCTTTCAGGCTGCTCCTTCCTCCTCCTCCTCCACCTTTGCCACTGTCGGCGGCGGAGGAGGAATGAGCAGCCGGAAAGCAGCCCCTTTGGGCTGCTTGTTCTTCCTCTGCCGCTGCCCCCACTACCAGGTTTGTGGTGTGGTGAACCGGCTTATACTCGAGTTAAGACGTTTTCCCAGTTTTTAGTGGTAAAATTAGATGCCTCGGCTTATATTCGGGTCGGCTTATACTCGAGTATATATGGTAATTAAGCTTTTGGTTGCTTTCCACAAGCATCTGAAAATAATCAATCAATCAATCAATCAATCAATCAATCAATAATGCAGGGTGTTCCAAAAGCAAAGGCAGCTCTGCCAGAGGATTTTGCAAGATCCAGTGTAGGAATGATACAATCAGGAAAAGTTGAGTTGCGACAGGAGTCACAGTGAAACTATTCCTGAAACACCCATCAACACCCTGTACTTCCTTGGGGTGAGAATTCATACCAGAAAATGATTTATGGATTTCTCCCTCGAAAAATAAAACTGTGTGAACTTTTTGGAGCTGGACTCACGTGATCCATTTGATATAGTGGTGGCTGTTACCATAACCAAAGAGGCAGAATTAGTACACCATTTTCAATATACATCTTTGCTTTCCCAATTCCTGGGAAAGAGGCATAATACACAAAGAAGAACAATATTAACACAAGACATGCACATTTTTCTAAAACAAGTTTGAGGTCCACTTCCTCCATTGCTTCTGGAGGTATCTTGAAGAGCCATTGCAAACTGCCTATGTTTATATTTGTTGCCAGTCTTGAGAAACTGCTCCAACGCAGGCCAAGACAGCAACTCACCATATCATGGCTCATTCCGCATTTTCTAAGCCCATCTGTCAGGTGCATATGAAGAGGTGGAGTTATGCAGATTAAGCAGGAGGAGTTTCCAAAAGGGAAAGTGGTTCTCATTATTTGCCACTAGGTGGCAATTCCAAGAGGACTACTGTACATACATGAAGTAGCGATCCAAGACTTTGGCACATCAGCATATTCACGAAAGACCAATAGCATTCGTTCATTTTATCCTTGACCCTGTTACCCCCTTTACCTTATGATGTGAACCATCACAAACGTTGACACAGAAACATATAGATTGTATTTGTGTTACTTCATCGCTTGTAGCACATGCAATTTTAAAATGCTGCTCTTTGGGGCTTGTGCATATGCATATCTTTTAGCCAAGCAAACAGAGCCCTGTGTAGGATTCGTGCTGTGTGTATCCACAAATACCCCGCCTGCAAGACAAATATTCTAATAATATCAGTTGTAGGCTACTATAGGAACTTCAGGGTGCATCATTTTTTCCTTTACTGTCAGCACAAACAAACAGGGTGACACCAGGATGAGCTGCAATTCCCCATAGCTCAGCTAATTTCCTTTTTCTTTCTGGTGGGTCATCTAGTTTTCTTTTCCTGAGGCTGTACACTTTCTTTTTACCGAGCCTTTTCGTTTTCCAGGCTCTTTTGCTGATATACGTAGAGGGAGCCTGGGTAGCTTAAGCAATAAAGGGGCTATTCACCAAAAAGATTAATGGATGCAGGGGTGATTGCCCAAGGAATTCAATTATTGTGAATGCTGGTAACAAACTGACCTAATAACACCTCTGGGATCAATGTGTGGATCAGAACTTACTCGCCCACTGGCTTTTTCCCATGGCCCAAATATTCCAGTGCAGTTAGAACACCACCAACCCAACAAAACACATTTTCAAATGTGCATTTTAAGAGAAAAATATATTTTTGGAATACACATTTAAATACGACTTCAGGTGCAAGCCTTCGTGAGGATTAAAAATGCAGACTAGTGTGGGAATGGGCTGAAACAGGCTTATCAGCAAATACATACAGGAGCATCAGCAGTGCATGGGGATGTGTGGAGCGGCAGAGATGGGGAGCTTCACTTGCCAGAGTGGGGACGGAACAGAGACAATGGGGCTGTTCCCCCTCTCCTCCCATTGTGTGCCCCCTGCACTCACCCCCAATAAACAAAAATTACTTGGGGTCAGGGTCAGGAGAACCTTCAGAACAGCACATTGGAAGAGGAGAGGTTGGCCAGCTGAAATGCTTGCTCTGACAGAATGATGGTCATAACACTATGCTGAATTGCTCCCAAGTATTGAATAGGCCTGAGTGTGATGTTAGGTACAATGAGACTTGCACACATTCTGTACCCAGGTGCCTACAGCAAAGTCGCATGTGTGCTGCAATGCACAGATGAAGCTCTAGAAAATGTGCCTGCCTTCATTTTCTTGGACAGTGAAGGCAGTTCCATTGAACTGAATGGAGAAGCCCTCTTCCCTTCCTCTCCCATACCCCTTGTGTGAACAAAGGCAGTGGAACATACAGAGTCGGACCATTGGCCCATCTCGGTTCTGTATACCTGAAGGAGCGTCTCCACCCCCATCGTTCAGCCCGGACACTGAGATCCAGCGCCGAGGGCCTTCTGGCAGTTCCCTCATTGCGAGAAGTGAGGTTACAGGGAACCAGACAGAGGGCCTTCTCGGTGGTGGTGCCCGCCCTGTGGAATGCCCTCCCTTCAGATGTTAAGGAAATAAGCAGCTATCCCGTCTTTAAAAGACATCTGAAGATTTTAATATTTAATGCTGTACTGTTTTTAACATTTGATTGGGAGCCGCCCAGAGTGGCTGGGGAAACTCAGCCAGATGGGCGGGGTATAAATAAATTATTATTATTATTATTTATTATTATTATTTTGCCCAAGCTGACTGGTCGTGGCTCTCAGACAAGAGACTTTCCCTGGAGATCCTGGAGATTGAACTTGGACCTCTCTCCTGCAGGCCATGCGTTCTGTCTCTGGCCCTCTCCCAAAGTCATAAAGCAGCAAAGTCCAAAAGCAGCAGCGTATCATTGTACCTCTCCAAAACTACTTCCGGGAAGCCCACTGCGACACTCAAATGGCTTTCCCCTCACTCTGGTCATGTTCAAAGCTGCCTTTCTTCTACCCCCTTGCAGAATCTTCTCCCCACCCCCACTGAACGCACAGGAGCCCTTAAAAGTCCACAAGGCAGTGATCCTCATATCAGAGCAAGTTCTCATTTAAAAAAAGAAAAGAGCAAAGGATTCACATGAGCAGAATAAACTGATAGTGTGGGAAGCAACCCAGAATCCACCAGCTAAAGGAACCACTTCACATAACAGAAGAAATAACAGGCCTGCCATAATGCTATGCTTTTGCAATTGGGACATTATGAGACGATGAGGCAGAGACATTTTCAATGAAATCACCCTGGCAGCTCCATGTATCTGTGCTAAGGATAATATGGCTTGGCTGCACCACCTTGTATATGTGATGTACAGCCAACCCACAGCATTAATATATTGTTCTTATATAACAACCAACCTAAGGATCTGTGCTAGTACAAAAGTAGCCCAAAGGGTTTCTCAGAATGATGTGCCTGGGAATATGGGAAGAACCTGGCAAGGGAGGAATATACACCTCATCGGAGTGAGAAAGAATGTGACCACCAGTTGTCCTGTGTGCTTGCTCAATCCACTGTTCAGTTTCTAACTCTTGGTGGGCAACTTCAAGGCCCTTCCTGCTTGCTCTCTCTTCTGACAGTTCTTTCACTTTAAACCAGGTTCAGCTTGGCCAGTCCTTCAAGCAGAAGACTCTTTCAAACAGAGGGTCGTCCCGTGTAAAGCAGGCTACCAATAAGTCATGAATTTGCTGGTGGGAGCAGGGATGAGGAATCAGGTGTTTCTGGACTCCAGATCCCCTCAGCCCAGAGGCACCAAGTTGCCCCCAAGATTGAGGGGGCCTGATGCGTGTCGCATGCATGTGGCATCATGTCACCTGGAGGAGGCTGGGCACTCTGAAAGAGCTGGTCAGTGAAGCTGTGCCATGCTTGGTTCCATGCCTGGCCTTCTCCGCCCCCTCAACGTTGTAGGGGAACGGCCTCCTTCCAACACATATTAAGGTGGCCAAAGACACCTCAGATTCCTAGAGTTGGTGTGCCTGCCTCGGCCCCAGACAGCATGGCCAATGGTCAGAGGTGATGGGAATTGTGGTCTGACAAACATTTGGAGAGCCATAGGTTCCCCATCTCTGAACTTGATTATCAATCCTCTCCCTTACTGAGATCTTCAAGCGAGGCCCATGCTCAGTGTACCTTCAATATTAGGGGCAGTGTTTATGGCTCCATGGAGTAGGCAGTTTTCAGTAGATGTTCCTTATCCTTGGAACTCCCATCCTAGGGAGGTCTGCTTAGTTGGTTCAGTCATTTTTTCATTCTTAGGAAAAGGGCAAAGGCCTTTTTGTTCTGCTAAGCTTTAACAGGCCCTGTGCTTTTCCTTGCGATTAAGATAATTGCTGTTTTTGTGCTTACATCTCAGTTTTTATTGTTGATATTGTGTATATATTGTTAATTGCTGGGTTTTAAGTTGCCTTGAGTGCCTACTGGCAGAGAGGCAGGGTATAAATAGAATGACAAACAAACAAATCGGACGTGAGCCAGCCAAAGTTGTGCACTTCTAAGCTTCGCTGAACTAAGGGGGGAGGGTTAAGAACATGTTAAAAGCTTTGGCTGGATCAAGTTTACCGTTGGAGAAATCATCTTTAATTACCTGGATCATTTTGCTAAGGTTTCTACAGCAGGCCAGAGCAATATACGATCCACTGATTCAAGCTAAGTCCACCAGCCACTCATTGGGGCTTGCTGGGTGCCACATCCTTACTGGCAGACAGCAAACGTGGAATTTTAGGCAACTGTGTTCATCTTGGTACATCACCAACAAGTTGTACAAGCATAGTTTACAGCAGGGGTCGGCATCCTAAGGCCCGTGGGCCACAAGCGGCCCACGGGGGTCGTTTAACTGGCTCACGAGCCGCCCCTGAACCAAGCTGCCCACTCGGCAAGTCCCCGTGTGCTGTGCTAAACCATCCGCCCAGGGAGGGATCTTCGCTGGAGTGAACCAGCCCAGGTGAGGTAAATCTTGCCAACCCCTGGTTTACAGCAATGCTCAGAGTACAGCCTATTTTTAACCCTACTTCAGCTCTGTGTGTAATGCATTGCTTAACTTCAAAAGTTATTCTATGAATGCTGTCACACACTAAGTAAGAGCGTCTCTCCATTGGGCTGCTCTATAACCCAGATCTTTGCTCTGGCTGTGCATTATGTCATGTGCTGACCATTGAATGAATTTTGCCTGATATGCACATTTTTTAAAGCAATTTCCCTTAATACAATGCATTTTCACAAGGGTGTGTGTTTTGTGTTTTTTGCTTAATAATTGTTATGCTCACTTTTCCCTAATATATGCGTGTTTGTACACAGTCTTGGTTGAATCAATGTTTTGCCTAATGTGCACTTCTTAATATTAAGATTTGCTTTCAAATGATTACATGAGATAGCTCAGTTGGTAGAGTGTGAGACTCTTAATCTCAGGGTTGTGGGTTTGAGCCTCACGTTGGGCAAAAGAGTCTTGCATTGTAGGGGGGGTTGGACTAGATGACCCTTGGGTACCCTTCCAACTCTACAATTATATGAACTAGGTGCATATTGGATTATAAAGTTCATTGAAGAGAAATGGGAAGTCAGCTTCATTTTTGTTCCAGTTTTGCTCTGGGAACTGCCAATGAAGTCAAACCTCCTCCCCCAGCCCTCCCTACAACAGAGTTGCTTTAACTTTAAAAGGGAGTTATGAGTAGCATTTACATACCTAAACTCGGCTTCTTCCTTGAGATCCTCCCTTCCCCTGTGTCTTCTGCAAACTTTGGTGCACACTATTTGAAACAAAGAACTGAAGGCAAATGACCAACAGGCTTGAATTAGCAGGGCAAGTGGAGGCACAGAGTGGCACTCATTCTGCCAACTGCAAGTTAATAGAACAAATTTTCCCTCACTGCATCGAACTGTCTACATTAC
Organism: Podarcis raffonei; assembly: GCF_027172205.1. Taxonomy (NCBI): domain Eukaryota; kingdom Metazoa; phylum Chordata; class Lepidosauria; order Squamata; family Lacertidae; genus Podarcis; species Podarcis raffonei. Next base: position 81,122,585 of record NC_070607.1, read on the forward strand.
TGTTGGTCACTTGCAGCAAATAGGAAAGACATCTGGAAATTATCACATTCCAGTGTGGACTCAAACTTTCCTATATTTTACTGCATTTTTTTAAAAAGTTATCTCTTCAGGAAGGAGGGTTTTGTCTTCAGCCATGAAGACACCCCCCCCCCATACACAGATGGAACTTGACTCTCTCTCTCTCTCTCTCTCTCTCTCTCTCTCTCTCTCTCTCTCTCTCTCTCTCTTAAATTGCAGTGTTCCCCACTGACCAAGACAAGCTACTTTTAGAACTGAGAAGGCTTGCCTCTTCAGCGACTGTTACTTCTGCAACAAGAACAGTGAAGACTGCAGGGGTGATTTGGGGGGAAAGACATTTACAAATACTATGCAATCAGGACATCACTGACAGGGTTATAGTATTCATAGCCGTGTCATCAGAAAGAGCAGCAATCAACCCCCCCCCCCAATGTGGCAGCATTTGACATGATACACAACACCTGATGCACGAAGAACACAGACTGCAGAGCATAAATTGAAACTATGAAGCCACCCACAGTAATTGGACAGAGATCCCTTCTGCTTGAATCCTGAACATCCCTCATCCACCAAATTAATACTTGCAAGGGCATCAACTGCTCTCTGCATGTACAGCTTCTCAAAATATGATGCTACGCTGGATTTGCAGAAGCAGATAAACTGCGTGCAAGCGAATAGATGGACGTTTGCAACCGTTAAAGTGTCTTGCAGATGTTCCTTTGGGTTTCTCCTCTGAAAAGTGCGGCTTATGGGCTAAATCCTCAACGATAGGGTGGGCCTGAGCCATTGCTGCAGGGAGGGAAAATGCAGGCAGACGGCAGATGTCATTTGCGACGTGTTTTGTTTTTAATTGTGCAAGCTGGAATGAGTTATTGGAGTTATGAAGAGAAAGGAAGCGATCTGCAAAGTGACAGGGAATGGGGTCAGGAGCTAATGAGGATGTGAGCGATGCTAATAGAAAGGAAAAAAATTCCCCTGAACGAGGAGCTATTCATATTTATTGCCGGGATGACACATCCAGGCCGTAAGAGGGTTTCTGGCTCTGTCTTTTGATCAGGCCCTTGTTGACGTTAATGGTTCTGTTCTTCCAGCAGCTGCGGCTTCCTTCAGACCTCATCAAGACGGCAGCAGGAGGAGACCCATTCCTTCTCTGTGTATACTTTAGAGGAAAACGTTTTTATACGGTTGAATAAAAACATAAATATATAAAATAAGCCCTGCTGGGTCAGATGAAAAAGTCCAACTATCCTAGCATCTTGTTTGCCACAGCAGCAACTACTAGCCAGCTGCTGTTGCCTGAAGCCCAATCACAAGCAGGGCCTGAAATGCAACATCCATGAATCTGTAGACTCCATGGCTAGAAGCCATAGATGCACATCTCTGTGGATCTGTCTAATCCCTTTTTAAAGCCACAGTGCCAAAGGGCTGCCACTACATCTCGTGGCAGCAAACTGACTAAATTAATCATATGCTGCATGTTAAAAATGACTTCTACCAAACCCTCCAACATATCCAGGCCCAAAACCAGACTGTGCTTCTTCTGGGCTGCACTCCCGGGTGAGTCATGTGATCTGTGTGAGATTGTGGACCCCTAAAAGTGCTTTGGGGGGGCGTGCTCTTGCATTTTGCAGCACCATTTGAGATTGCAACCTGGGAGGGGCATTTTTGTGGGGTAAGATCATGGCATAAGATCACATGAGAGCACGGTGCCCAAAATGACTGTCGTGAAAAAACGACATGTCCTGGTTTTCCTGGGACACTTGAGGGGTATGCTATCTTCATCTGTCCCAAAACTATTATTATTTCATTGAGTGGTCACATCTTCAAATGTTATGAGAGACACTGGCATGGAGTCTTTTTCCTTGGTTTCTCCAATAGTCCAATTATCCAAGATCAGCAGTGGGACCAATAATATGTTTGGGGTCTAGCACATACAATGTCTGTTCAGCCACTCCTGCTCCTTTGTTCCTTTCCAGATCTACCGCCCTTCTCAGCTGTCCCCAGCCTGCCACTGAAGGTGAATGACTCAGTAAACCTAATGGGTGGGCCGGCCCTGGAGGGAACCTAAGAGCCTTAGAGCATCTTGCACAGCTGGCCTACCCAGAAGGGCAGTCATGACAAGAAGGGAATAAAAGTATTTCCCTTCCATCACACCTGCTCTAGACAAAGCTAATGCATCGTAAATACCTACATATATGGCTGACTTTTTTGATGCATTTATGTAAAAATGTACCTCTGTAAGAAAAATGAAAAATCCACAAAGCATTCTGAACTATGGTTTTTCTAAGTCCTGAGGAAACGCCAGAAGCAACTTTATCCTGAGTTGGACCATTGGTCAACACAGGGGTGGCCAATGTGGTTGTGCGTAGCCAGATGTTGTGGGACTACAATGCCTATCAGTCAGTGTGAGCAACGGCCAGGGACAATGGGAGTTGAAGTACAGGCAACGGTCATTTCAAGCAGGGGTTCCGCTCCTGGCCACCAGGTGCACTGGTGAACCTCACATAAGTGTGCCCTATCCCCACCCCCATTCTACCCCTTTTCTGCCCCCGTTCTTCCCTCTTCTGGGCCTAAAAGGACCTTTGCATTGGCAATCGCCCCTCATTTGACAATCACCCATAAAATGGTCACCACCTGTAGTCCAATAAGACCTGGAGTATTCAGTACATTGGCTGCCGAAGGACACATACAAGACAAGTACCAAAGACAGCGGCTCTCCAAGGTTTCAGATAAAAGTCTTTGAGTCTATATTGTCCCTAAGTGGAGATGCCAGGGATTGAATCTGGGATCTTCCATGTGGAAAGCACGTGGTCTCCGACTGAGCTACAGCCTTTCCCCATCTGTGTATAAAGCCCCTTCTGATGCACTCATGCCTCTGTTTACTATTTATATATATTGAAACAAGCTTCAGTAGTCCAATATTCTGGCTATTTCACAATATTAATAAGCAACACGATGTTTTGCAAAAATGGAGAAAAATAATTATTTCCTTATTCGATCCGATATGACGCCAGCTTCTAATGTGTAGCAACCAGCCCTTCACACCCACAAGCATTATTTCTAGGAAATGTTTAGGGGAAACGGTTTGCAAAAACACATTTTGTGCCTAGCTCATTCATTAATAACGGGCAACATAGATGGTTGCCGCCAGTGGCATGAGCAGATAATGTACCCACGTTGCAACATGGCACAGGGAAACAGGGTGGGCGAAGTCGCATTGCACAAGCAGACCTTGTTCTGCTTGGAGACAACCCCACTGAATGCTATGTTGAATTCTACCCTATACAGTGGTACATCGGTTTAAGAACTTAATTCATTCTGGAGGTCCGTTCTTAACCTGAAACTGTTCTTAACCTGAAGCACCACTTTGGCTAATGGGGCCTCCCGCTGCCACCGTGCCGCCGCCACATGATTTCTGTTCTCATCCTGAAGCAAAGGTCTTAACCCGAGGTACTATTTCTGGGTTAGCGGAGTCTGTAACCTGAAGCATCTGTAACCTGAAGTGTCTGTAACCCGAGGTACCACTGCATGTATAGATGCCTCTGGGCTGGGGGTCTCACTAGACCTGCATTTTGCAATTCACCCAGCTTTCTTCTTGTTGTGGCCCATTTCAACCCAATACTAATGTCCAGGATCTTATCTCTACCTTGGCTGGCTCCACACCAGGCCCACAATGACTGTGATCAGAAGTGGCTGGATGCGGGAAGCTTGGAGCAGAGATGCTAGCTTCCTGGCAGTTGAGTTGCTGTTGGTGGGGGAGAGTGGAGGCAGTGGGGAGGCTGGTGCAAAGTAGGAGCTAATCTGGTGCTCCTGATGGTGTGTTTGCACCATGCTGACTTGCCCATCACCTCGCCCCTACGGCTTTCCTTTCTGCTAAGCAACATCAACCCATCTGCCGGGAAGCTGGCTCCCGGCGAGCTGCTTCTGCACCTGATGAAAAGCCCATCAAGATACATGCAAAATACAAGGAATTCCTAGCAACAAGCAAACCAATAACAAAAAAAACACCCAAATATCAACACCACCGGCACAGTCACAGAAACACTAGAAGACCTATGGGCAAGTTAAAACAAATAAATTGCCAGCAATTAAACAAAGACTGAAATAGCATTTAGGTTGCAATCTTAAGGCGTTGGGCCAAAGGAAATAAATTATCATCCAAGCTCTGTTGGTATTAGACTGGGAGGGTAGAAAGGGAAAGAAATGGGAGAGGTTTACATCAGCTCCTGAGCTGCTGTCATTTTCCCCCACTCATTTTTGAGGGTGTGCTGGGGAATCAGAAAGGCAATGGCTCCCTTGGATCAAAGCTGCCCAGCTGCCCATCACTGAAGTGCTCTCAAAGTGGCCTCCTTTCTGGTTCTAGTTACCAAGGCAATGGGAAAGAGGAATCTGACTTTGGAGAGGGAGATCTGATGTATCCAATGGCCCCCTGGATGTTTTGCCAGGGGATATACGATTGCAGCCTTAAAATGTTAAAATATGTTAAGGAAATATAAAGAGTGGAGAAGTAGTGTCAGGAAGGTCTTTGCTTGCTGCTGAAAAGGAATTAAGGAAGGTGCAAGACAAGGCTTTCTGGGGAGAGTGGTCCACAAACGAGGGCTGCCACTGAATAGGCTCTCTCTCTCTCTCTCTCTTTCTTCTTCTTCTTCTTCTTCTTCTTCTTCTTCTTCTTCTTCTTCTTCTTCTTCTTCTTCTTGTCACCTTCCATGCTTCAAAATCAGTTGACACTCTGAGAAAAGCCATAGATGATCTTAATAGAATAAGTGAGAAAGGAATGACATCAAATCTATTCAAAATGCCTGGTCTTAGCATGGGCATAGCCAGGATTTTTGTTAGGAGGGCCAGTTGTTGAGTTTTGTTTGTTTTTTATAGATCACCCCCTAAAACTGTTAAGTTTTTTTGTGGAAATACCCCCATTGCGGGAAGCAAGCTTTTGCTGGGGGGGGGAGGCATTGGCTAGGGGGGCAGAACCTCAATTTATTGAGTACTTTCAATGCTTTTCAATAATTTTTGTGGATCTAGGGGGGCAGCTGCCCCCCCAGCTATGTCCATGTGTCCTAGTTAACGATCTCACTACCATGTTCTGCATCAGCTTAAGTTTCCAGGCCACCTTTAAAGACAGCCCCCCATAGGCAATGCATTGCCATAATGCAAAGAGGAGGGTTATCAGAATATGGACCAGAGAAGCCCAGTTGTCCTCATTCAGTGTGGGCCAATCAATCTGTGGCTTGGGTTGATATCTGAACTGACCTAGTCTCTCTGCAAAAGCATTAACTGAGTCTGTGGGTGTCTGCAGAGTTGATCCCGTTCTCAGAACAATAGTGTTTACAAAGTGGAGCCGGTGACTGGGTCGACTGAAAAAGCGGGGGAGGGGGAGAGATGAGATAGGACAAGTGGCTGGAGGCATTCCATCATGACGCAAAACGCAGTGATGTCAGAGCCCGAGACCTCAGGAATGATTGCCAACATGAATGAGATTCCAGCAGGCTCCAGCTGGTCCCATGGTTTGCGGTGTCCTCTGTTGTTTCTTGGCTGGGCTCACTTCTCCAGCTGTAAACTGCATTAACCCCTTCCAGGCATGTGCTTCCCTTAAGGGGGTGGGGTGGGGTGGGACATTTCCTTTCTGCCAAAAGAGTCCAGCATTTCACAACTGTGCTATATTTATATGCACTTATTTTCTGTGACTCTGGTAGCAAGTTTTAAAATGACGTTAAAAGAAAGGACAGCCTGCACTTTCTCGGCTGTGCCCAGGGAAGTTTGAGAAACGGAATCACATCTAAAGAACCCCTGGCAGATGGCCATCCAAACTCTGTTTAAGAACTTTAAGTGAAGGAAAGCCCACCACTTTCTGAAGTAGTCCAAACCACTGACATAGAGTCATAGAATTGTAGAGTTGGAAGGGACCCTGAGGGTCATCTAGTCCAACCCGCTGCAATGCAGGAATCAAAAATTGTGAAAAGCCTTACTGAAATTAAGATACACTATGACCACATAGCTGACTTGTTGGCCATGCTGACTGAGGCCACAGGTTTCCCATCCCTGCAACAGGGCAATTATATAACTTCTTCAGCACTGCAACCAACTTGGCAATGAAAGGCTATCAGAAATTGCACAGTGCCCCAGTTAATATGTGTGTGGGGATGTTCCTTCTCTTTATGATCTTGTGTTGGCAAACTTTAAAAACAATAACTCAGACATGCTGCTGGAGGTTGGCCGAGCCTTTTCTCAGTCGGACAACTGATGACAATATGACTTAATCAGCAGCAAAGAAGACAAAAAAACTGCAGGGACAAAGAAATTCTCATGCACAGGATGCAATATGTTTCTTGCAGACCAATCCCCTTTTTCTAATCTAGGACAGGTTGAAGGGCTGCAACAAATTCTTCATAGACAGCTGATTATATTAGGATTGCCTTTGGTCTAAATGATGGATAAGTCAGTCTGTTTCCAGCCAATATCACTTTGGCATGTGTTCACTCAGATGTCTGGATATCCAGGCCCACATTACACAATCTGCATTAAATTCGCATTTACTTTACAATACATTGCATATATCAGTTAGAAATACAAAATAAATAAAAGAATGCATAAAGAGTGATAAATGCACAACTTTAGCATACAGTCGTACCTCAGAAGTCGAACGCTTTGCAAGTCAAACATTTTGGCTCCCGAACGCCGCAAACCCAAAAGAGATTGTTCTGGTTTGCGAACGTTCTTTGGAACCTGAACGTCCGTTGTGACTTCCACAGCTTCCAATTGGCTGCAGGAGCTTCCTTGGCTTCTGAACGTTTTGGAAGTCAAATGGACTTCCAGAACAGATTTCGTTCGACTTCCGAGGTATGACTGCATTTTAACATATTTTTTTTATTTAAAAAAAAGATACTTTTTTGCACCAAGAACGGGGTGAGAATATTCGGGAATCTTGATTTTAATTTAGTAAGATCAGTTTAAACTGTTTTTATATTGCTTCCCACTTTTAAAAGCCCTGAAGCAATTTACAACCCAGTAAAAAAATACAATAATGAAGTATGAACAGAAGTGGATAATTGAGCTTCAACCTGCATGTTAATTGGGGAGAGGCAACTCAAGCTCATTTGGACCTGAATTCACAATGATCAGATGCCTCATGCACAGGCCAGACCCACCCAAGAGGTGGGCTGAAGCAGCTACCTCGGGTGGCATGAGCCCCTGAGACACCCCCTCTGTGGGTGCCCTATCCACCCCATCACCTCTGCCACTGGCAGAGAATTGGTGTCTGCATTAGTACCAATTTCTGGCGAAATCTCATGATATCTCGCTGGAAATCAGTGCCAATGTTGTCACTGCTTTGCCACCACTGCCAGCACAGGAGTGGCAGGTCGGGGTGGCAGTTCCCATTGTGTATGACACAGACACCAGGAGTTTCCAGGAATCTGTGTTTACCTGGAACAATATCTTCCATTCATGCCTTACAAACATTTCTTGCCCAAGATTCCTGGAAGACCTGCCCCCGCCTTGCTAGGCTTTTTGCACCTGGCCTGGAGGGAAGGGTCCTGACTGACTCCAGCTACAAAAGTTGAAGCTGATGAACAGACTCTTGGGCTGAGGTACTGCTTAGGGAGTTGTGTATGATCATGGGACACCCAGAAAGTATGAAACAATGCAGCTACATAAGAACATAAATCATGTCCACACACTTGATGCTCTTGCTCTCATTTTGAAAATACAGTGGTACCTTGGTTTTTGAACATTTGACAAATATTTCGGAACTCAAACTCCGTAAACCCAGAAGTAAATGTTTGGTTTTCGAACACGCCTCAGAAGTCAAACATGCCATGCGGCTTCCATATTGAGTTTTCTGTATTGCGTTTTTGGTTTTTGAACAGTCTTCCGGAACAGATTACGTTTGAAAACCGAGGTACCACTGTATATCTATCCATATTCTGCAAATAAATAAAAAATATTTTGATACTATACTATATACTATACTATACTGAAACATTTAAATTCTTCTTTGATTGTCTTGAATCTTGCTGCCAAACTTTCCGTCCTCTCCTGCCACACCCTTCGAGTACCACAGGATTAGGGTGTGCTTAGCACTGTGAAATGTTGCCTATGTGTTCACCTTTCTTACTCCGAAAAGTTGCACCAAGTCCTTCTGAAATTTCAGATACGCCCTGCAAATACTGAAATGATGGTGTGCTTTTGTCACAAATGTAGACGATGCTGAGAAACACTGCTCTATGGCTCTGAAAACAAACTTTGAAGTTTCAATTTCTTGTCACCCGCCAAAGAATTCATCTTGCACCAGGCCAGGCCAGATCCCACTGCACTCCATTCACAACTATCTATAGGTCGCCAACAATCTAACAAACAAACACATTTGTTAGTGTTTTCAAAGGACAGTATCTGAACCGCATAGGGCAAGATTATAATTGCCAAGTCACAGATCAAACAAAGTTCCATGTTCACAAGACACAAGCAAGCTGCTATTAGGGCTTTTTCACCCACATGGTAAGTAGCAGGCAGTCCACCATTGGCCTTGTAACTGGCTAAACCAAAACAGAGGGAGCCTCTGTGCTATTCATCCTACAGGTTGCTTCTTATGGGATTTGAGAATTGTGAAGCAGACTTCTGCCATAGATTTCCCTGTACCAGGGAGCCCAAAGCTTGAACTCTGAACCTCCATGTAATGCTTCTGTTTTCTCTTGTAAGGACATGCTTATTAGATTTGTTCTTAATTTTCTTATTTGTTTGGGAGCTGCCTTGAGGGTGCTTATATGGGATACCAGGTCGCTAGAACAGAACAGAATATTCTGCTTACTACAGTTCACCAGCTCAAGACACCGACACCAGAGCCTTACGTTCTGAACAGCATACCTTTAACATCCATATTTTGTTATAACTGCCTATTATTTATTTATTTACAATAATTCATATGCTTTCTACAGAAAGTGTAGTAAAGGTAGCCAATGGGACTGGTATCGGCACCTGGTATCCCTGGGCAGCTGTCACGGCCTAACATCCTTGTCAGGTCCACTGCCTTGGGCGACTATATCTGGCCCTCCAGTGAGTGTGAGGCAGCTTAAAGTCACCACAATTTAGATTTCCCACAATGCCTCAGAGCACCCTGTGGTGATCACACAGGGTTCCCGGACGTTTGACAGTCTATTGATCCTTGTGCCACCACTGTGATTGCTTCCCCGCTGCCACCAACCCGTTTCTCTTGGGTACACACGGAGTCCAGACAGTTGTTAACATTAATCTAAATAAACAAGTTTATTCTATAAGCCTTAACAAGTTTATGGTTTCAGATAATTTTTCTTGTCATTTTCTTAATCTTAGTTTCTTTACCGGCCTATACCTTCCTAATAACTTCTAACTGATTATCCCAACTGTCTATCTGACTCCTCTTAACACATTCTCTCACTCTCTCACATCAAACTATCCCAACCCACAGACTTATCCTCACTCTCCCTTCTGACTGACTCCCCAACAACTCCCGACTGACTCCCCAACAACTCCAACTCTAACTCCTCCCCTTGGGTTCCCACTGGCCAATCACTTCACACTCATTTAACCCTTTCCTTATGACCCAGCATGATGTCACCTAGGAGGACAAACGCCACACATCCACAGAGGAGTATCATTCCAGGGCATTGTGGTAAATTCAAATGACAGTGATTCCAAGCTTCTGAGTGTCTACTGAAGCACCATCGTTGCTCACCAGGGCTCATGGGGGAGGGCAACCAAAGTAGGAGGGACCCCACCAGAGCTTGTCTAAGACCCTCCCCAACCTCGTAGGAAGCCTCCTCACAAACGCTTGCTTGAACTACTGACAGCCGTCAGAATCAGATTTGCATCCCTCCGAAGGATTAGTGCTAGCATCAAATTGCAATGTGGAATCGAAGCCCAATACATCGTAATTAGTCACGGTAGAGATTAAATAAACCTGCTTTCCCTCTTTCTCCTGCTCTTTGTACCAATGGAACTAGATACAAAAGCAGGGAGGAGAATTTGGAAAGGAAGTTCTTATCCAAAGTGGAGGAAAGAGCAAAAAGGCCATGTAGATTCTGAAGCATGCAGGTTTCCTGCGCTTTTCACAGGTGGGTTGGGGTAAATGATAAAAAAAAATTATGCATGGTGTGAGGAAAGGAGATAGAGAAAAGCTTTCCTTCACTCACAATAACTGATGAAGGGGGATGTTGTATGATTCCGGACAGACAAAAGAAAGTGTTTCTTCACGTAGTGTGTACTTAAACTGAGGATTTCACTCCTGCAAGAGGTGGCAATGGCCACCAACTTGGATGATATAATACTGCTTTAAATGTTTGCTCTTTCTTACACACACACACAGAGAGAGGGGGGGGATTCTCTTACCATGACACAATTAAGCTTTTTAAAAAAGCTCCCCACCCACAAGCCTAACAGACAGAAAGAGGGTGATCTTTGTTAGGCTTGCCATACATCTGGAATTTCCCAGACATACCCGGGATTCAACCGTCATAAACAGCACCTGGCCAGAAAACGCTGAAAAGTCTGGGAATATCCAGACATATGGTAACCCATGTTGGAAGTGTAGATTTTGGCGAATTTTCTTAAAAATAGCTCAAAACTTCAATTGTTTTTGAGATTCTGTAAAACAAAAGCTCAACCATTTTGAGTACTCTGAACGCATAGAAACAAGAAGCACAACCAGGGCTTTTTTCCAGCCAGAACTCAGTTTCACCACCATTGCCATTACAAGAGAACAAGGGAGGTGTTTGGGGTGAGTTCTGGTGCCTCTTTTTGTAGCAAAATAGCACTGTGCACAACTCATGCTTCACCTGAGCTGGTGGTGCTTCCATAGAGCCACACTACTGTGATGGAAGTGGCAAGCTGGTTAGGCCCAGGTGAAATCTTTTGCATAGGACCTAGGAGACCATAGCAAGGAATGCGGTGTGACTAGCCAGCAAGCTGAGGAGGAAACTTGCAGCTAAGGAGGCAGGAGAATCTGGATTTGATTCTGAGCAGTCCGTCATAATGTTGGCAGCTGGTCTCTTACGGCTCATCCAGACGTCCTTTTGCACCGCACTTTCTAGGTGCAGGTCCATGCTTTAAAGTTCTGTGTCCGACCAGGTTTGTTTGTTTTTTTGTCCTGGCTGAGCAAAACCCATGTTTTACTGCTGAATTGGAGCAAATGGCTGCCCACAGAAAACTCAATTGCTGTTTGCTCTGAATCAGCAATAAATCATGGGTTTTCCAAGGGAAAACACCAGGACAAAAAAGAAACCCACTTGGACACGGAGCTTTAAAGCCCTGACCTGTGCTTAGAAACACAGCACAAAAGGCCCTACGGATGAGCCCTGAAATGTTAGTAATGTGTGACAGGGAGAGCTAGTGAAATTTCCAGTTAAGGGAACACAAAGTCTTCTGTGCATATTGGCAAACAGTCAATCGATTCTCAGCAAACAGCTGCTCTTAGCTTATACGGTCGAGAAGCGCCCAACCTTGGGTTTGCTGATAACTTTTGAACATTGTGATACTTTGGCTATATAGTTTGTGACCGCGGCTTGTGCTTGACCTCTGTGCTGTTCCAGAAATGTCACCATTGCCCTCTCCCGACCCCTACCCCCTTCCCAGCTCCATTTCTGTCCTTCCTATTTGTAAAGCAGATCCACAACTTGCAAATATGAGGAATCAATAGACAAGGTAGGGGGATTTTAACTGAGACTTTCCGGTCAGTTCCTGTCAATTTCCAGGACTGCTTGTCTGTCACCTTTCCTATAGCCATGAAGCGCTGCAGGTCATGCTGAGTAATATCTGCCAAGACCTTGTCGAACGAAAGAAAAACACTGTGATGATCAAATCAGGGTGGTATGACCAGTGCTATTTTCCTAGAAAAAGAGGTGTCGGAACTCACCATGAATGCCTCCCTTCTTCTCTTATCATAGCAATGGTGCCCACCTGAGAGGTGCCAGAACTGAGTTCCAGTGAGTTCCACCTGAAAAAAAGCCCTGGGTATAACACTAAAAGGCCAACAAATTGCCAGAGTCCCTTGTTTCAGAAACCTGGCATCTTTTATAAAAACAAGTTGCTTACTGATGCTCAGGGGGTGGCTGTGGCTAAGAGTGCTTTTTGCCATCTTCAGTGACACTTCATGGATAAGACAGATGTGACCTCATTTGTTAATGCCTTAGTAAAATTTGGCTGGAGTGTTATGGTGCACGCAGCCCAAGGCTGGGGATGAGAGATAAATTCAATTCAGTTCGCATTTAAAGCTGTCTCCCCTTAGTCAGACTTTCTGCAACAAGGTGCAAACTGAAGCGTAGGCATCCTTTGACATTCGTACCGATCTAAGTTTTGCAATGCAGTTTTCCAGCCAAGTAACAGGTGTACAAAAATGCACATAGATGCATATATTAGTGGACTTCCGGTTGAGAGCGACCCCGTCACAAGCGGGGATTTTTCCGAGCGGAGAATCCCGGGTTTTTCGGAGGATTTAGGGGTGTCATAGGGCGCAGTGGCCCTCAGAAGCAGTGTCTGGAGGGTGTCCAGACACTCAGGTTCCCGCGGAAGCCGAAATGCAGACCACCCGGCCGCCAGGTAACTCCCAAAAGGAGTGAAGAGAGCAGCGGGAAGGGTGAGCGGGCTGAAGGGAAGCCATAGCTACCTCCGGAAAACGAAGCCCCGAGCTTGCAGGGGGAGCGCTTAATTCTCAATTATAAGAAATACGGACCTAAATTGCCTAAAAGGAAGTGGATTACAACATCAGGAAGGAACCGGATGAGAAATACGTAAATACGAGATCAGCTATCATCTGCAATCAGTTTGAACGCATCATAAAAGCAAAGCCGACAAAAGAGAAAGTGAGTTGCCACTAGCGGCTATCGTTTCTTTTCCCCTTTTGACTCACTAAAGTCCAACTTCTTAGAAGATATAAAATATTTCAAGAGGAATCCAAGTTAAAAGGGGGAACAGAGGGTTTAAATTTGGAACATTGAGGGTCCTCTTTGAAACTGTGAGGGAAAAAGACAGAGAAATCGATCCCAGTTTCACTTTTAAAAAAACTGCGCATCGGAAGAAGAGTTTCCGACTCCATTGCTTCTCCATTGCTGTCCCTTTGTTTGCCTTTTAGTAACTACGGAAGATTTTTTTTCTTTTGCTTTCTAATTGGGTTTTTTCTTTCTACATATATTTTTTGGGTTATACATCTACTGGTCTCCTATAATTTGGATTATAAATTTATTATTATTACAAAAACTATTATTGGGAAACTTTTAAATAAAACTTGAAGTTGAGATCACTCTCTTAATTTTCGGGAGCTTTGGGTCCCTGGCGGACAGAAGGAAAATTACAACTTGTTTTTTTCACTTTTTTCGCTTGCTCTTCTTTGTCCTTTCTGACTCTGCTGAAGTGTGGGGGGTTTTTTGTTGTTGTTCCTCTAGTGGGGGCTGGATGTTTTTGGTTTTTTCTCTCTCTCCTCAGTAATGGACTTTGGTAACTATTTATTTGGAAGGTCTTTTATTTAAACATATGTGAGGCCCAACTCCAAGAAGGATTATATTTTTTTATTTTTTATTTTTTGCTTGGTTATCTGGACACAATTTATTTGGAGACCATTTTTAAATTATCAATATAAGTATGGGAAAGTTATAAAATTTCCTAAATTCTTCAGCATTAAAGTGGATTATAAAATTAAACTGGAAAAAGAAAAAGTGGCTTATAAACCGGATTATAATTTGATTATAAAGGATCCAAAAGGATTAGCCTAATTGGTGGCAGAAGATCTGGAACCTTAAAATTGGAATTAATTTTTTCTTTTTGGGGGGTTTGCTGGTGGAGTGCAATTTTTTGGGGGGGCACAACTGGAACAAACTGGAGTACAAATTGGATTATAATTGGAATATTACGATCTTTAAGGAATAGCCTAATTGGTGACAAGAAGAATATATTCATCTGGCTTGTTCCTTCAATTATTGATTCTTTTTCAAATTTACGGATTGGACTGGGCTGAAGATACTGCAAGTTTTGAAAGCGAAAATTTGAAGTCAGAGCTAATAAAGACAAATTATAAATTATAGAATATATAAATTATAAAATTTGAAACTAATTGGACATATTTGTATTTGGGGTTGGGTCTACATAAGATTGGTTGAAGTGGTGGTGGGATTTTATTCAACACAAAGTGAATTTGGAGAGTAAGTGGGAAGTGTTTAAAGGGTATTTGTGGGAATGTCTCACCTACCGAAGAAAGGAGGGGAGGGAGGAACACCAGGAGATAGAAGAGGATCAAAGCAGGAATCAGATTTTAAGGGAGAAATATTAAAAATGTTTGCAGAAATTAGGCAAAGTGAAAAGAATTTAGAGGACAAACTAGAGCATGTCGACACGAGAATTGAACAGGTAGATACGAGAATTGGGAAAATGGACCAAAAAATTGACGAGACAGTAAAAGAATTGAAAGGTCAAATTAAAGAAGTATCTAAAAGCACACAATCTTTGGAAGAAGGAATGAAGAAGACAAGAGTTGAAATGAAGGAAGTGAAGCGTGAAGAAGAGAAAATTAAAGTGGGACTATCAGAAGTTAATAAGTCACAGGAGGAGATATGGGATGCAATCGCCATGAATGAACTGAGGCAGAGGGAAGTGAACCTCAGGCTGAGAGCGGTGCCTGAGGCTCAAGGTGAAAATATTAGAGAGAAATTAGTAACTGAGATAGCGCAATGGCTGGAACTACAAAAGGAAGAGGTTGAGAGAACTGTACAGAATGTATTTAGGATGAGAGTAAGAGCAAACTTGTGTTTATTAAGTGAAATAGGATACAAGGGATTCACACTGAAATGCTGGTGAAATTTCATGAGGATTTTTTTAAAAAATGCAAATTCATGTGGAATTATGGATAACTTAAGGCTGGAAAAATAGAAACCAAGAGAAACAGTAACTGACAAATTGGCCCATCCCTACCTGAGATTGCCTAGGAAGATTGTTCACATTTCAAAATACCAAAGTTTGGTTGCCAAGTGAAGCCTTGGTATGGAAGTATCTTGTATTAAGAAAGAACCCAGATCTCTAGTTGGTGGTCCTTCTGTATCCAAAATAGTGCCATGGAATCTCAGCTAAAGCATCCATGACAGATGGCCATCCAATCTCTGCTTAAAAATCTCCAAGGAAGGAGAGTCCACCACCTCTCGTGAGAGTCTGTTCCACTGCCAAACAGCTCTTACTGTCAGTTTGTTTAATATACATAATGTTTAATACACATAATCTTAAAAAGGACCCCCCAAAAAAGAACTTGAAACTCAGCAGAAATAAAATAGACTGAATTTGGGTAGATTGAAGGATCAGCGTTGATTTCAGATTTTCTACCATCTGGCCCAATCTGTCTGCACACACAGGTGAAGTGGGAATGTGGCTAGTGGAGAATATATATACGTATTTGGGCAAGGGCTCAAGAAGAGGGTTTCACCATTGAACTAAAGAGGGAAAACAAGCCCTATACCCAACAGAAATGAGTTCCACAGAACCAAGATGCTGACTGATAAGAAAGAAGAGACTGATGTAAAGAATGCACATAAAAAGTGCTCCCTTGGTGTACAAAAGCACTGATACAATCACACAGTCTTTGCTTCATAGTTGGACAGGTCATCATGACTCCTGACCTGAACGAACTCCAAGAGGTTATTTTCCCTTGAAATGTACAAATGTACATAACGTGCCCCATCTTCCTGGTTCTGATATCAGTGATAAAGAGTTTAGGAGATACTAGAAAAACATCCTTCACTGTGACAGGCAGGGGAGATGGGTGTTTGCACAAAGAGTGCCCATACATTGAAAGGTCTCCTGTTTGAGTGTAATGTGTCTCTCTGCAGCAGGGATGCTGGAGGAATCCCATTCCCATAAACTCAGATGTGAACTGACTTGATCTGTACCTTGTTGGACTAATACCTTTCTTCAGATTTCATACGTCTCTGCATTTTGCAGTGCACTTCTCAGCTAAAAAATGCACTAAATATTCATGTTTTAGGATGAAGTACATTTAGAAAGGTGTACACTGAGATAAAATGCATATTTAAATTCATATTGGTATGAAGGGTTTTTTGTTTTTTAAAAGAAAGTAAACCACAGTTTAATGTAGAAACAGACTAGAGTGGACTTACCGCATGTAGGAACTAACATATGCAAAACTGACATAGACTGGAAATAGATGGATGCATTTATCCTTCTCTACTAGAGTCTCACTGCCCTTACTTGATGAGGGCTGAATCATCCAGGATCAGAGACAGGGATAGGTTTTGTTCTCACTGCACTACATCCCAAGTCAACTACTTTATTTAACAGGAGTTTGTCCTTGACGCTGTGGGGGAACAAGAAGGGGCATGCTTGGGGACAATGATGGAGACAGGGGAACCTGACACCTGCCAGCAGGTTTTTGCTCGTCTTCCCCAATAGTTTTGCTGGTTACAGTTCATTTATCTTAATTAAAGCGATTGAGGGATTGAATGATTGCTCTATTGTCCTTCCTTTTTTCCTACAAAACAAGCCCTCTTTACTAGGTTTTGTTTCTCAAGTAACATGCTATATATGTCCTTGTATCTGGTCTGAAAGCTGCAGCTAGACTGCTCACAGGAGCAGCTTACTGGAAACATGTTTCTCCACTGCACAGGTTGCCCATTTGCTCCTGAGCCAATTTAAAGGTTCTCATGTTAATTCACAAAGCTCTGAATAACTTGGTTGCAAAGCACCTTAAGGACTCAATCTCCACCTCCACCGAGATCTTTTGATGGAGCACATTTGGTGGTCTCTCGTGCCCCTGAAGTTCAGTCAGTCTTCATCAGGGACGCTCCCTGGGAAAAACTGGGACATCACCATCTAGAATAGGGATGGCAAACGTGTGGCCCTCCAGCTGTTGTTGGACTCCAACTCACATCAGCCACAGCCAATGACCAGGAATGATGGGAGATGGGGTGCAGCAACATCTGTAGGGCCGCAGGTTAGCCACCCCTGATCTAGAAGCTCAATGCAGTGCTGCCCACCTCACCTGAGTTGGCAGGGGCCATGGAAGAGTGCCTAAAAAGGCAATTGTGGTGTTTGGACAGTCTGATACGGAGACAGATAATCCTTCAGGTACAGAGTTTTCAAGGTAAGCATTAAAAAGAAGGATAGAGTTTTGCATTTTAGCTCCTTCCCAGAAACACTTGGGTTATAGCAGGCTGACAGCATTCCACTCCTGTGACGTTCGGTAGATAGCATGGACGATACTGATGCAAAGAATGCACATAAATATGAACTCCCTTGGCACGCTGCAGATAGAAGCTCGGACAACCACCTAGTAAACAATGTTTCCTACTAGGACTGATGGCCATCAATATTGTGTCCTGAGCCAAACAATTTTTGAGGGGTTACTTAATGTGATCATTGGAAGGGACCACAAATGTAGGAACACTTAGCTGTGTTTCAGAGGCAGCATATATTGAATGCTAGTCTTAAGCTTTCAGTGTTTCCCCTTTGTAACTCTGGCAGCAAATTTTGTGCTTTGTTATTTGCTCTATGAAATCTATGTTGGTTAGAACTGTTAATCTTACCAACTACTATATATGAAGACTCTTTGAAATTTGCCTGTTCCAAATCAACCTTGTTTGGTTAGGATGCACATATTTATATAATACTGAATTAAGCCTATTCCCAATGATAGTTGTAAAGATTTTACAGGGCATGGCAAGCTGAACAGGTGCCCTCCACATTGCAAATGTTTGTTCCAAAACCCTGGTATTTGCAGAAGCCAATGAGGTCTGAACATGTTCCGTAGCCAGAGAATGTCAGTCTGAAAACAAAATGGAAAACTGGGAAAGGGTAGGAATGGAACAGCCTGCTGGGGAAAGGTTTAGGTGGTTGGCTAGAACCCTATTAGGAAGTGGGCATATATTGCAGAACTTTCTTGCAGGACTCCCTTGCTCCTCTGAATACCAGATGTGGGTGATGAGGAGCCGAGAGGGATGGTTGCCTTCACACTCTGCTGGGGGTGTCCTACTGTTAGAATCAGGATGCTAGTCTAACAAATGGAGGAAGCTCCCTCATATTGAGTCAGACCATTGGTCTGTGTATCTCTATCCCTTCCCTACCTAGAGATGCCAGAGGTTTAACTTGGGGCCTCCTGGGTGCAAAGCAGATGTTATCTGCGCTACGGCCCTTCTGTGATCTGATCGTGTTAGTCCCTTCTTATTTCCAGTTTTCAAACCAAACAAAAACCTTTGTGTTGACGAAGACCTTTTGACAAATATGCAAGAAAACAAATCAGGAATGAGAGATCAGTTACGGACATCATTTTTCAAAGTGCTCTCTGGACTCTGTTTTCATTGCCTTCCTGAGTGCAAGAGCAGTTCCAAGTTCCATGGATCCTGGCTTTGAGCTGATGGGCAGGACCGCCTGAAATTTCACGCAGAAGACATGACTTTGATTGCCATTATTGTCTTGCCTTTCAAACCCTGAAAGAAGCTCAGGGGCTGGTAAGGAGAGGGAAGCCAGTGCTAAGCCCCAGGGTATAATACTTTGCATTGTCATACAGAAGAGTTGGGTTTCGTTCCCACCCCTGCCTCTTGTTCCTTGGGCTTGGAGTACAGGACTGTGAAGGAAATGTGCTCAGCCCTGGGGGAGAAGGGAGTGCCTTGCATTGATCGGCAATGAGTAACCATCCCAGACAGTTGATTAAGAAGTAATAAATGGGTGCCACAGCCTTAAAGGTGTGGTATGAAAAAATGGGGGGAAGGAGAGGCAGCTGCTGTGTACAAGCCCATGCTGGGAAGACAGATAACTCATGACACTGGAGAGTCTCAAGAGAGTAAGACAAAAGACAGTTTCATGTTCGAGTTACAAGATCAGTCCAATTAAGCTGAACTTGGGCTAAACACAGTGATGCTCTGTGAAGATTACCTGACGCTGGGAAGTAGCTTGTGAATGCAGAGAAACTGCTTGTGTGGTCCTCCTGAGCAGTCATGTAGTTTTCAGCAGACCTGAGCTTAGGGTGGGTCTGCTGCTGGGGCCTCAGATTAACACATTGCAAGAAGCGCATTTAGGGTGGCCACTTACAACAAATCAAAAAGGGAAACTGAAAAGAGGACACCGAATTGCAGCAAATTCACGTGTGTTGATTTATATGCAGGAAAACTTAGAAGAATTGCTATAAATTAAGTTAAAAGCAATGTGTCTCACCACTGTAGAGAAGACTGCGAGCAGTCTGTCTGCTGTCCAGGTGCTAATTCTAGATAGGCAACTTCAAGGCACATGCTCTCTCCCTTCTGATGGGTAATAGTAGTAGTAGTAGTAGTAGTAGTAGTAGTAGTAGTACCCCACCAATCTGTCTGGGTTGCCCTAGCCACTCCGGGTGTCTTCCAACAGATATAAAACCTCTTATTTTACCTTAAATTGCACTTGGATTGGACAGCCCTTCAAACAGAGGACTGCTTCAAATAGATTACCATACTTTCTGAAAGCAAAGCACACAACCTTCCTAATTTGTACCTCTATCTGTCCTGTTTGAGAAGGAACAGTGTCACAACATACAAGTGACTCCCAGTCCCTTTAGGGCAGAGTTTCCCAAACTTGGGTCTCCAGCTGGTTTTGGACTACAATTCCTATCATCCCTGACCACTGGTCCTGCTAGCTAGGGATGATGGTAATTATAGTCCAAAAATGGCTGGAAACCCAAGTTTGGGAAACCCTGCTCTAGGGACATAGTGCAAGCAGGAAAGCTTGCTTCCATCTGTGTGTAGTAGCACCTAGCTGGATTGGGACACCAAGCACAGAAGATTTTCTACAAGGACTTCTTGTGTGAGAAAGCTGATAGGTTGTATGTGTTTTCACCTCATTGATTCATAGTAGTATGTATGGCACTCCATGTCTACAGCTGACAAATAAAATTACCTGTATTAGACGATGTGATGCTTAAACAGTGAATTGTTCTCAGATGAGTCCTCATATTGTAAGGCACACAGACACACTAACTGCAATGTGGAGTCTGCATCCACCAGACAGACTCATTGGGGAAGATCCCCTTACCTTACTTGACTGAGACTAAGACCTGGCATGCCCCTGTAATAATACTACCAGCGTGCTTTGACACACCAGGGTCAACCCAACAGATTTCTGCCTTGTCATCTCAGTCTCCTGGGCTATTTCTGGATGGTCCAGCAGACATCAAGCAGAAGTATTCTATAGGGATGGATTATTTCTGGGCTGGGAGTTCACCTAGTTCTACCAGAGATTGGGGCAGACAAGATCAAACAAAGGGGAGTGCTGGTTGAACCAGCATTGTCCCTCCTCTTCCTGGAATGTTCTGCTCCTCCTTGCAGGTAAAATGTCAAGGTGCAGCAGAATAATTACTCCATAGAGCCCTTCCCACTCCCGAGGATGTAGCAAAAGTTCTATAAGGTATCTGTTCAGACACACAAGGAACACCACAAAAAACTGAGCTACTGTATATGAAAATTACTTTCCTGCAATAAAACCTGGAAGTGGAATAAATACCCACCCAGGGATGTGGCATAAACTGTTCTTGGTTTCCAGAACCACTTCCATAATTTCTGCAATGGTGCATGAATGGTGCAACACATGCATGAGTGTGTTGCAATGGCAGCCAAGTAAAGTGAAGCTACAATCTTAGACCCTTTACTGAATGATGATGAAGAAGAAGAAGAAGAAGAAGAAGAAGAAGAAGAAGAAGAAGAAGAGAAAGGTGAAGAGGAGGAGCTTGGACTTGATACATTTCACTCACCTTAAGGAGTCTCAAAGTGGCTAACAATCTCCTTTCCCTTCCTCCCCTACAACAAACACTCTGTGAGGTGAGTGAGGCTGAGAGACTTCAGAGAAGTGTGACTAGCCCAAGGTCACCCAGCAGCTGCATGTGGAGGAGCGGGGAAGCGAACCCAGTTCACCAGATTACGAGTCCACTGTTCTTAACCACTACACCACACTGGCTCCTCAGTGCCTGCTACACACTGATCTTCACAAACCCTTGGAGGAACGCACTGTAGTCATCAGCATACACTGAGGAAACATCCTTAGCTATTTGCTTTTTTATTTTAAAGCTAAACCCTAAAGGAATGGCCATAGCCTCACTTGACATCCATTCCAGTATAAATGGAGGAGCTGTGCATATTGTCCAGATAATGCAACAAGAGATGCCCCCCTCCAATATGTATGACTAGGGATGGAGTATGGAGAAATTAGATTCAGGATTCATTTAAAACTGAATCTAGAAAATCTGCACATTTTGAAACAATATGTGAACCAAAACACCAGCTACCTTTCAAAATTCACACTTATATGAATTATGTGATGCCATTCTCCAACCAACCAAGGTAACAAATACATTAGGGGAAGTGTACCTAAAAATGAAGATATTGGTGAAAATAATATATAAAAAGGCATTCTATTAGGGGAAATCACTTGCAAAAACATGTACATTTGTAAAAACTGCATCTAAAATATGCTTACTAGGAGAATTTTGCACTAAAGTTCTGGTGAATTTTCAGGAGAATTTTGTTATTTAAAAAATCATGAATTCCTGCAAATTTGAGAAGAAGAGAATTTGAGACTAGAAAAATGAAAAACAGAGAGAATTGAAACTGAAGATCCTTCCATCCCTGTGTGCGGCACTTTGGCTTTAAAGCTGAACCACATGGGCAGAACATCAGTGATGCAGCAATAAAACTTCTAGCACATTTGCAAAGCTGAGCAGGGTCCGGTATGATTTTGAATCAGATGGGGGACCACGTGTTGAGATTCCTGCATTGCAAAGGGTTGGATAGGAGTCTTTTCCAGCTCTACAACTCTATGCTTCTATGTGGGATGTGGGAGCAGCCCTGGTGGCAGCAGTGACAAGGGTTTCACTCCAGCTAAGTTGAAAAGGGCTTTGTCCAAGCTGTTCAAATGGCCAAAGTTATGTGTGGCATGCTACAAACTCAGAGGAGGCCAAGTGCCAAGATTATGGAGACGCTCCAGTTGGGTTGCCAGTTAAGGCCCAACAATGGGTCTTAACTGGCAATGGGGAGTGAGGTGGCATATGCCTCTTTTGTTTACCTGTTCCACTCTCCTGCTGTTGCATGGTTCACTTGTGTTTCTTTTAACAATAGTGGCTTCAGGGCCCACATCTCAGATGTAGTATAAAGCATCAATGGGACAGTAGGACCCAGTTGGGCTCAGTAGCTGCTGGGAAAAGAAGAGAAGAGGATCAAAGCCGTTCCTGAGTGAAGCCTCTTATTGTTTACACCCTTCTTGAGATTCACATGTGCATTCAGTGTAATGTGATGTCAGTCCACAAGCTTACTGACACTTGACCACACAGAGTCCATTGTGCCTCTGAGGAATGGACTTTAGAGTCCATGGTGCCTCCAAAGTCAAACATGGGTGCACCAGGCAATCAAGTTTCCCAGCCTTGTTCTTCGTTTCCCTGTATGTTTTGCTCCTGTCAGGCTCTTCATGTTACTTAAGCGGAGTTATTATCAGGGATTGTGGGGCAGGAGAGAGAAGCCGGTTTTGTTCTTTCCCCGTCTCCCCCTTTACGTTTTCATCTCTGAACAAGAATCTCTTCATGAAAAGGGTACAGCAGGAATGAGTCCTGGTTGGACCCCATCCAGTTCCTTGAGGGAAAAAACATGACAGGAAACTTCACACCAGAGAACTGACAAATAATACTTGCCAGAGTTTTCTTCCCAGTTAGACCCCATCATCTTTTTACAATGGAGCTCTTGATTCACTGGTAAACAAAGTCCAATTATACCTCACCAGGAAAAAGGAGGGGCAGGTGCCAGTTTCACAAAGGGTGTTGTTAGGGGACAATCCAGCCAAAAACCTGAACTGCTGGGCAATCTGCGTTTGACGCAAACACCTTTCGCATTAGTGTAAAAACCAAACGCACACAGTGGTAGCCAGTGGTTATTACCTATGTCATTTGTGCCTCACTCTTCTAACAAGGGGCTCTGGCTGCCATATATAGTGATCCCTCACTATTTCCCCCTCACAACAACCCCTCTTAGCTAGGTCGGGATGAGAGAGACAGTGGATGGTAGTCAAAAAAGTTTTATTCAGAGATTAATTGACTAAACTCAGTCATGTGCATTCATTTCAGCAGGCCTAGTCTAAGTAAAACTTGGTTTATTGCTAAATTTATATCCTGCCCTTCCTCCCACAGAAGCTCGGGGCAATGATACCACTCAGTGATTGGCCCATAGTCATTTATGGTTGGTATTCAACTGAATAACAGGACTTTACCCCTCCTCACAAATGCACCTGTGTCATCACCAAATCGGCTCCAGAAGGTTGGGGGGGAAACCAGAATGGATTTAGGAAGGGAGGTGCGGTGGGTGTGGTCTGCCCCAGGTGTCACCACTGAGGGGGCTGACAAAATACCGGGCAGCACTCAGCACAGGGCCTGCAGCGTGCCCGAGCCACGCATCTCTCCCGGGAGAGACACGGTGGCTTGGGCATGCACAGGCTCCGTGCTGCCCAAACAGTCCACCCGCTGCCTCCCCCCAGCTGTAGGGTGGCTGAGTGGGAGGAGGCAGGCAGACTCCAGAGGCCCCGTGGTGCACCCCGCCCCTATGGGTGGCTCACCCCACCCTTGGGTGCACCACCCCAGGTTACCAAGCAGCTTCCTCCGCCACTGGATTTAGGGGGTTTGCAGGGTGAAGAGAGTCCCATTGTACAAGCAGAAGTCATTCCACATGCAAGGAGATACTTAGCACTACTTTGAGTACTTGAACAGTGACTTGAACACAGGACTTCCACAGTACAACCAATGCTCTACGGATCGGCAGCAGAAGGTCCCAGGGCTAAATTCAGACCCTGAGATGTACCAACTGGTGTCCTAATTCAACAGAGAAGCAGCAAGTGTGGATGAAGAGGCTGTGACAATGGGAGAAGAGGGCTCTGTACCACCTTTTGCCATTCCTTCCTCAGAGGAACCATATGGTTGCTAAACAGGGCCTTCATTTGCAAAAGTCCCATCTGAAATGCCAGAGGCACCTTCCGATAGTCAGTGGGCCAGCAGCTGACATTTGTTAAAAGACACTGTTCCATTGTAAAATTGCATTAGTTCCTATATGCTAAACTTCCAGATTGCCTTGAAAAGATTCTAAACCATACCCTTTCCGATGACCATGCGGCAGCCTTTCACATCTGGAAAATCGCATCATACTACGGAATTAAAAGCAGAAGCTCTGCTAGTAAATAGCTTCTGAAAAACTGAAGCCTGGCATTCCAGAGCAAAAGGACGTTGTGGTATTTCCTGGAAAAGTCATTCTCACCTTGCTGACAGATCATGATTCCGATAATTACTGGAGATGTGGAGTAGCCAAACGCATTCCCGACACAGAACTCAGAGCAGGGCTACGAAATCCGTGGCAGACACTCATCAGATGATGCACCAACCTACACCCCAGGCTTAGGAACTTAGCAAGTCCAGTTCTATTTACTCTAGCACTGGACCAGAGTCCTGGGACATGCATTGTGCTTTATGTTCTGAAAGGTCGGCAGCATGGCAGCAAGCCTGGAGAATGTGGACCCAAAGGAGCCACTGCAAAGTTCCCAAACCTGCATTTTACCTTTTTGCAGTAAAAGAAGGCAATTACAAGAGAGAACTGGTGGGTAGCTGAGTGCATAACCCTTTCCCCACTTACCTAAGCTCTCCTGCAACACCTCAAACACACTGGGTCTCCCATCCCCACCCCACTGCTGCCACCACCACCATGCCCTCCCCCCATATTTCCTGACCAAAATTATTCTAATTTCACAGCCTAGCTGCAGGACCGGGGCAGGAAGAGAGGAAAATGGCTTAGGGGAGGAGCTGCAGTAGTGGTCAGCAGGGGAAGGGTTAAGTGTGGGAACGTTCAGGGAGGCAGGAGAGGATATATTGTTTAATGATATCCTTTCTAACTTGCATTAGCAAGTTCTATATCTTAGCAGAGTAACATTCCCCTTTTAGTGCACAGCGGTTTGCTTGTTGCAGGCTCGTCTGAGCCTCTCAATAAAAGATTCCTGGTAAGATCCCTTCTTGTCCCTCTTAAAAAGAATAGACATGACAGTCTAATAATAATAATAATAATTTATTATTTGTACTCCGCCCATCTTGCTGGGTTTCCCCAGTCACTCTGGGCGGCTTCCAACAAAGATTAAAAATACATTAAAATGTCACACATTAAAAACTTCCATAAACAGGGCTTCCTTCAATATAAAAATAGTTTACTCATAATCATTCAGTTCACAGTTGGATCCCTGAAGGCAGACTTAGGTTACAAAACTATGTGCACATGTGGAACTATCCCAAAAGGGAGTTAGTTCCTAGGTGACTGTGAACAGGCAGTCACTTCTGCTCACACATAGAAAGACAAAATGGAGAAGAGCCAAAGGAAGGAAGGAAGAAGAAGAAGAGTTTGGATTTGATATCCCGCCTTTCACTCCCTTTAGGGAGTCTCAAAGCGGCTAACATTCTCCTTTCCCTTCCTCCCCCACAACAAACACTCTGTGAGGTGAGTGGGGCTGAGAGACTTCAGAGAAATGTGACTAGCCCAAGGTCACCCAGCAGCTGCATGTGGAGGAGCGGAGACACGAACCCGGTTCCCCAGATTACGAGACTACCGCTCTTAACCACTACACCACACTGGCTCTCCAGTGTGCTCCCTTGCCCAGGTTAGGCCTCACACACACAAGCCTCTAGTCACATGCAGTGGAAGTTTGTCACAGCTCAGGAGGAAACAGGAAGTTAGACTCCTGGCTGATACAAAGCATCCCCTAGCATGTCCACTCTAGGAATGTTGTACTTGACTGCTATGTGTTTCACATCCCACATAAAGCATTCCAGCTCTCCGCCATCACTGATTTTCCCTGCAAATGCCCAACTGCATTCATGTTCTATCAACAAATCTAGAGCTGGGAATCTGTAGTTACCAGGGTAGAACGTGCAGTGCTGTGCATTTAACTTATGATATCACACTTCTGTATAAAAGGATTTTTCGCCCGCGTCTTCCATCACATGACACCGTACATAGCCATTGACATGCTTCATCAATGAAGCCATCAACATGGTGCCCTCTGGGCATTGTTGGACTACAGGTCCCATCATCCCCAACCATTGACCATGTTGGCTGCTACTGATGGGATTTGGAGTTCAACGCTCTCTCAGGATGATGCTGTGTTGGCTACCTCTGTGCTACATCTATGCCCAATGTCACCCTTAAGGGCAAGATGTCTTCCTCACCCCAGCCTACAGATCTAACCAGTTTACTGTTCTTTTTCTGTCCAGGTTAAGTTTTTATACCTGGGCCACAACCCTTCAGACAAAAGATTCCCTTTCTGGCATGTCTGGTGGCAAGAACATAGAAGGTGAATGTCAGCTGTGTATTCTAGGTGGTGTATCTCAGATTCTCAATAAAGTTTTAAGTGCTATTGTCATTAGTGGCACAGAGGAAGCAACCTCTCCCTTCCCCAGTAGGCCGTGAAAAGTGTGTGTATGTATAAAGTTCCTTTATCCCAGTGGAAGTCTTGTATTACCAGACATGAATGACCGCTTTTACTCTTGTTTAATGAAGCTCATTACAAGCTCCATTTTGGGGTTTCCTCCCTGTCGCATTCTGGAAGAAGGCAGCGTGTTTACAAGAATATAATCCTTGTTGAAAACTCAAGGCACATTACTTTCTAATTTCCTGACATGACACAGAGGTAAAGTGCAGGCAATGATTGTTTGTGAGTAATATTTGCAGAAACAGGAAAGCAAAGGTGCTGTTGCTTTTTAAAATCATACCATAACCCTTGGCAGATCTGATCCAAGGTAAATTTAATGTAGCATTCTGGCCTAAGGATCATACAGATGAAAGGGATGCCAAGGGTCATCTTGTACAACCCCCTGCAATGCAGGAATCTCAACACATGGTCTCCCATCCAATTTGAAACCACACTGGACCATGCTTAGCTTTGCAAATGTGCTAGCGGTTTTATTGCTGCTCCATTAGGATGCTTCAGGAATTCACTTTTTGTGAATTCTAGTATGAACTGACCTGATTTTTTGCCTGCTGGAGTGATATGAAGATTGGAACAGAGTTGTCTTTCAAATTTCTCACTTCTCCAGCTTTCGCAATGCAGTTTCCAATTCAAAAACCCTGCAAATACATTTTTTTAAACTGCATTTTAGGGCAAACCCATTTAGAAATATATATTCTGAGATAAAATACTTTCTGAAATCCATATTTTCTGAGAAAACACACTCAAAACCACAAATGTAAATATGTACATCATCCATGACTTTGTCTATTTTTTTTCAAAAGCCTTCTTTTTAAGGCAAATATTGAGTGTCAATATTCCTCCAGGGTGTACATCTTTCATCCAGAAAGCAAAAGGCAAAAACCTGGAACGACAGCCTATAAATGTTCTCTTTATCACTTCTTAGGAAGAAGATGTTAACCTTTGCACCATCTTCCTAAGAAGTGATAACGAGAAGTATCACATCTCTCTCAACAACTCTGAAGGGAAAGAAAATGTACACTTTGCTTCTCATTTTTTGGTGGAAAACTAGACCTGCTCCCTTTGTGTTCACTTTGCCCCCACTTGGACAAATTCCTGCAAATGTTGATGAAGATAAGGAGAAGAGCCAGCACACTTATCTTCATTATTCTCTCTTTGTTGAACCTGAAGAGGACTAAGGCTTTTCTGGAATCCAAGTGCAAGTGTTTTCATTTTATCCGCCTTCTAGATCTTTCTCTTTTGAAGCCACAAGGACACACACACAATGAATACACTCTCCCTTGTTCTTTGGCGCGTCCTTCAGCACCAATGAAAGATGACACATAATTTTTCTTAAACACCTGTGCAAATAATTTGTCACAGTAAAGTGCCCTTTAAGTATTTCCACTTTTGTGCCCTAATTGCTATTGTTTGTTTTATCCTGGCAACATCCTGACTGAAGTGGAACTTCAATATAATTTAATGTAATCACATTTCTCTGGGCGAAGACTTTATTGTGAAGCCAGATAATATTATATTGGGTTGTGCTGGCCACATACTGAACTGGCTTCGCTGCTTAAAACCCCTGTGGCAATAAGCATGTAATTTTTCTTTAAACGGTATTCAGAGTCCTTCAAAGGCTTTATGACTCGGCCTTTCCCCCGCATGTCCCTTTCAGGATTATGTTTGCAATTAAATATGGCAGGCTCTGTACAACGAACATTTCATGCTATGCTATGAGGTCAAGCAGCCCGGAGGTTAAACAGGGTAATTTGCTGGGATTGGCAACAAATTAAGGTGAACCCATTTGTAATGATGCCTCATTACACTGATCCGGGACAAGCTATTAACTGGGGTAACTCCCCAGCAGATTGAGCTATGATCCTCACCAGCAGAGTTCTGGTCCAACTCAAAGACTGTATTCAGCCTCTGGCTCCATGGCAGTAAAACATGCAGCAAGTGTTTCAGGGAACCTAGCTGGTCCGGCAAGGGAGGTTTATTGCTTCTATGCATGGGAACTGTTTCTTTTCTTCTGTCTGATGTAGCTGTGCATATGCACTGCAGTCACATTTGCACAAGATGGTGTCCAACCACTACTTAACTGAACATAATAACACTATTGATAAGGAGACATATTAGCATAAAAGGTTTGAAGGAAAGGCAGTAAATATAGGGATCTCAATTTCATTCCACGTTGATGTGCTTTTTAAGTAATAAACAATGGAATAGTAAGAATTGATAAGGGGCAAAATTTCCCTCCTGGGCAGCTGAGGTCAATCTGTGTTCAGCCTCCTGACGCCCATCAATGCCAATACTGGTATTAATTGCCCAGATGAACTCCTATTAGCTTAAATAATATATAGCCTGCTCTGTTGAAATACAGGCATGCTTCCTATTCCTCCTCCTGTGGCACTGTTGTGGTCTCCCATTGTCTCGTCATGCTCCTGGGTCAAAGGAGGAGGTCACTTCCTTTGCTGCAGATGGTTCTGCAAACAAGGATGTCCTTGATCGGAAGCCAGGCTCCTGCAGATATGGAAAGTGACTTCAGCTGGGCTAACCTCTGCAAGAATTCTAACCTGACAACATGGGTGGTGTGGGATCATGAAAAGCCTCATGGCCCCTCGCACCTCTCCTAGCCTGAATAGGACTCTCTCCATCCATCCATCCATCCATCCATCCATCCATATCTCCCCACCACCACCCCATTTGCAGGGTAACAAAAAAGGGGGGGCTTAACCCTGTCCGTGCCTGCAAATTCTCATTTGCAACTGCCGCTTCCTCAAGGCTGTTTTTCACCCATTAAGCTTAAGGTAAAGGTAAAGGGACCCCTGACCATTAGGTCCAGTCGTGACCGACTCTGGGGTTGCGACTCTCATCTCGCTTTATTGGCCGAGGGAGCTGGTGTACAGCTTCCGGGTCATGCGGCCAGCATGACTAAGCCGCTTCTGGTGAACCAGAGCAGCACACGGAAGCGCCGTTTACCTTCCCGCCGGAGCGGTACCTATTTATCTACTTGCACTTTGACGTGCTTTCGAACTGCTAGGTTGGCAGGAGCTGGGACCGAGCAATGGGAGCTCACCCCGTTGCGGGGATTCAAACCGCTGACCTTCTGATTGGCAAGTCCTAGGCTCTGTGGTTTAACCCACAGCACCACCCACATCCCGTTAAGCTTAGCAGGGAGGAAATGCAACAAAGTAGGGGAGGCCAGTGAGCAGGGGAAGAGTTAAGTGCCCTCCTGCTGCTTTTGAAGTCTCTTCTGCAAGTGGCCTACAGCCACTTATTCACATTACAAGCAAAAGATGGGCTCCCAACGATATTTCAGCTACTATGTGGACTTGTCCGCACATCACTTTAAGCCAGGAATGGGGAACTTCTTTGACCTTCCATGCGATGCTGCTCTCCAGCAATATTTCAGGGTAGCAGCAGCTAACTTTTGGGAACTTTCTGCGTATTAATAGCAAGCAGGTGCATTTGCTATATTATTTATGGCACTTGCTTAAAACTTCTTTTTCTTTCAGCAAGCCCACCCAGGCCAGTAATTGTAACATGTGATTTCATTCTGCATTGGTGACTTTATTGATATTTAAAAACACCGTGTTAACTTGTTTTCAATGCTTTGCTGTTATCTGCATTAGTAAGATTTTTTTTCTTTGTAAATCGCGTAAACAGCTCTTCTGTTGAGTAAGTGGCATATACATTTTGTTAAATAAAACAAAACTCTGATCAATGGCCGATGATCAGGAATGATGAGAGTTGCAGTCCCACAACTTCTGGAGAGCCAAATGTTCCCCACCCATGCCTCATGTGGTTTAGTTTAACTATGGCTTAACATTTAAAACCATAGTTAAACTAAACAATGGTTTAAATATGAATGTGCTGTTGCAAGCATAGAAAAGAAGCTATGGTCTGGCTTGGCATTACACCCAGACCCAGGTATCTCAGAGTTTCCTGGGGAAACTTAAACCACATTGGGAACTGTAGCCCTTGAGCAGAAGAGGGGTCTCCTGACAACTCTCAGCACCCTTAACAAACTACAGTTCCCAGGATTCTCTGGGGGATGCCATGACTGTGGTGTGATACTGCTTTAAATGTTTAGAGAAGAAGGGGCCATATTAATGGACAAAGTATTTGGAAGTGGGGCAAGGAAAACTGCTGCAACTGAAGACAGCCAAAAGTCATGAACAACTTGCATTTGTATTGTTATTCTTCTACATAATTATGGCAGTCCGTGCAGCCTGATCTAAGGTGGAGCAATGCACAAAGCTCTGTGTCAGCTCTGTCTCCCTACATATTTTTGTCTATTTATCTGACTCTCGATTTATCACATGCTCAGCATTCTCGGTGTCAGGTTAACTTCAAATAATGTAATCACCCACTTATTACATCCATGTGGATCAGCAGTATGCAAACCAGGTGCTTTTCTTTAAACAAAAAAAAAAGTGCCTGCGGTAAGCAAAACTTCAGGAGTGAAACAAACGTGCCCGTGTGAACTAGGATTAAAGGGCTGAGAATAAGAAAATGCAATTAAAACTCAAAACTGAAACTAAGGGTATTAATTGGGATAGGGACAGGTGAGCTTAGGGGCAGCCCAGGTGATTCTCTGTACGACTTGGAGGCCTTGTGTTCAGGCCATGTCCATTTCCACGCACAGCTGCTAATGTGTACCTAAATCATCCTTACCTTGCATGCATTTCTTGAACATCTCCTTCCCATTGAAAAATGATGGTGACAATTGAAGACCAATTCTAGTCCAATTCTAGATGCCACTTGTATGGAATCTCTGTCTGGTCTTAGGGACTCTCCCCGCTCACCCCCTCTCCCCAGACCAAATCCCTAATTGACCCTACTTCACATCATCCATTATCCCTGGCTGCCCTGATCCCCCAGCACTCTTCTTATGTTCTTAGTGCCTGTTTTGCAGCAGGAGGTCCTAGATTTGCTGCCTGGCATATCCACTTAAAAGGATCTCAGCCAGGAAGAGCTAGGAAAGTGAGTGTAGCCAGGATGTATTGGGGGGGCAGGCTTTATGTTAGAGGGGCAGAACTGAGTTATATGTCATGCAATTGGTCAGTTAGTTAAGTTGTTGTTGTTTAGTCATTTAGTTCTGTCCGACTCTTCTTGACCCCATGGACCAGAGCACGCCAGGCACTCCTGTCTTCCACTGCTTCCCGCAGTTTGGTCAAACTCATGCTGGTAGCTTCGAGAAAACTGTCCAACCATCTCGTCCTCTGTCGTCCCCTTCTCCTTGTGCCCTCCATCTTTCCCAACATCAGGGTCTTTTCCAGGGAGTCTTCTCTTCTCATGAGGTGGCCAAAGTATTGGAGCCTCAGCTTCACGATCTATCCTTCCAGTGAGCACTCAGGGCTGATTTCCTTAAGAATGGATTGGTTTGATCTTCTTGCAGTCCATGGGACTCTCAAGAGTCTCCTCCAGCACCATAATTCAAAAGCATCAATTCTTCGGCGATCAGCCTTCTTTATGGTCCAGCTCTCACTTCCATACATCACTACTGGGAAAACCAGTTATGTGATGCAATTGGTCAGTAGGTTAAGTACTTTTATTTATTTATTTACTTGATTTAGGGGGGGGAGCAGCTGCCCCCTGCCCCACGCCCCCTGGCTAGGAAATATCCTCCCTACCAGGCTTCGGATTAAATGCCCGTGATGATGGGTATATCAAAGCAGTATGTCCCTGAATTCCAGTTCCAATAGAACATTGATAAGAGGATGTTACTGCTCTGCTTGTGAGCTTCCTGTGGGTTTCTTGTTCGCCAGAATGAGAACAGGGACTGGATTAAGGTTACCAGATATTTTTTTCAATGAATCCGGGGACACTTTTCAACTTCAATGGATTTTGTATGGGGACTGATGTGTAAATCCGGGGACTGTCCCCAGGAAACGGGGACGTCTGGTAACCTTAGGTCTGATCCCGCAGGGCTCTTTTTATGTTCTTATTTCATAAAACAATAGCTAAAATTAAGCAAGGCTTGGCACGATGCATTTAAACATGCCCTAAAAATTCCAGCAGCAGCATATACTGCAGGAATGTTCACATAGTAACATTCGACGAGTGTCCAGTCCTGTACCTGTGTGCACAAACAGTCCAGGAAGATGCTCATACATTTATTCACACGTAAAATTCAACAGGCTGTGTGCCTGTGTGTGCACTAGTTGAGCTGTACATACTAATAAGTGCACACTCTTTCACATATGCAAAGACTGCTTGTACCTGTTTTCAGTACAATGTGTGAAAAAGCCTCATAAATCCACCAGTTATGTCTTCTCTGATTATCCTGTTCTAGGGTTGCAGTATTTCAAGAAGTAAAAATGTTGTTGAGCTTTGTGTGTGTGCGTGTACGCGCTGGTGCAAAATATCCAAATTTTAAGCTATTTTAAAGGCAATTTGGTTTTTAAAAAATCAACACTTCCAAAATGGGTTACCATAGGCCCAGGTTTTAACCTTTCATATTTTAACCAATTTTCAAAAATTCCCAGATATGCCCCAGAGATCCCGGACTTATGGCAGCTCTATCCAGTTCTGAAATGTAGATCTTGAACCTGTAGTGAAAGATGTGCAGCAGTGGTGAAAAATAGTGCCACAAGCCTTGCTCACTGTGTTCCGGGCGTGCCAACTTGTATTAAATATTGGGGCAGGTAAGCCCCACCGTGCGTAATTGATCACATGACAAGGGGTGCACACTCCATTTGAATGGTACTGCCCATCAACTTGTGGGGTTGCCAGCCACCTCAAATATTTTATTAGCATGGGCCGGAGGGACCTCAGCCGCTAGGAATTGGTGCCTATGCTGTGTTGAGTATGAGAGAGTGGAAGGAGAGCTTTGGAAAAGCTAGCATCTCCTTGAAAGTTTAGCTATGAATTTCCAAGCGGTCTTGCAAATGTTTTGCGGTGTTTCTTTCCTTTTCCTTTTCCTTCCAAGAAGGTGAATTAATTAACCAAAACACAAGACAAAAATTTCAGAGCAAGTTCACTCTTCTTTTCTTTTTCTTTTTTTTTAAAAAATAGCTTCTTGGAGAAAGAGCTACGTTTCCACCCGAATCTCAATTATACTCATTAAACTTAATTTTCTACACCCCAACTGGTGTGTGCTGATATTAGGGATGCAAAGACATTTTCTACACCAGGCATAGCTCTACAACAGCAGCGCTTGAAAGTCCCAAGTGGGGCAGGGAAGGCATATCAGCTTATGCAAGATGGTAAGAAGGTTACTGGATGTCAGTTGAATTGTATAAACAAAACGGGGTGGAAGGGGGGTGCCTACAGAAAGAGGCTCTTAGAAATAAGTGCCTTTGCTAATTCACAAGCTAGCCAACTCTCCCACCTTTTAATTATTATTTTTTCTTTGTTAAATGCCATGATTCGATAGTACTCACTATGTGGTTTCCGTCCTCCCACTATTCACCCATTATTCAGTGGTGAAGTGGTAAGAAAGCACGTTGTGGTGTTCCACTCATGTCATGCAAATATTTATGGTAACTCTTCAGAAAGGAATCTGGTGGTAACGTCTTGGCAGATTGCCAGCCCGAAAACTTGGCCAGGCGCTTTCTGGCCAGCAGGGGGACTCCCAAAAGCAATAGCAAAGGCTTTGTAATACTGTGCATTTCTTATTGCACTTAGAATCACAGAACCATAGAGTTGGAAGGGACCCTGAGGGTCATCTAGCCCCACCCCCTGGAAGGCAAGAATATGCAGCTGTCCCAGACAGGGATTGAACCTGCAACCTTGGTGTTATCAGCACCAAGATCTAACCAATGGAGCTATTTCTGTGTGGGTTCAGTGTGGCTCACATTCAATATGGCCTAGGACCCTCGTACCTACGGGACCACCTCTCCCGGTATGCCCCATGGAGAGCCTCAAGGTCCATAAATAGCAACACCCTAGTGGTCCCAGGCCCTAAGGAAGTTAGATCAGCTTCAACCAGAGCCAGGGCCTTTTCAACACTGGCTCCGGCCTGGTGGAATGCTCTGTCTCTTGAGACCAGGGCCCTGCAGGATCTGATTTCTTTCCGCAGAGTCTGTAAGACAGAGTTGTTCCGCCTGGCCTTTGGCTTGGAGCCAATTTGATTCCCTCCCCCTCTTTCTTTTTTCTTTTCCTTTCTCCTCCTGCGATGAGGCTACATTTTAATATTTTAATGTTTCAATATTTTAATGTATTTTAAGTTTATTTTTAAGTTGTATTCACTCAACTTGTTTTTATTATTGCTTGTTAGCTGCCCTGAGCTCGGCCTTGGCTGGGGAGGGCGGGGTATAAATAAAAATTATTATTATTATTATTAATATGCGGAGGCGTATGCATGGGTAAACAGGATCCACACACCTCCCTGCTTCGGCCTTTACTACTTTCCCACAACACAATCTGGCATTATTGCCCTGTGTTATGGTGGCTAGACCTTATATACAGTGGCTTGCAGAGGGCCACCGAGTGGAGAGGCTGCTTTAAAGAGGACAGTCCTCTATTTGAAGGAGTCCCCTCTTGGTCCCAGTCCTGCTTAAAAATAAAGAACTTCTTCAAATAACTTATTTATGTATGCTACAACAGCAGCAAGAGTCTTGATAGCACAAGGATGGAAGAATGAGGAAATCCCAACGAAAGAACAGTGGCAAGAAAAATTGATGAGCCACGCAGAGTTGGCTAAATTGACGTACAAATTGCGGGACAAGGACAACTGTGACTTTAAGGAAGAATGGGAGCTTTCTACAATTTATCTAAAAAGACAACAAAATGAATTGGACTCCTTGGCAGGTTTTTTGAATAAACATACACAAATTTATTAGTTGATAACATGGTAGATAGATAATGTAAGGATATGTATAATTTTATAACATGCAGAGAATAATATGTGCTGAGAAATCAGAGAGAGGAGCTGAGGGAAGGGGGGAGGGTTTAGAGAGGGGGTGGGGAAAGGGGGGGAATAATGAATATGATATGTTTTGATAATCTGTTATGCTGAAATTGTTAATAAAAACTTTTTTAAAATAATAATAATAAAGAACTTCAAAGCTGAGCACTCAGAAGCCACAGCGTTATGTGCTCAGAACGAGGATTGCCCCAGATGCTCAACAGTCCTGTGCAAATGTCAGCCCTAGGTATTTGGCAACTCTGTACGATGCTCTGGTTATCTCCCGGATTTGTTTCCGCTATCGGCTTTGCACTCGCTCCTTGACGGCGGCCTTGTTGCATATTGTGGGTATCCTTGAATCCTTGAATGCGAAACACATGTAATGACACAAAGCCATGATTCAAACGAGATAGGGATGACGGCAGATAGGGGAGGATTTGCAACGAACACTTGGTACGGAAAGGAAGCCTGAAGTCAGACCCCATTTTATACCGATGTAAAGAACTGTTGCACAATGTTGAACTAAATATCCTTTCTTTTCCACGCCAGTCTTCTGTTATTCAGGGACCTTGGAAATGTTGTTTCTGTAAAAGAGGGGGGAGGGAGGGAGGGGGAAGCAGCCCAATATTAAATTAAAAGTTAAGGATTACAACTAAACAACAAGTGAATTTACAAGTATAATGTACATGTAATACTATGTAAACTTTTTGTATATGTATTGAGATATCAATAACAAAAAAAATTAAAAGAACAAACAAAAGTTAAGGATTACAACCAAACTAAAAAGACACAATTTAAACATGTTACAGAATGGTAGAAGGGCTAGGAAACTCAGTCTCTTTGCATCACTCTCAACCTCAACTCTGACTCCCAGGCTGGGGCCAGGCATGGCATTCCTGGGCCGTTGTCAAGGTCTGCATTCCAGTGGGAGCCCACGGTCACTGAACTTTTCCTCCAGCACTTGGTTGTTGACGCCTATTTCGCTGCCTTCTCCAAGCACGTAAGCAACGAGGAAATGTGAACGATCCTCCACTCCCCTTGTTCTCTCCCTCTGGAGGGCCATGTGTATTGTTACAAATTGGCCTTTGTTGTTCTTCTTCCCAACACACCTCTGACCCAAAACCCAAGGCTCTTGTAAAAACACTTTTCCCTGTCATATCACACCCATCCCCATCACTTTTGCAACCCCTGTTTTTCACAGACCCAAGGACCCTTCCTTTGATGTGATAATGACCAGCAATCCACACCTTTGCCTGCTAATGGTTTTGCTCTTAACTTTCCCAGACCATCCAGGTGTCCCTATTTTCCAGGAACAGCCCCAGATTTACAGAAGCAGTCCCGGTTTCTGATTTGATCCTGGAATGTCTCACTTTTCTTTAGGACGTCCCTATTTTCAGGAGAGAAATGTTGGAGGCTATGGTAGGATGTCCCTGTTTTCATTGGAGAATTGTTGGAGGGTATGTGCCCTTCCAGCCAGGTTGGTTTGCGTACGACAGCCCAGGGATTCCTTGCCTGGCACAGTTCTGCAGCTTGTCTTTTCCATTCATATCCCAAATATTAGCTACATTCCAAGATGAATTAATTCATTCTTTGTTCATTCCACAGCTAAGCTCTGCTCCCAAGGCCCAGCAAATACATGTGGTTCTAGAGCCTTAGAAAAAAAGCTTGCATTTGCCTCTTCAATATCAATTGTTCATGACAACAGCAACATGTTTTTGCAGGGGTCTGATCATCCCTGTGGGGAGAACTCAGGCCCTCCTGGCTAATCTTGGGAGCAGCTAACCTCCTTCCCATGTTCTTGTCCTAGCTTTATAAAGTCTACAACAGCAGGCCTTCCAAGTGTCCCTATTTTCCAGGGACATCCCTGATTTAGAGAAGGTGTCTCAGTTTCTAATTTGATCCCGGAATGTCCCACTTTTCCTTAAAAGGTAAAGGGACCCCTGACCATTAGGTTCAATCGTGACCGACTCTGGGGTTGCGGCACTCATCTCGTTTTACTGGCCGAGGGAGCCGGCGTACAGCTTCCGGGTCATGCGGCCAGCATGACTAAGCTGCTTCTGGCGAACCAGAGCAGCACACGGAAATGCCGTTTACCTTCCCACCGGAGGGCTACCTATTTATCTACTTGCACTTTGATGTGCTTTCGAACTGCTAGGTTGGCAGGAGCTGGGACCAAGCAACGGGAGCTCACCCCGTTGCGGGGATTTGAACCACTGACCTTCTGATCGGCAAGTCCTAGACTCTGTGGTTTAACCCGCAGCGCCACACGTGTCCCTTCACTTTTCCTTAGGATGCCTCTATTGTCATTGGAGAAATGTTGGAGAGTATGGAGTTGTCTAACCCCCCGAGCCGTCTAAAGGCAACCCTGTATAGGGAAGTTTCATGTTTCATTATGTTTTTATATATGTTGGCAGCTGCCCAGAGTGGCTGGAGCAGCCCAGTAAGATGTGTGGAGTATAATTAGTAAAAATATCATTATGGAATGGGACGTCCCTATTTTCATCAGAGAAATGTTGGAGGATATGTCAACAGCAACTGATGGTCACAAGAGGTCAGTTCATAGCCTTGACTCTCGATGGCCGTCAAACTGTGCTTGATCCCTGTCCCCAGAATCTCAAGGGCTGTTAAATTGGGAGTATCTGCCTGGTTTTTCTTCAACCTGTTACTCTTTGTTCCCGGGGCCTCTCTGACTGAGCCACCTACACACATCCTGTCTGCCAGCAGGTGTATTAAGAGAGGGTGTGTCTCTGAGCCTGGGCCTCTTCTGTAATGCGGCACAAAACTTTGAAGAGGAAAATACCATCAGCTGCAAAACAGCAAGCTCTGTCAACACAGCAATTAAGCTGTCAAGATTTTTATGTGCACCACAGTTCAGGCTTATGTTAACCCTTTCTTGCGCCTTTCTGGATCCTGGCCTTACTTGGGCTGCTTTTGTAAGAGATCTGACTCAAAACACTGTGAGGTTGTTGTAAGGGGTGAAACCTTTTTTCATCTTGTTACTTCCCTACCTGTTTCATCCATTACAACCCACCTACAATGATTTCCGTGTAGTCTGTGCATGTAGCTGTGTCATTAAAGTCTTACTACAAAACGCTGCAACATTTGGAATTTCAAACTTGTATTGTGTAGGGGTTTTTCCTCTTTTGAGCAAAACTGCTGATTCTGTAGCCAAACAAGAAAGCTTATATTCTGTCAGCTAGTGGCAAACATTTTGAAGGTTACGCTCAGCTCTAGTAATAGCAAGAAGTGAGAGTGGTGCAGCCCTTCGGCACGTCCTTGGTGTTAAACAGAAAGAAAGAAAAAGCAATTGTGGTTCAGGCGCAGACATGAGAACATTACAAGAAAGCACAAGGCATGAACTGTAGCCATGCAAGGACAGCAGCTGAGCATCCATGCACAGCGTCATTAAGCTGGAAACAAACAGCAGCAGCATCAAATATTCCCCAAAACATTGAAATATTGTTTTGAGGTAATAACACCATTTCCCAATAACTTAACTTTTAAAATACCATATTTTTCGCCCTATAGGGCACACTGGCCCATAGGGCATACCTAGTTTTTTGGGGGGGAAATAAATTTTAAAAAACTTATTCCCCCCCCCAGCCCCCAGAACAGGCTGCTATCCGCAAGCCTTCGGAAGCCCGGCAGGAACTGCCGCCGGGCTCGCAAGGCTTGCAGACATCTGCCCAAAGCCCGGGGTGTGCTGCGGAGCGCACCCCGGGCTTCGGGCTGCAGGCTGCTGTCTGCAAGTCTTGGGAGCCCGGCGGGAACTCTTGCCGGGCTCCCACGGCTTGCAGATAGCTTCCTGAAGCCTGGAGAGTGAGAGGGGTCGGTGCGCACCGATCCCTCTCACTCTCCAGGCTTCAGCGAAAGCCTGCATTCGCCCCATAGGACGCACACACATTTCCCCTTCATTTTTGGAGGGGGAAAAGTGCGTCCTATAGGGCAAAAAATACGGTAAATATTGTTTTGAGCAGGGATGTGGAACCTATGGCCCTCCATAGCAGCTCCCATGCTCCTTGACCACAAGGGTAGTTATATGTCCTACGTCAAAGAGGACAACCCTCTATTTGAAGACATTCTTTATCTCAGTTCATTCTTGCTGCGGAACACAACCTGAAAATGCTCAACCTGAAGCTACTTTAACCTGAGGTATGACTGTATTCCGGTTATGTGCAAGTTCCAGAAGCATGGCAACCCTACCTCAGCACAAGAGCAGATTTCCTCCCAATGCAAATTACAGCCTGGCAAGGCTGGGTGGTCATTTTCATTGTGGCCATAACAGAAGAGAAAAAGGTTAGGCCCCCCCTACCCACAGGACACCAGTAGATTCAGATTGCCTCCCCACCTGCAGCTGTTTTTGCTTTTTAAAAAAGAACATGATAGCATTAAATGCAATGATGCATTTCATGGTACATTCTATTTGTTCCCCAGTCTGCCCTGGATGAGTGAAAGCTGTCTAGCAGAGGTGCATAATCATACTCAGACTGATCGATTCAACCTTCAGGAAAGGGCACTTGCTCAGGTAACCATTTGCATCCCACACAGAGCCCCCCCCCCCCAAAAAAAAAAAGAGGAGGGAGGAGGGAACAGATTTGTCTAAGTTTTGCACATGCTAATTTATATGTCCAGGCATAAATTTTGAAATAATTACTATAATTTAAATAGAGAGGCACTTTATCTCACCACTGGGGAATATCAAGCATGTTCTCTGTCAAATTTGCACTTGCAAGAGATGGGAGGGAGTAGAACAAATCATTTCATTGCCACAGTGACCATTTTTAAAAAGTAAAAGAGGAGGGAAAGTGTGTCATCCAGTTCATGCGGCAGTCACAAGACAAGGAAAAGCTTAAATATGTGTTTTAAATGTGTGAGAAAGCATTGCATCACCACTCAGTTCAGTGGGGGCAAAGTAAACAATGGGAGCCTGGGTTAATGCAGATATCAGAGTAAGAGTGGACGGACACTGTGCATGCAGATGTGGAGAAATATTACAGTGGTACCTCTGGATGCGAACTGGATCTGTTCCGGAGCCGCTTCTGCGCATGCGCATGACGTCATTTTGAGTGGTGAAATCCAGAAGTAGCGCTCTCCGTTACTTGCGTGGTGAGTTCCCGCCTTCCCCCATAGAAATAAAGACACAGGACACAAGAATTCGAGTTAATGGGTCAAATTAGGCCACAACTTTATTTATTACAGGAATTGAGCGGTATTGGCTTAGGCATTGGTCCTACAACTAACCAGCTTCAGCCTGCATGCCTGAAGGCCGGTGAGGGTTAACCGCCAGTGGGAGGAGTCCTGCTGAGGCACGTCAACTAGGACCTTCCCCGGGGTCACTGCATGGGGGCGTGCCGTGGGCCCATACCTCCATAGGCTTAGGATGAGGCCACGCCCCCCGGAATCCTTTACCAGACTACCCTTTATTTGGGGGAAGGTGATGGCGCTCCTCCCCCCTTCATCTGCATAACAATAAAACAGTACCCCCAACAATTTCCAGGTCGCTGCAGAGCGCAACCAGAAAATATTCATCCTGAAGCTACTTCAACCCAAGGTATGACTGTATTTGTTTTCCCTTGGGGGGAAAAACCCGTGCTAAACCCTTTCTCAACCCCGCTCCTGCCCCACACAATGTGTTGCTTCTCCACTTCAAATATCCCCCACTACCTCCCCACCCAGTTTTTGTTGTTCAGGGTTCAACACACCTTTTAGCATCAAATGTGAAATAGATGTTCCCAAGTACAGCAGTTACCAAACCTAACATCAGGTGAGAGCTCCAAGGTTTAATTGAGTTTTAATTAAGCAAGATATCCATCTGGAAATTTAAAATTAGCCCTGCAGTCTAATTTATTTCTTTAGGCCATTTCATAAGCCATGTATTTCAGTCATCTGTATGATATCTGGTGTTTGGGTTTTTTGTTTTGTGTTGTTTCATATTGGGAATGGTGTAGATGCTGTTATATCTGTTTGTGAAAATAAGTATATAAAAAGGAGTAATCCCTGTATCCCATGATCCAGGTTTTGGGGCAAGTAGTCATGGGTAAGAGAACCCCACCAGAAATTTAAAATCACAAAAACTGCAGCAAAGTAAAGCATGAAAACGTAGGCTGATAGACCTTTAAAATGTGCCCTTGCGAATTCCTTCCAAAGTTTCCTTAGCGTAGAAAAAGACCACTTGGTCTGGTAAGTGAAAAAATGGTTTACTTACAAACACTTCAAAGGCCAGGTTCATGTGCTTTTCCATACATTAGTCAGAAAAGTTGCACCGGTGGTAAAACTTAACCTTTCAACTTCTCTGACAGCTTAACCTTGACAGAATGATCATCACCACCAACATCAACACCCCACAAATGGTACAAACCCAGATCTTTTAAACGATGGGCCTGTCCAGACATCCTTTTTATTGCACATTCATGATGATTTGTGCTCTTGATGTTATTGGGGTGGTTACATACGATTCCACATTCAGTACTCTTTTGTTGGTACTAAAGGGTTAAGAGGTAACAAGTCGCTCTAATCACTGAGCAGCTGGAAGTCATTAAGCATCCAGGAATGTGAGTTAGTTTGTATAAATAGTCAGTTCACCCGTGTGTTTTTCCCCCTTGACCTGACTCGCAGACTCAGTTTGTGGCCATGGGCGTGTTTGCTGATATGAGTTAAGTTTAGAGTAAAGTTTTTCTTTATGCCGGAGATAAAAGCATGTGTGCTTTATCGCCAGGGTTTTTTCTTTTGTAAATAAAGTTTTTTCCTGAGTTCCAAAGTGCTTGCTCCAGGATTCTTCATTGGAAGGTACTGACTCTCCTGCCTTCTTCAACCGCTGCACGAAATTCTCTGCTGAGATAAGATTTATGGCGTTGGAAGCGCACTGGACGTTTACTTAACATTAAACTAATTAAAGTTTAATGGACATCTTTTGCCTGCAAATGTTTTGGGGCAGTCACACTGCTTCATTGGCAATCAGTGCACATCCTTGTTGAAATCCCATAACTTTTTATACCACAAATGTTCAGGGGTGGGGGGAGGGGAGTTGTTCCACTTCTGTTGCACTGTATCTTTCCACGCAACAATTATGTGGCAGCACCGAGGAAGCATCACAGAACAAAGTAAAGCAAAATAAACCTACCACTAACACCCTATTATTGTTTCAAGAACATGTCACAGAATACACCTGCCATAAAAAAACCCACCTGGAGGGGCCCCATGAGATACAAACAGAGGAGAATGATCCCTCAGTACCTACATCAGCAGAAGACGAGGTGAGAACTGAGAAACTTTATAGGCAGAATAAAAAGGAATGTAGCCCACTAAATCTCCAGAGGACTATGGTTTGGATCGTGAAGACCATCTATATTGGCTGGGCATCATGCCAAAACATCATTAACATTTTCTCCTTTAGCTGCAAAGCAGCTCTAGAATGCTTTGATCTGAATGAGAAAGTGCTGAACATCCATCCTGCAGGATCAAGCTCTGCAGAAACCAATGAAACTGCTATACAATCTTTAATGCAATTTTGGGGTTAGGGAGACCACTTCCCACATGTTATAAGCTGTTATTATGGTGGGTGGGAAACTCATAATAGGCTTTGTTCTTACACAGAATTACTGGGCTTGATTATACATTGTTGGCTGAAATGTTCTCTCTCTTTAAAAAAAGAAGAAGAAAGTCAGCTGTTGAACAACACAGCAGAAATCAGACTTTTGTGTAAACTGGCAATGTATGAATGTATAATATATGAAGAAATCAGCTTGCCGCTCATAGAGTTAACTATAAATAGTGCAAATAATATTCACAGAAAATGCAGATTAAACAGTCGCAACTAGCCGTCATGTAGTGGTAAATTTTGAAATGCAAGAGCGTATCATGACAGTCCTCATAACCACATCCCGATGGGGGTGATTCCTTCGGATACAAGCATGTGTTTATGTGTATATGTCTATATTTGCACATACACACACCCAAACATTGCAACATAATGTAGCTTTAGGGTTATCCAGAGCTCAACAACAACCAAGCCTTTTAAGTCTAGATTTTCCCAATTATCCATCTTTATTGGAATTGTTTTAAAGATGTTTTTACCATTTTATCTCTTGTTGTTTGCTGCCCTGGACCCCTTTGGGAGGAAGTTCAGGATATAAGTTTAATTAATTAATTAATTAATAATTAAGCTCCATGTTACACAGAGGAAAGGTTGGGGAAATTAGGCTGGGTGTTGAAGGTTGAAGGCCTACATTTAGGCTCAGTCTGAAGATGGAAATCGCGAACTGGGTGACTCTCCTCCAGATGCTTGGAAGTATTAGGTTTCACCTAGAATTCTGGAAGAAGAAAAACCACACAGGTTTCTGGTTAGGTGGGCAGCAGATGTAAAGAGAAACATGGCAGTATTTATCAGCAAAGTCAGAGATAAATTTTGGGTGGTATGCTTGGTAAATGAGTCAACTGAACCCAGAAGATTATCCATGAGGGAATGTGGTCCTCAGGATGAAGAAGA
Source organism: Podarcis raffonei (assembly GCF_027172205.1). Classification (NCBI taxonomy): domain Eukaryota; kingdom Metazoa; phylum Chordata; class Lepidosauria; order Squamata; family Lacertidae; genus Podarcis; species Podarcis raffonei. The sequence continues at coordinate 81,166,393 of NC_070607.1, forward strand.
TTCCCCACACCTGTGATCTTCCTCCACCAATCCACAATTCCCAGGGTGCTTTGGGGGGGAGTCATGGTGCTTACAACTGGCATCAAACTAATGCAAGTTGTAATATAGATATGCTGTGGCACATTCTACTCTTCCAGTGCTGGAGTGTTAAGCTTTTTAAAGCTCAAAACAACCCAGATGATGCTTGAAAACTGCCCAGATAAATGTTGTTTCATAAATATTGTAACAAATTCATGCATATTGTAATACATAAATATTATAAATATTGGTGTGTTTTTTAAGGCATTTGCTTCCCAGGGTTGCCTACAGAAGAACCAGGAAAAGCACCCTAGTAAGGAAGCAAATATATTCGTAGATAATCCAGACTCAGATATCAACAACCTGATTTATTGGGTACTTCAATCTGTGTTGCTCCATAGATGTGAGGATTTATTTATTCATTCATTCTACTGGCTCTGATGCACCCACAGAATCCACATCCTACAAACTTTTTTGTAAGCTCTGAAGAACATTTACGACTTTCCCAATAACGCCTACTTTGTTTCCTTGGAGAAAGTAAGTGTGTTCCTGGTTATGGATTCTCCCGTGGCAGATCTTTCAAAATGTAGCTCCAGAGCTCTGACAGACTCTATCAAACTAGGTGATAGATCCCTGTCAGAGAATGAGAACCAGGCCCAAAGCTAGCAGAGAAGATCTGGGAACCCATGAAACTTCCCAGCATCCCCTGTTTCTTCACAGAGCTTCCAGACCAGCTGTCAAGCCAGCCATGTTCCATGACACTCTGTTGGTGACCAACTGTCAACGGTTCAGAGACAGTGCAATAAATGTTAGCATCCGAGTTAGAAAATCCAAATGAAGATATTAAGAAAAGATGGATGTGTCAATTTTGGTTTCTCTCTTTTTCTCATTTCTCCAGTCTTTTCCACATTTCTTCATCAGTTTGCATTTATTTATTTTTAAATCCTCTTAAAGATTTATCAGGATTTTCGTACAAATTCCTCCAAATCTGTACCCTGCTGTTTGCAATTTTGCCTAATGTTCACACCTTTGCAAATAAAACACAGCCTATTGTGTGCATTTTTTAGTACTTCTTTCCCAAAGATGCTCAAATTTGTGCCCAGTTTTGGTTGTAGAGCTGCACCTGAAAATTCGGGGAAGTGTGAATTTCAAAGGATTGTTGCATTTTGGTTCGTGTATTGCTTCAGTAGGTGAGAATTAGATATGTCCACATTAATATGCAAACTGAATCGAGTTTCTCCCCCATCCCTAGGAGACACCCATCCCCTTGCAGTTAAAAAAATGCACTATAACAAATTAAATAATTTGTATAGCACTCAATATCCATCGCCTAAGGCAGTGGCATCACACTTTGTCGTTTGCAGCTCCAGCACGACGTTGTTTGGTACCTTGTTGCTAATCACAACTTATACCTCCCTGGTTATGCTAAGCACCTCACTCCAGAAAATGGAGCTACATCACATCCACATCATTTACTTAAACTGCTATGAAGGTCACTAATACATTTGAAGAGTTTAGTATTTGGCTTTTAGGCAGCAATGCTATGCACTCTTTTTTGAGTGAGCTTCAGTGAACAAAGACTTGCTTCTGAGTGATTATGCATAGGATTGGACAGTTAGGGTTAGGGTTGTTGTTGTTTAGTCGTTTAGTCGTGTCCGACTCTTTGTGACCCCATGGACCAGAACACGCCAGGCACTCCTGTCTTCCACTGCCTCCCGCAGTTTGGTCAAACTCATGTTGGTAGCTTCGAGAACACTGTCCAACCATCTCATCCTCTGTCGTCCCCTTTTCCTTGTGCCCTCCATCTTTCCCAACATCAGGGTCTTTTCCAGGGAGTCTTCTCTTCTCATGAGGTGGCCAAAGTATTGGAGCCTCAGCTTCAGGATCTGTCCCTCCAGTGAGCACTCAGGGCTGATTTCCTTCAGAATGGAGAGGTTTGATCTTCTTGCAGTCCATGGGACTCTCAAGAGCCTCCTCCAGCACCATAATTCAAAAGCATCAATTCTTCGGCGATCAGCCTTCTTTATGGTCCAGCTCTCACTTCCAGACATCACTACTGGGAAAACCATAGCTTTAACTATACGGACCTTTGTCGGCAAGGTGATGTCTCTGCTTTTTATGGAGACTAAATACCATCCATGGAGGAGTTTTTTAATGTGAGGTTGTCGCTGAGTTAAATAACTCTGGCACCTAATTTTAGGCACAGCTGCTCAGAAATAAGACCCATTGTCCTTACGCACAGGCAAACAAGCATAGGATAGCAGCCAGATAAGTCAATTAATTATATGAGTTTTAGCTGGTTAATATATCCATTGATTTTGCGTAAATTTGCATACAGGTAGAACCAAACATTCTGTTTCCTTTGTTTTAGCCTGTATATGACAGGTATCATCTGAAAGTAAGAGGCATTCTTTTCTCCATGAGATTAGAATATCTCCTCATAAGTAAACAGACATTTATAAATATGGTGCCTGATTATTATTATACATGTTAGTCCATTAAGGCACATTTACCCAGGAGTGTGCTCTGTTGCAATGGGGCGTACTTCTGATTAGACATACATGGAATTGCAATGTAGAAGTTGTGTGTGTGTGTGTGTTTACATTTAAAAAAACATGATTAAATGTGTTTTAATCTTATTTTTTGAGCAGCTCCAGTTTGGAGGCACATAGCACAAGTGCTCATTTTGTGTTTGGTAGCCATAAAACACATACACCTCCAAGGAGTTTTTGCTTTACAAGAGTCCTTCCTGTCCCCTACCATAATGTTTCAGCCCCCTTGTGGTCTGTGGCAGTCCCAGATTGTTGTATGTGTGCCAAGGGTAGACCTGAGGGAAACAACAAACACTTCAAGTCTTGCGAGACAAGTTCTTCGGGTGGCTTGTGAGAAGGTATTTGGGGCTTTTCCCTCTTCCTCTTCCTCATCCTTGTGATTTTCAGCTCCCCGCAACCTCAGTGGTACTTGACATAGCCCTGTGTCTCCTAGCTCATTCCGTACCGATTCTCAGGTAGCTCTTGGGAGCTGCTCAGAGAAAAAGCTAAGGTGTAGCACAAGGTGAGTCTCTTGTGGCCAGCTGGAACTATCACACCTGCTAATAATGAAGCCAATCTAGTCTTCTCATTCTTGGTCCTGGGGATAGGGGCCAACCACCTTTCATTTGACTTTTTCCTGCTAGTATTTCCCCCAAGTCTTTTTGCTACCAGAGGCAAAGGACAAGAAAGGCAAACTCAGCCCTCCAGATGTTTTGGGACTACAGTTCCCATCATCCCTGATGACTGGTCCTGTTAGCTAGGGATCATGGGAGTTGTAGTTCGAAACAACTGGAGGGCTGAGTTTGAGGAAGCCTGGACAAGATGGTGGTGAACCCTCCATTCCATATACAGAAGCCAACTGGAGTAGCAGTTAAAACTTACTTCGACACCAGTGATAAGACAGACCAGTGCCAGGCTTACATCCTCCACCACACCCCAGGCAGCAGATTTAGGGGCCCATCAGGCAGCAGAGGGGACTGGCAGAGGGCAGAGCACTTGGGAGGTTGTTGTTGCTGATCTCCCAGCAGTGTCAGGGTACCATATTACCAAAGTCTGCCGATGCTGAAAGGTGCAGGAAATTGCAAAACTTGGGACAAGTGGTACATTTTAGGGGCCATATTTCTTTTTCTCTGCTTTGGACTCTAAGCCCACCAGATGAACATGTTTCACATGACAGAGATTCAAAGATACCCCGCACCCTAATGCCATTCTGGACTGGACCTCATTGCTGCCAATAAAGGTGGAAGATGATGGACTGATGGAGAAGAAATCCAGTTTTTGTTTTTTTGTTTTTTTGTCATAGTGAACTCACTTTTCTTTCAACTCTCCCAAGGTTAGCCTCCAACAAAGAAGGGACAAGCTTTTTTTTTTTAAGTCCTTATGAAAATTCTTCAGCATTTTAGTGAGAATTCATCCTAAGATACAAAATTTCACCTAATATACAGTCGTACCTTGGTTTTTGAACAGCTTAGTTCCCAAATGTTTTGGCTCCCAAATGCCACAAACCTGGAAGTAACTGTTCTGGTTTACGAACTATTTTTGGAAGCCGAACATCCGGTGGGGCTTCCGTGGCTTCCGATTGGCTGCAGGAGCTTCCTGCAGCCAATCAGAAGCCACACTTTGGTTTTTAAACGTTGTGGAAGTTGAACGGACTTCCAGAACGGATTCCGTTTAACTTCCAAGGTACGACTGTAAACATTTTCGCAAAGCCATTTCCCCACATGTAGTGCATTTTGTGTGCTATTTTTTGTTAAATCGGTGCACTTTATGTATTTTTGTACATTTTACTGCCCTGTAAAATTCAGAACGGGGGGAAGTTTGAAAGATCGCTAAGTATTGGTTTGCATATTGTTTTGAAAAACGCTAAATAGGTGGGTTCACTTTTAAATGCAGAGCTTTGTACAAAATTCCTAACAGATTCAAAGAATCCACTTAGGGTACAGTTTATAGCATCTTCCTGTGTATGGTGTAGCTGCAGCACTAACAAAAAGCACTTGATGCCTTCCCTACGTTGGGCTCTCTTATTATTGCTGCCATTGCTATATTCCCATCTCACTTTTCCTCCAAGGTTCTCGAAGTGGCGTGCATGGTTGTCCCCCTCCCCATTTTATCACTCACAACATCTCTGTGAGGTAGGCAAGGCTGAGAGTTGGTGGCTGCTTCAACGGTCACCCAGTGAACTTTATATCTGGGTGGGGATTTGAACCATGGTCCCCTGGGTTCTAGTCTGACAATCTAACCATTACACCACACTGGCTCAGTGGTTATAAATCTAAGTTCCATAAGGAAAACATTGTTACCTTTGGCGCATTGCGGGGCACATGTGTGGGTGGGCAAGTGGGTGTGGGGTGTGCACATGTATAAACATGCACCCTGAGCATTGGGGGTAAATGGAAGGTTGTGAAACCCCTTTCATTGCTGTATGATTTTCCTCTTACAATGGCTTGGAGGGGGCAGATTGCAAAGAGCATTAATTCTGCAATCCCCTACTTACATTCTGACATGGTACAGTCCCTAAAGGGCTATATGGTGTGGATATTATTGTGTTCTGTTGCTCCGTCACAAAATTTTAGTTCAGTTGCGTTAGACAGCTCTCTAGTGGCAAAACAGCCCAGACTGCAGCCCTTCTAGATAGAAATTCCAGTGCACTGAAAGGATGTGTAGGAAGTGTTTTTTGTTTGTTTTTCCTACCCTCTTTGAATCCAGTGTTTTTTCTTCCTTGTGATTTAGCGCAGGGTGTTTCTTAAATCTTGATTCTCATGAGATTATGTTAGATTATCCCTATTTATAATTAGCAATATAAATAATTAGGCAACAGTACATGCCAGGCAAATTGCAGTGCTGGCTTATTAACAACATGCCTTGGGTTGTGCTATTGTGAAATGCAACCTTAAAAAAAAACCCCTTTTTTATAAAAAAAATAAAATGAAGATGGAAGATCTGTTATGTAATGTTTTGTATCACTGTAATGCTTCGATGCCCGGGCATAAACTTTGTATCGCTGTAATGCTTTGATGCCTGGGTTAATTGACAGAGAGAATATCCCTGGAGCAATCGGCAAAGTCACATTGTTCCATTAATGGCACAGATACTAAGAAACACAATCCTGTTGCACATTGCCAAAGTCTTGTAAAGTTTGGATTTTGCATCAGGGGACCAAAAAAAAAAAAAGGCACAAAGAAGATCAAGAGCAGGGGAGATGATACAACAGAGCAGCTTGTGAGCCTTGGTACAAGATACATACCCTCCAACATGTTGCATCTGCAAACTGAGACATGTGTCTTCCTGTCCGTGCTCCTGAGCAAGTCACGAAACCCGCACAAGAACACAGAGCAAAAAAAAAGTGCTTTCTTTGGGGCTGTGCTTGCACGGTGCCCCAGCACATGTTTCAGGGCACTGCACGAGATTGCGGTCCTGAAAAAAGCACCAAGATCTCGGTTCGTAATTGTGTAATATCATGGCACCCAAAATGGCTGCCATGCTCTCATGGGGAAAATACGGGTTGTCCTGGTTCTTCTGGGACACTTGCAGGGTATGCAAGACCCTAAGTGTGCCAGAATGTCCCCACTTTCATCTGTGAAACATTTCAGGATTCACATTTACTTACAGAAGCTTCCTAAAATGCATAAAATGTATAGCCCATAAGCTCACAATCTAAAAAAAATAACATGAGGGAAGGGAGGGCAAGCCTTCCATTCAGTTTCTTCGATGATTTTCATGGATTCAATGACTTCCTAAGTGAAAATCATGAATAGGCAGCAGGAGGTTTTCTTTCTTTCTCTAGTGATCCTTTCTATCTTCTAGTAGGACTTACGGTTGGCACGAAGGGAACCTCCACTTTCCCCCCCAGTCAAAGTGTGGGTTTCCTGCCCTCGTGGCAAATGAGAGCAAGTAGCGAGGTTTACTAGAGCAGGGTCGGTGACTTGCCATGCTTACGTTCTGTGCGTAATCAGTGTCCGTCTTGTGACTGAACTGATCTGGTGCTGCTGTCAGCAAACACTGACACAGCCTCTCTCCCGGGATGACCAAATCAGCAAATCGCATGGGGTTTACACCCCCCCATACTGTGTATCAAGGCCAAAACTGCAGACGCAGAAGGATGGTGGTAGAGTTCAAGAGGATTGGCCACGGCTTGGTACACCCCCCTTCCAGAGATCCTGGCAGCTTAAAGCTGTTGTCAAAAGGGGGGTCTGTTTAGGGCTGGTGTGTGGTGGGCAGGGAGAGATTTAATCTCTCCTACGCCTCCCACCCACCTTCTCCCCTGACAAACAGAAGTGGCAGGGCTGTCTTACCCATAGGCACTAGGGGTGTGGGGCACCTGGGTGCCGGGCTCTCAGGGGCACCAGGCAAAGAGTCTGGGGCTCTGAGAGTTGAGTCCGGGGAAGACCCAGCCCATCAGTCGGAGCACCATGGCGGGCTCTTCTGCTGCGGGCGGCACTGCATCGCGAGTTCGGGGGCGACTGAGCCAGCGAGACGCTGAAGTGGCCAGCCAGCTCCGCCCTCCTGCACTGATTCCGGCAGCAAATTGCCTTGGGCAGAGAAGGAATTGCATATCTGAGTAGTCCCCACATGAACAAAGAAACTTTGCATGTAGAAAACTAATCTGTCAAGGTTAATGGAGCGCCCTAGGCTCCTCGGTGACATGCTATGTTGTGGGAAGGGTGTTTTATTCAGAGCTGTTATGAAATGCCTCCTATTCAGGAGCATGGCCCTGTTACCATGTCCTCATTTTATCTCCGCTGACCTCTCTCCCTCTGCCACCTCAAAAAACCTCCATTTGTCTTCATCTCCTTCTCTAACCTTTTGGTTTGGTTTGCCACCTCTCCCAGGTTCCTGCCTCACCTCAAGAAAGGGCCAATGGGGTCTTTCCTCAAAGAGAGGCATTATTGGTGAGGTGGCCAGGAGAGTGACAGCAGTGGCAGAAATAAATTAGTTTTGTTGCCCTATTTGCAGGTGGAAAAGGGGGGGGGACATCTTCGTGATTCGGAAGGAATGTGAAACTTGTCAAAAACTACATTTTTGTTGTAACATTCTGCTTCATATACAGTGGTACCTCGGGTTACATACGCTTCAGGTTACAGACTCTGCTAACCCAGAAATAGTGCTTCAGGCTAAGAACTTTGCTTCAGGATGAGAACAGAAATCGTGCTCCGGCAGTGCGGCGGCAGCAGGAGGCCCCATTAGCTAAAGTGATGTTCAGGTTAAGAACAGTTTCAGGTTAAGAACGGACCTCTGGAATAAATTAAGTACTTAACCTGAGGTATCACTGTACTTATTTTTGCAAGCAGTTTCTCCTAATATAATACATTTTTATATGTTGTTTGAACTAATATGTGTATTGTTCTGCACACTTTCACCTAATATATGCTTCTTTGTATGCATTTCTGGTTGAAGAACTGTACTGCAAAAAGTGTGAGCTTTGAAGAATAGCTGCATTTTGGTTTGCATTTTTGGCTCAGGAAATGCTAATTGGCTAAGTTTGTATTAAAATGTAGATTGGGTAGGCTCACATTAACTGCAAACTGAACAAATTTCTCCTCCATCCCATTGAAATTGTTCCCTCGATTCTTCTCATTTGAGCCAGCAGAGAATTTTCAGCTCAGTCTGAGTGGGCTTAGCAGGGTTAGCCAGCAGTGATACAACTCAGAGGAATTTTGGTCTTAATTGCTGTGAATGGGGAATCCAAATGAAATCCCAATAGTTTCTGCTTGGTATACCTCTTTGGAATCTACATTAATATTGGAGAATGAGCTGGGTAATCAGCCCTGGAGAGAGTAGTCTTTTATGACAAATCTAGAAAGTTGAAGTTAGACAGTCTCTAACTGCAGAGAAAGCATACAACGTGGCTGCCACTTGAATCATTGGTTTTCCTGGCGGCCAGTTGCCCTTTCAAAGGTGGGCCACTATGTTCCCTGGAGAATGAAATTTATCTTTGGTTTGGCTTTAAGCCAGGCTATCCATTGTCACACTTTGCCCACTGTTAATGATTCATGCTTAAACCAACAAGGCTGCATCACCAGGAACACGTCATTCCAAATCTTATCAGAAGATATTCCAAAACATTCTAAGCTCTCCCTTCAGGAACTGAGAGAAGAAGCCTTGGCCTACAAGGACTCCCTGTTCCGACTGGATGGCCATAGTAATTAAGGTCTGTTTTCCCCCCAATAAAAATAATAATAATGTGAATGATAAAGGAACATGTGCTGCTTTTTTAAAAAATCACATCCTCACAGTTTAGACCTGTCATTTGCAAACTGCAGTTAAGCCAGAACTAATCTTTTAAATGAGGAACCCACCGGCCATCTCTGCCCTTCGCAGAGCAGTTTTGCAACATTTTTGAAATATTCGTTTGTGAAAGATAAATGCCTATTTACAAACGTGCTGTTTAAGAGAGAGAGAGAGAGCACAGTGTGCTCAGTCACACACACCCGGCAGCAGGGAGCTACAATTAAAGTGGTTCTGTGCCTTTGAACGATGCACTACTGAATACCAGTTGCTGGGGGAGGGACAGCGGGAGGGATATTATCTTCAAGCCCTGTTTGTGGCCTTCCCAGTGGACATCCGACTGGCAGAATGGATGCTAGACTAGATGACCCATTGGTCTGCTTCAGCAGGGAACTTCTTGCGAAGTCAGTTGTGGATATTGTTATGTACTAAGCTTGGATCCTAGAACAATAGGCAAGTAGGATCCTAGAATGCAACAACTGATTGGCCTGCAGGAAAAGACCAATCAGGCTCCAGGAGGGAAGCAGAATCAGCCAGTCAGACGGGACTCATTGTGTAAATAATGTATATAAAAGCCTGAGGTTTGGGGGCCAATTCAATCACTGTTTTACAAGCTGCAATAAAGAGCATGAAATCACTACAGGACTCTGAGTATATTTCAGATACGATGTGCGAAAGTGGAATGAAACAATGGTTTAGAAGGGGCAAATATTGAAGCTCATATCTGCTTCATACAACACAGCCAGTGTTAGGTAATTCTCCTTTTCACTGTGGTGAGCTTCCCAACAGCCCCACTGAGTATGGCACTCGTAGCCTTCAGGAAGGCAGAAAAATCCCCAGAGATACTTTGTTGGTGCATCCCTCGTGTCAACATACAGTCCAATGAAAGGAAAATCTGGGCAGAGTCGGGGAGGAAACTAGGCTTGTCACCTGTTCCTTATTCCAGTAAGTGGCTCCTTATTTAGTCATACTTAAATTTTAACACTAAAATTTAACAAGTGGCCAACCTAGGAGATGCATCTTCAATCCATGGCATCTCTGGATATGGCTGGGAGAGAACCAACCATCCAAAGGAACAGGTCCCTGATTGCATAGAAAATATTGAGCTACAGGGACCAATGATCTGACTCTCTAAGAGACAGCCGCCCATGTTCCTAGAGGGGTTGGTAGGTCTCCGAAGGGAGGAACCTGAAGGGGTGAAAATACTCTGCAAATTATCAGGCCTTCACTTCTGATAGAGCAGGGCTGCCGTACACCCGGGTTTTCCCCAACATTTCAAGGAACTGCCGAAAATTCTGCCCAGAATTTTTGATGGGCGAATCCTGGCTATGTCCTGGAAATTCCAGGTGTATGGCAGCCCTACTCTATCAGAGTAGAGCCCTACTCTATCTTCCCTTCACTCTGTTGCCGCCCCGAGACACCCTGTGGCCAGTTGTCAGGCAGAGGGAAAGGGCAGAGCAGGACTTCCAGTGCATAGACTTGTAATTTCTAGATTCATGCACAGAGCCCATTTTTTGTTTCACTTTGGGCATTATTTAAATGGAACTGCTTATTTAAACGGAAATGATGCCTTCTCCAGCTTCAGCCCAGATAATCTTGACTTGGACTGGCTGCACTTAACTTCCCAATGGCATTTCAAAGCTCCAGCTTCAGCCCAGATAATCTTGACTTGGACTGGCTGCACTTAACTTCCCAATGGCATTTCAAAAATCTGCTCGGTTCTACAACATCCAGCTATAAGATGAAAGCTGATTGAGGGGTGATTTCCAGATTAGCAGGGTTTCACATGCTGGGGAGAAAAGTCTATTGTAAAATCATCGTTTCTGCTAGAGAACTGGCAGGAGATCAGGCACACGAACTGCCCAACTACAAAAGGGCCTAAGCCTTAGGCAGTTTTGGCATGGGCAGTGATATAGCCCAAGCATTCTCTGGTGACCTAGGCCTCACACCTTGAATCTGACCCAATCATGGGGCCTCAGGGGAGGAAAGCCTCCTGTATCGTGCAAGATTGCATCAGTTCAGAGTATCTGCCAACCAGATCAAGTGACCACGCTTGGCTTTAACCTGCACAGATATGGATTTGCTGTACGCAGACAAGTGTAATAAAATGTATGGTTTGTTAGGCAGCTCCAAGGGTGGTGCTCAGTTTCATATTGATTCATGTGATCTCGTTCTTCAAACAGTGGCGATTCAGGACAATCTTTTAAGCATACAGGATCCAAAGGTTGTTGGACTACAACTCCCATACTCTCTGACCACTGTTCCTGCTCATTACATTTGATAGGAGTTGGAATCCAAAAAGCATTTGGTGGAACCCCCATCCCAGCTTTGAGAATTAAGCTTACTTCAAAGGAAAGGGCAGTCACAGCCAATGGTGCTTTTGTAAAATACAAATAAATGTAGTGTTTACTGCAGGTTGCAGAAGCAAGCACACAGATGCACCTTGCTTGGTCCAAACTAAAATCTTGTACCAGCTCTCCAAATTGATGTAAAAATTGGGGTTTGGCTTTTGCTGCCCAACTCCCCATGGGACTCTGAGTCCCCTAAGTCCATGATCGGTCAGAGAAAAATGGATGGAGACTGGATCCAGTGGAAAGCAAGGCAGATATTTATTTTTCTGTTGCAACAGTGTTCCCTCCCCTCCTTCCAAGGAGGGAGAGACCCTGAACAAAAGTGTGCAGGAACCTTTAAAGACTTTTGACATTGCCCAACCCCCTTAGCCAAAGACCACCCCAAAATCATCATTCATACATCATAGGAGGTGGTCTGCAGCAGAAATCCTGTCTGCCAGGATACCTGATAATGCTCACTGATTGCATTACCTGGGCAGCTTGGCCATTCTTTTGTGATGGTTAATGATGTCCTGAATGCAGCTCACAGGCTCACCCTATTCATACACAAAGACGCCCCTAAGACAGGATTTGTAGAAGGAAAAGGAAAAGGGAAGGCTTTCCCCATTTGCCTCCCTTACTGCAGAGGAATATTTGAGATCATTAGGAGAGTCAAAATGGCTTCAGGATTGCTCTCCTGTACTATTTCAGACTCATGGTTTATATATTTAGATATGTGAGCATTTATGAATATTTATTATTTATTTGAGACCTTAGAATTCTTATCCATATCCAAAATCTGCTGCTTTTCAGCTCTACTTGCACACACTTTCATGCAAAGCTAGTTTGAGATCTCTATCCCACCTCCAGAAAGTGGGTGTGACATGCATTTCAGTTGTTTGGAACCACCATTGATCCTTTAGTGCCTGTGGCCCCCATCAACAAACTGACTTTACAGAGGCAGAGATATTTTGCATAAAGAAGCCTGAAGAGGACTGCTGCTTTAACAGCATCCCGGTCTTTGTTCCCACTACTGATGTCGCTCTCCAGATGGCTATTCCTATTTCTCCACACCCCTCTTTATCTTTCTTTTGTTGCTGTTGTGCCATCACTAGACTCTCTGCCTCCCTCCACTTTGACGGGACCCTTCCTCAGAGCAAGGCCTCCTGGGTGAGGTGTCAGGAAGAGGACCTGCACTGTGACCACGTTGCCACAGTGGTCCCCCCACAGAGCTACAATTCTCAGATTGGTTTAACAAGCAAACCCTCTTCACTGGGAACTTTGGGAACTGTACCTCGGCAATGGGAACAGGGGTCTGATAACAACTTTCAGTACTCTTGGCAAACTCCCTGAATTCTTTTGGGGAAGCCATGGTCATCTAAAGTGGTAACATGGTGCTTTAAGTGGACCATGTGAATGTAGCCTCTGTGGATCAAGACTGCCCTCTAGGCTTCAATACAGAGTTGAGTACTGACCTCAGAAACCCATGGAGTCATTCCAGGCCTGACCTTCAAGCCCTCTGTGACCCTGTCTTTTGCTTCTAGCCCTTGACCCCCATTTGCAAGACACTTCTCCCCAGTCCCAGCTCTGCTTTTAAGTTAGACCAGCCTTTTGTCTGGTCCATCAGGGCAGATCTTCTCATGATTACGGCCTCCTTTCCAGAAAACAATTTCTAAGAATCTAGACCCAAGCAGTGCCTCTCTCTCTCTCCGCCTCCCCCAACTCTCTGTCTCTGGAATTGCCCTGCTGACCATAAGAAGTCCATTGTCCTGGCCAAATGCATCCGATAACAGTTAATCCGGCATCTCACTCTCTATTAATGGCAAGCGGACAAGATTCTCGCAACAGCAGAGGAGGAGGTCTTGTCCGTAGAACACTGGCCATCACTCTGCAGGGGAAGAATTCCAGATATGAGAGTTTGGTCCAGAGCCATAATTAGCCAGATTGCAACTCAGCAGAAAATGGGCATCTTGGCGGGCCGGGGAGTGTTTACTTGGTATATTCAGCTAAATGGGGAAAGGAGGAGGGTTTGAAACCGCAGTCAGAAATCTGAAGCAGGGTCAAATATTTCTCTCTCTCGTTCTCTGTAAAGAAAAGGCAAGTGAGGTGACTTCCCAATCTGCACACATGAAGACAGAGCCAAGACGACAGCCGTGATCCTTCCTCGGCTTTTCTGGAGCTTAATTCTCTCCATGCTCGGATTGTCACATTTCAGGGAGACTTTTATTTGAATATCTCCAGGGCGGGCTGGCTAACCCTCAGCTCTGAACCCTCACTCCCGATAGCTTGTTTTTCTTATAGAACTATCTGCCAGCTTCCCGGAAATCCTCTCTGGGAGAACACTGTGTGAAGTAAATGAGAGGAGCTCTGGCAAAGATATTTTGGAAAGCCCCGAATTAAGGACATAAGATGAGCCTGCTGGATCAAGCCAGGCGCCCATTTCACCCAGCATCCTGTTCACACAGCGGCAGACAAGATGCCTATGGGAAGCTGGCAAAGTGGACCTGAGTGCACCAGCACTCTGGCTACCTATGATTCTGAGCAACTGGTATTCAGAAGTATATCGCCTCTGATGGTAGAGGTAGAACATGGCCTTTGTGGCTAGTAGTCACCAGTTGCCTTGTCCTTGACAAATCTGTCTAACCCTCTTTTAAAGCCATCCAAGTTGGTGGCTATTGCTGCCTCACCTGGGAGTGTGTTCCACAGTTTCACTATGTTCAGGGCTATTTTTCTAGACAAAGAGGTGCAGGAACTCACCATGAACACCTCCCTTGTTCTCTTATAATGGCAATGGTGCCCACCTGAGAGGTACTGGAACTATGTTTTTGTTTATTAAGGGAGCGGGTGGCGCTGTGGTCTAAACCACTGAACCTCTTGGGCTTGCCAATCGGAAGGTCGGTGTTTCAAATCCACACAACGGGCTGAGCTCCCGTTGCTCTGTCCCAGCTTCTGCCAACCTAGCAGTTCAAAACCATACCAGTGCAAGTAGATAAAAAGGTACCACTGCAGTGGGAAGGCAAACGGCGTTTCCGTGAGCTCTGGCTTCCGTCACTGTCTCCCAGGGCACTAGAAGCAGTTTAGTCATGCTGGCCACATGACCCAGAAAGCTGTCTGTGGACAAACCCCGGCTCCCTTAGCCTGAAAAGCAAGATGAGTGCTGCACCCCATAGTCACCTTTGACTGGACTTAACCCTCCAGGGGTCCTTTACCTTTTACCTATGTTTATTACATTGTGAATGCAGGGTTACTGAGAAGTGGCTACAGAGGGTACTGATGTATCAGATCTTCAGCAAGCAGGGAGGCCCAGATTCCACCACCACATCCCCTTTTTAAACTAGTATTTTGGTCTCTTGGACGAGAAGCAATGAAGCAAAAATGTCCAGGCAAACTTCAAAACGATTTCTGTGAGATGTGCCAGACTGCATGGTCCCACTTTTCAGTCATTTTAGCCTATGAGTGATGTCAGAGTTGTGACCAACAGCTTCTCATTTTTAATATTTTCCATTTAAAAAATATATTATCAAGTTGCACAAATGTTTTGTTGTTTTTGATCTAACCTGAGTTCTTAATATGGCTTAGGGTTGGCGCTGGGGGAAAGCAGAGCTTTCGTGTCTTCAAAATTAAAAACAGGACAAGCCTTTTCCACAATTATGGGGAAAGCTTCCATATGCTGCTAGTGTCCCTATTTCCCAGGGACGGACCCCGAATTATGGAAGCCACCCCAGCTTCTCATTTGATTCTGGGATGCCCCTATTTCCCCTGCCACTGCCATTGCTGCTGAGCTCAGGGAGGAGAAAGAAGAAGAAGAAGAAGAAGAAGAAGAAGAAGAAGAAGAAGAAGAAGAAGAAGAAGAGTAGTAGTAGTAGTAGTAGTAGTAGTAGTAGTAGTAGTTTGGATTTGATATCCCGCTTTATCACTACCCAAAGGAGTCTCAAAGCAGCTAACATTCTCCTTTCCCTTCCTCCCCCACAACAAACACTCTGTGAGATGAGTGGGGCAGAGAGACTTCAGAGAAGTGTGACTAGGCCAAGGTCACCCAGCAGCTGCATGTGGAGGAGTGGAGACGTGAACCCGGTTCCCCAGATTACGAGTCCACCGCTCTTAACCACTACACCACACTAAGCCAGCTCTTGTCCTGAGCGGTGGTGGCAGCAGTAGCAGCTGCAAGAGGGCATCCCATTGCTTCACCGTTGCCTTTCCATGTTAGACAGGCACCATCTCTCTAGCCTTTTTGGCACCTGCTTCCTCCTCCAACAAGCCATTTAAGCTGAGCTATTTCCCATTCTGCATCTGTCCTGGAAATGTTAAGATGTTTTAACACTTGACATTTGCTGCCCTGGGCTCCTTTGCAACACAACACACAAGGTGTCTGGTTATGTCCTTGCTAGAGCAACATTCTTTTCTTGCTGTGCTGCCTATCAGATTGGATCCTTTCCATCCCAGAACGCTTTCTCGCACAGCTAAGTTGCGCATTGTTTCTGCCCCATACAATTCTTCCCCACACAGTTCAGCGCTGCGCACCTTCACGTAATACGGCTGAACTGCATCTGTCAACAACATCCCTTGCTACCTGGCAATGCTGACTTGGCATGCTGAGTCAGCGCAATAATGCTGATGGTATGTAGAAACCATTGTAGCATCAGGGTTTGCGATCTTCAACAAGTGCAGCAGGCACCCAAAATGGCATCTTGAATACTTACTCCCCAGCACGGCAAGTTGGGAGAGGCTGGTTCCTACCTGCATGTTTGTCTCTCGATGGCTGCAGCATCAAGTGGCAACATGTATGCATGAATGAGCCGTCTCAGATCAAACAGTGCTGGTAGGATTTCCACACTGAATCAAATAAGGTGTTTGTCAATGGAGTCAGTTTGTGACCTATTAAGTGTGACCTATTACGGGATTTTATTAGCAATTTCCATGCTTTTGCATGGTATTTTATTTTTGTAATTTGCTTTGTATGTATGTGTGCAAGGGATGGGAGAACTTACCCTGTAAGAAACTGTGATTCTTGTGTTAATCAATGGAATGACATTTCTCAGATTTTTTTCCTCCGAGATCTCATAAACATACAGTGGTATCTTGGTTCTCGAACTCAATCCGTTCTGGAAGTTCTTTCGCCTTCCAAAACATTCGAAAACCAAGGCACAGCTTCTGATTGGCGCAGCTTCTGAACCAGAGCAGCGCATGGAAACGTCATTTACCTTCCCACCGGAGCGGTACTTGCACTTTGACATACTTTTGAACTGCTAGGTTGGTAGGAGCTGGGACCGAACAATGGGAGCTCACCCTGTCACGGGGATTTGAAGCGGGGATTCGATCAGCAAGCCCTAGGCTCTGTGGTTTACACCACAGCACCACCTGTGTCCCACAACAGTACTATCCTTCAAAATTTGCAATTATCTGAATTTTGCAATGCAGTTTTCCAACCAAAGTTCAGAAAAATGCATATTTTAGAGGAGAATGTGCATAAAAATGGTTAACAGTACATTAGGAGAAACGGATTGCAAAAATGTGTGCTTTAGTCAAAACTGCATATAAAAAATGTATTTAAATTTGCATGTAATTGCTGCAAAATGTGGATAGCTGAATTTAAGATTGGAAAAATGAGAAACCGGGAGACCGGAATGCAATTTGTCAGATCCTTGCATCCCTAGCTGAGGCTATTGTCTTCATGACATGGCGACACAGGAAGGAAGATGTATACCACTGGTCTGTCTAACTCAATACTGCCCCAATTGACTGGCAGCAGCTCTCCTGGATATCAGACAGGGGTCTCTCCCTGTCCTGCCTTGAGCTAAGGACCTTCTGAATGCAAAGCAGATGCTCTACCACTGAGCTACAGCCCTTCTATGGTTCTGCTTGTGCGTTTTCCAGATGGCACATCTGGATGGATCAACAGTGTCTACAAAATGCTGGGCCATCAGATGGAGCTTTGGACTGCTCTAGCACATTTGTTCTAAGCCCTGTGTGTAGCTGGAGAATGTCTTTGGTTTTTAAAGCTTCCTATCAACAAATCAGGCCAAATAAAAGAGACATCACGAGAGCCTTCTCTGTGTTCAGGATTTCTCCCAGCATTTGGTTGTTTTTACAGCTATAATAAAATCCACATGGATTATTGGAGATGGAGGGAATACATTCCCATTTGCTGATCTTTTCGTATGTTTGGTGTAGTCGCACGTGAGTGCGTGTGCTTGCAAGAAGGTCCATAAAAATGAAGAGCCTATAAAATGTTTTCCATTTCCAAAGAAACGTCCTGATGAAATCATGACTTGGCATTAGATCACCTCCTCCTCATGCCCTGCCAGGTAAGCTTGCCCTTTATTTATCATAAAGAGGATTAGTCCTCCTGTTCTTTCAGTTCCCAGAAAGACAGCGATAGTTTTTCGCTGAAATCTAGGGCACTATCAATTGTGTGTGCACAGCTTCAGCAGCGAGCCTAGTGAAGCAAATAGCTAACCAGGAATGCCAGGGCGTTTGATTGCCTCTGATCTGCATTTTTAAATTAAATCTGAGCAACCGCAGATCACCCACCCACAGAGAAGCAATCACACATCCAAACAACACTGAACGACAACCCGTCATCTGCAAACCTAAATTGAAGCTTGCTGAGGAAGAGCCCTAAAGGAGCATCTCCAGGAAATCTGAGTCGGATTTTTAAAAATCCTAAGAAGAATGTAGATGTTCAGTAGAACTTTATAAATATCTCATTAAAATCTACCAACACATTAATGTTAAGTAAATACTGTAAATATATTAAACCAACAGGATAACATCAGGTACCACTTTAAATAGGAAGGTTTCCCATTTCACAAATTGTGCTTTCACAGGTTTCAAGATGGTTTGCATTACATTAATAGGCCAAGCCAACTATCTTCAAAGACCTGCATGAAAAGGCATACACTATCCTTTTAAAAGATCATCATTGTCAAGGCACAAAAGGCTCTCACCTCTCCACTGCTGAAGTATAATGCAAACCTATAGGAAATCTAATAATGTGAACACCAGCTGCATACAAACCACACCATACATTAAAAACATGTATCCCAAAGAATCATGGGATTTGTAGTTTACCTCTTGCAGAGCTATAGCTATAGTTCTCAGAGGGTTTGGGGGGCTGCTTTAAATATATGATGGAGACACAGCCACCACAAAGACCAAACAGTAATGGTGTGGAAGGACTTCTGCACAGGAGAGGAATACTGGGTATGATGCTGCGAAGACACGGCTGTTCGTTGAAATGGCCACCTTGTTGTTTGCCATATTCTCTGCCCATTGGTTGATTATCAGGACTGAGTGGTACACAGCTGTCAGAGTTGGGTCAAGAGCCAGGAAGCCAGCACCGAGGGGCAAGCCAAGAAGAGAGTCACTGGACATGGCAGAAGCATGTTCATTTGGATGATCCATCCACGGAGACTGATGGGACCTGATATATGAATGCTCTGTGGGTTTTTCCAGGGGAGAAAGCTGGTGATCTTCTTGAAGCCACTCCACCACACTGCCTGCTGCCCACCACTATGTAATTTTAAGAACAGATGCCCTGCACAAGGGACTTTGATGATGATGGTGATGATGATGATGATGATGATGATGATGATAATTTATTATTTATACCCCGCCCATCTGGCTGGGCTTCCCCAGCCACTCTGGGCAGCTTAAAAAAAATATTAAATACAATAATGCATCAAACATTAAAAGCTTCCCTAAACAGGGCTGCCTTCAGATGTCTTCTAAAAGTCTGGTAGTTGTTGTTCTCTTTGACATCTGGTGGGAGGGCGTTCCACAGGGCGGGTGCCACTACCAAGAAGGCCCTCTGCCTGGTTCCCTGTAACTTGGCTTCTCACAGTGAGGAAACCTCCAGAAGGCCCTCGGTGCTGGATTTCAGTGTCTGGCCTGGATGATGGGAGTGGAGACGCTCCTTCAGGTATAATGGACCGAGGCCGTTTAGGGCTTTAAAGGTCAGCACTAACACTTTGAATTGTCCTCGGAAACATACTGGGTTGTCCTGCCCACCTTTCAAAGTTCATCTGCAGATCTGGCCCACTGGGCCAAAAAGCTTCCCCACCCCTGACCTAGATTGTGGGCCTTGGTTGTTAGGAGTGTGTTGATATACAACTCCACTTGGGTGAAGGATTGTGGCAGATAGCCTTTTGATCCAGTTCACTTCTATGGTTCCATGTGGGTTTTTGTTTTTTTTTTGCAGTGTTCCAATAGTGAAGAGAGGAACTGCATGCTGGCACTCACACTTGAATCCAGATGTTTCTGTTGGACGCAGTGCTCCGTTTTTCTTACTGTTTGATCAGGATGTTGCTTGTTGCCTTGGAATTCGAACAGATGTAACTACTCTGGAAAAAGAAAGCCTTCAGCATTTTCACCTTATTCTTTGCCATATACATTTTCTTCATCTCGGCATCATAATAGCTCCGGGTCTGCCAGCATTTCCATTTCAAGGGCTTGAAGTCAAGTGACAAAACTCATTCTTGGCTTCTGAAGCTGAAACCCATCAGAAAGCTTTTATCCATGCTTCCCCTCTGCCTCCCTTCCAACTTAATTTTGGCTCCATGCAAATGCCTATAAAATGTACCAATTTAAAATGAATGCAGATCTTCTAATTGCATTAGCACAAGAATAAGATGGCCTTGAATAGGCTGCTCGTGTCCAAAACTACTAAAAACTTTACACTAGGAATCTAGGCCTTGAAACTAAAAGGAGAAGGGGTGCTGCTCAGCTAACCTTTACTCAGAACAGATTCGTGGACGTTAAAGAACATTGTCAAAGTTAGGACCATAAATTTCAACCCTGAGTAAAACACAGGAGGGTGTTAAACAGTTTTAAATCAAACTAGAGGGGGTTTAATATATAGAAAATGAAGCATTTTAAAGGTAATTCTTTTTTAAAAAATCGTATTTTCAGATGATGGCGCATGACAGCAGGAATTCACCATGTGAGTTCTTGAACCCATAATCTACCAACCAATTCCAAAAACTGGAGAATTTTGAGGAGCATTTTGAGGATAATGGGGGAGCATAAATTAGTCAAAAAGTGGGGAATACAAATGTTCAGGTATACAGTGGAGGATACCTGGTTTGGCAGCAGCATATGTGGAAAGGATCTCAGGGTTGTCATCACACACAAGCTAAGCATCAGTCACCAGTGTGATGCAGCGGGAAATATGTTATCCTATGTTCTGTATAGTGCCTATACCATAGTTGCCCCTTGTTTCACAAGCATACAGTAAGGTTGGTAGTACAATAGCTTTGTAATCAAGCATTTTGGTTTCCCTGCAAATATCCTAGTCCTCAAACACTCTGCACCTCAATCAGGAGAAAGCCGCACTCGCAGAGCTCAGGCGATGCTGGATTTTGGCATCAATGTTGGCCCTTGTGGAAAGATAACTGCCTAGGTAGGAGAAGTGATCAACATTTTCCAACGTTACACCATTGAGTTGGATTTGTGGTGCTGCAGAGGGGTTATTTTGTACTTGTTGGTGCAGCATTTTGGTTTTTGGAATGTTGAGTGATAGGTGTCATGGGCTTTGAAGACACTCGAACTCAGGACGCAAGGGAGAAACGTGCTAAGAGGAAGGCACGCTTGGCAAATCCACACCGTGATCAACTCCTGCCCAGAAACCAATGTACCAACTGTGGAAGGACGTGTGGGGCCAGAAATGGCCTCCACAGTCACTTATGGACTCATTGTTAAAACCGTGTCTATGGAAGACACTCTTACTCGGCCATGAGTGATCGCCAAAGAAGTTGCCCCTACAGAAATTTAGAAGTAATAGAATGGGAAATCTTAACACATTCCATTCCTGAAATCTTCCTGTTCAAGGCTGTACATGCATGGAAAATAAAGGAACACAATAAAGCCAGCTTGAGCAGATTCCAAAATGTTCCATGACTGAATGATTTTTGTAGCATTCATTGGGGATGTTGACAATCTTCAAGAACCATTTGTCTAACTTTTACTAGCGTGGTGCATTCATATGCTGGGCTGAATTCCTGCAAAGTGATTATATTACATGCACAACAGAGTCTTTGGAAGAGCAGATTTGTTGCACGATTTATCTGCTTGGCCAAACAGTCCCAATGAGGACTGTTGTGCTGGTGCAATCTAGACAATAAAAACTCAGTTTGCCTTTTCTGTTGTTTGTGTCCTTCCTAATGGACAATCAACTGATGATCTTTGGCAGGTGGGTAAAATCAGACGATTCCTGTCTTTCATTTGCATAGTTCAAAGAATTTGAAAGCAAGTAAGTAGTGCAAGTACATTCATTTGGAGGGTGGTTGGTTCTACTTTTTCTTGAACAAGATTACTTTCCGAAGGAAAGCCAAACATGCCCTTCTTCCACACACACACACAATAACCCCAACAACCCTTTTGCTTAAACCTGTAACTGGTGACAGGAGTGGCTAGAGATATGGGCCGGTCGAATCTTCTTTCAGTTCTGCACGGGAACAAAACTTTTTGCTTAGAATTGCCATTCTTTGCCCTCTCACTTTTTACATCTCATCCACATGATGACATTAGCTTGCTGCATTCCATTATTTTCTGAGTATTCCTCCTGTCTTTTTCAGAACCTGATCTATGGTGTGTGTAGGGGTGTGGGTGGGTAGATGGGTGTGTATTACACACAATTACACCACTCTGGCTTCCCACAGGCATCTGGTTGGCCACTATGAGAAGAGGATGCTGGACTAGATGGGCCATTGGCCATTATGTACTTAAGGTGCTACTGATGCTTTTCAAGTCTCCTAAATTATGGTGATTAGTTAGTCATAGGAGATATATATTGCGTTATGTTCAAGCATTGGGTGGGCTCTCCATTTTAATTCCTCTTCAAGCTAATTGCAGAAAAGCAATGCTTGGGGCGGGACGCGGGTGGCGCTGTGGGTTAAACCACAGAGCCTAGGGCTTGCTGATCAGAAGGTCGGTGGTTCGAATCCCCGTGACGGGGTGAGCTCCCTGCTCCTGCCAACCTAGCAGTTCGAAAGCACATCAAAGCACAAGTAGATAAATAGGTACCGCTCTGGCGGGAAGGTAAATGGCGTTTCTGTGCGCTGCTCTGGTTCGCCAGAAGCGGCTTAGTCATGCTGGCCACATGACCCGGAAGCTGTATGCTGTCTCCCTCGGCCAGTAAAGCGAGATGAGCGCCACAACCCCAGAGTCGGCCACAACTGGACCTAATGGTCAGGGTCCCTTTACCTTTACCTTTAATGCTTGGGGCATGCTAAAGTGTTTTAGTATGCAATGAAACTGTGTCCCAAATTATTATTTTACTCCATGCAAGTTAATGGGTGCTGTTGAGAATCATACATTCTCTTTACCAGAAGCATTTGGATCCTTTCATTTGCAAAGCCTAATCCTGGGTTCTGTGTTTTGATTGCACTAGAGTCCGATGTAACTTTGGGAGCTAATGCAGATGCTGGAGCCTGAAAGAGTGGCGGCTGTTTTGCATATGGCAGAGTAGTGAGTCAGGACTAGAGGCAAATGTGAGGATTCCTGACAAATGGGGGCCCTCTGATGGGCCTGGCATCAATGAACCCACCCTAGTGAACTTATCAGCAGCAGAAATAGCATCATGATCTGCTGTAAAACACCCTTCATTAAAAGTACCTGAAAGAACATCACACCAGGGAGGCAAATTCAAAATGGCAGCTTCCCTGGCATACCACTGCTGCTCATTAAAAGCATGGCAGGTGTAATCAGAACAAGCGTTGGCACAAGTGGTCCTTGCCAAGGATGGAGAGTCACCAAAAAGAGGGAATGTATCACTGAACAATAGGAAGAAAGAGGATACAGATCTGCACAAAATCTGCATGGGCTGATTCATATATATAGATGCAAATTTAGAAATAAGGAGCATAATTTAGATAGAAATACAATGCAGCCCACCAGAATAGAGAAGACTGTGAACAGGTGACCTGTGTGTGCTTGCCAAGTCTGCTGTCTGGGTGTTCACTGCTGATGGGCAACTTCAAGACCCCTCCATCTTTTCCTATCTCTAAACTGGACTTGGATCAAACAGCCATTCAAATAGGGGATGTCTTCAGATAGCAGGCTGCCCTCCAACAGCCAGTTTCTCTATAAAGTTGGACACACAGCTGCCCTACACAGAAGTGGGCCCCCAATAGCTGCTCACCAATGCCATTGCGACCACAAGGCTTATAGCAAGCTTATGGCAGAGGCAAGCATTGAACCAGGGATGTCCTGGCTCACACTCTTAACTGCCCCACAAAGATTCTCAGGTTAGTATGAAAGCCTAGTAGAGCAGTTCATGCACCAAAAATTAAAAACAAAAGAACGCCATACGACCTTATTCCAAAATTGTGCTATGCTCCTGCTAAATTCATTGAGTGAAAAGCAGATAACAATACGTTTTGGATGAGAATTCAGATTCTTTCTCTATCCTCCTAAATGGAAATGTTCAGATAAAGGAAGAAATTTGATTTTATTCGGGAACTTTGCTTCCCCTCTCACATGCATTTATGAGCTGTGGAGGAGACGTTCCTGTCCGGGCGTTGCATGATAATTTAATTGCTGTTTCCTCCATACAGCTATAAATTATACCACAAATGCAGACGCTCTCAATATCCAGGGACTCCAGCTATGTGTCCAGCTGTAACATGACCTATTTCCACAGCAGGGTTGCCAAATATGTTTTATGGAGATCACAGCGGAATGTTAAATCTGCTTTGCTTGAAATTGGCCTAGACATAAAGGAACACAAAACCACTCAGAGTTTCCTGTACTCATTATGTCTTTAGCCCACCGTTTCTCCAAGGAGCTCAGGGAAGTGGACAAGGTTCTTTCTCGCTGCTCGTTTTATTTTCACAACAAACCTCTGAGGTGTGTTAGATTGAGAAATATATGGGTGTCCACACAAACGCTTCCATGCTTTGAAAGAACATGCTGGGAGTGATCATGATGTCACACAGCCTAACCCTGCCTGCCAACATCACTGCATGCTCTGATCCCACCTACCACCACTGCGCATGGACTGGCCCCCTCACCATGTGCCTCCATCATGCATTGTCAGGGACCGTGCTGAGGAGGGCTGCAATGAGGGAGAATGGTGGGTGCCATCGCCTGCCCCTGCCCCTGAATCTCCCCAGGAGCAGCAGGATAGTATAGATTTAGAACAGTGGTTTGCAGAGGGGCATAGTTCAGGAGAGAAAAGCTGGGAAATCCTAAAGAGCAGCTAGGAGAAGAAACACTGGGAGAAAGAGGGTTCACAGATTCAAAGTCATTGTGTAGCATCCCCCTTCACCACTCTCCACATTCTGGGAGAGCTGAGAAAGTTGCCGAACAGAAAGCGCAGCAACTACAAGCTCAGGTTAACAGATATAGGGGTGACATGTATTGAGAGGGGCGGGGGGTAGCCTTAATTGGAAGCACTGCCATTCTTAGAGGGAGACGTTTGTTATCCCTCGCTGTGAATGAATGAATGAATTTACGTTATTATGGTCACAGACCAGCATAAGCAAAACATCTAAATAAATAGCATAACAGCATCTCTAAGCAGATAATTATAAAATAAATGGGAGAAAGAACCAAACATAGATTAAAACATATACATAAAATACTTGATTAAGCATAGGTAATGGATGAGTAAAAACTGATAAGAAAAATTAAAAGAGATCAGTTAAAAACAGCTGTATGGGGTGGGGCTTCAGAAGTGCAGATCTAACACTATGGGCCTTCAATTTAGGGCTGATTTGTAACATAGACCATCCTTCAGCAAATATCTATCATGGTAGTGCAGAATCTGGCGACTAAATACAGTGGATGCTCGGGTGGTGAACGTGATCCATGCGGGAAGCACGTTTGCAACCCGCAGCACCGCGTGTGCGCACACACAGGTCGCGATTTAGCGCTTCTGCGCATGCACCAAAACCCAGAAGTATCCCGTTCCGGTACTTCTGGGTTCAGCATGGTGTGCAACCCGAAATCATACTACCCGAATTGTCTGTAAACCAAGGTATGACTGTTTGACTTCTTCCCATTTTTTATCTTGAGAGCATGGTGGACATTTTGGTTTCCACGATCTTGCATGATTCCACGCCATAGATTCCCTCCCCAAAAAAGAACTTTCTCGGGGGGGGGGGTAATCGCACTGCAAAATTGTGTGAGATCGTGACAACCAACACGGCTGCAGTTCTTTCATGGAAAAAAATGGGCTGTCCCGCTTTTTCTGGGACACTGGCAGAAAGTGCCATCTTCACATGGAGGATGCATAGAACTATATGAATGTTGAACACACATACACTGGGGGAACATGGCAGCAGTAAATCTTTTTACAATTTGGAAAGGTTCTGAAAAATGCACTGGAATGAGGCAATGTCATACAAACAAATACATCTAAATCAATGCTCAAGAAACAGACATGCCTTTGGATTTCATGAAAGCATCTTAGGATGCCGCCCGTCTCCCTAGAGATCTGACACGGGAGCAGAGGACTTTCACGCTCTGTCAGAGGGCTTAAGCTGCATCCCCCTCATCTATGTGTTTCTGCAACCTGTATGTTTTTAAAATAAATGCTAACATTACAAAGCACCAGCAAAACTTCTGGCGAACTCTTTCGAAAGAGAAGCAAACCAGGGTAAGCACTGTGCCTTTGGAGCTTACGGCCACTCAGAGAATTGGAGCGAGTGTAACAATCCAAAACAAGATGAGATAAAAGAAGATAAAATCCATATGCATGAAAATAAACAATCAAACAAATATAGAGGATGATAACAGAACTACCAGCCACAAAGTGGACCGGTAACAAAATAACAAAGAAATCAAGATTGGGTTTTGCCAAGTTTGCAGCTTGCTGGCTGCCAGTCCCAGCCTGCCAACCTCCTAGTTTTTCCCCCTCCTCCGTCTCAAAGATAAAGCCTGTGTAAAAACTGCTCACCCAGACTTCCGGGTTAGCGCCATCGGCGAATGGCGGAGTTCCTCCGACCAGAGGAACGGGCTCCGTGGAAATTGGGTCTTCCCGCCGCGGCGAAGGCGGGGGCCTGCTAGAAATCCCAGGCGGAGGAAGCCTGGGAACGTGGGGTTCGGCAGAGCACCAAGAGCGCCTCCCCTACTCACGAGGAAACCCATTTTGGGGCTCTGGAGTGAAGTGGGGTGAGCAGCGCTGTGCATTGAACCAATCGCTATTTCCATGGAGGGAAGCCGCGCAGCCATCGCCGGAGAGCGCTGACTTTTTCCTGATGACATTTGGACTCTAAATCAAGTACCCGTGAGTAAAAACGGAGAATCAGATTAAGAAATCTGCAAATTTATGAATTAGGCACGAGGCCGGAAGGTGTAAACAGGAAGTCCGCCTCCCGTTCTTGTATACAGATTGAAGCAAAGATCTTGCAACCTAATAGCCTTAAAAGTTCTTTTAAAGTTGGAAATTTCCTGCACCCATAACCAACAAAAACCCCTTGGAAGCAGGAGAAAAGGGGGGGGGATTTGACTGTTTAATCCTGCAGGAAGTGAGAAAAGGAATATAAGTTTCCACCATCCCAAACTTGGGGATGGGGTGTCGGGACAGAAACTGTTTGAGACGTCCATTGATTGAAAGTGGAGTACTTTGACAGATAGAAAAAATAAAAAAGAAACAAACTAACTTCAACGCTACCTTCTGCATTTTTGCCCTTTAAAGAAACAAAGTATTTGAAATCGAAAGGACTTGAAATCGAAAGTAATTTTCTTTGTTTGATACTTTCTTTAAAAAATGGATACAAATAGAAATTGTGTCCCCTAGAGGGAGCCTGTCAGTTTGCGGTTGCAGCTTACATATGTGAGATTTGGACCGTGGGAACAGCTGTTTGACCTTGTTCTTGAACAGAAATGTGTTGGCAGGAAGGTTTGGTGTCTGCCCTTGGCAGGACTAATGCTTTGCTGGAGCAGCTGTACAAGAAAATGAGCCTGATGAA
This sequence comes from Podarcis raffonei, assembly GCF_027172205.1. Lineage (NCBI taxonomy): Eukaryota > Metazoa > Chordata > Lepidosauria > Squamata > Lacertidae > Podarcis > Podarcis raffonei. The sequence goes on from NC_070607.1 coordinate 81,193,411, forward strand.
TGAAAAATTGGACTTCATGAGTGCTGTGGCCAGTGAATATGATTTAACAGGGAACAAGGATAAAGAAGCTACACAGCGATCAACTCAGGAATCTGGTTTGACAAGGCAAGTCCAAGGGCAGATGGAGAAGGAAGAGGTAGTAGCTATTCCCCATACAACACAAATGGAAAGATCCAAAGTTCCACAGGAACAAAAGCTACTGCGTTGGAAGATTGAACTTGGAGAGTGCTGGGAAGTATTTGATGTCAAGCAAGCTTTGTACTCTAGTGGGACTGTGAAACAGGTGAACAACTATCTGGACAAATACTTTTTGGACTACAAAGATGAAGATTGGGAGTGGGACTGGGGGGGAGGGGACAATCGGATGAAGGAAAATGGAAATCATTACTGGATGGAACCCTCCGGAGACCCACTCCCTCAGAAACTAACAATAGACAAAGAACTGCGTAAGCACAAACAAGAACAACAAAATTTGCAGAAGGGGCCTAGAAGAGATTTAAGGGCCTCGGACATTAGAACACCAGATTGATGGACTATGTAATGGACAGAAAGGACTGATATGACCCGAAACCAGGAAGAAGGGACGCTGGATGAAAATCAGAGATATGAAGGGAAATTCTTATGTTAATTTTGGAATCAGTGTAATATTATTGAAATTTGAGGGATTATGCTGGAAAGGAACTAAATTGGCTTTAGTAGAAATGATTTTAAGGAGAAATGCATGACTGTGATGTGATTTTGAAATTTTAAGTTTTTTAAGATAAGATAAGGTTAAAGAGAGTAAGGTAAATTGAATAATAGACTATATTAAAAGAGGGAAAGGTTATGTTGATTGATAAATAAGATAGAGTGTGAAGATTAATTATTTAAAATAAAATTGAGAAATATGGGAAGAATTTGCTGAAATAACGAACTAAACTAGAATACAAAAAGGGAGGTGTGAGGAGGTTCAAGAATTAAGCAAATGAAAACTGTAATTTGAGATTTGTATTTTTTTCCTTTTTTATTTTTATTTTTATTTTTTCTGTTTTCCTTTTTGGGTTAGGGTTGGGTTTTTTTATATGTATTGATGAAACTTTGAATAAATATCATTTGGGGGGAAAACCAAAAAAAACTGCTCACCCAGCAGCTCAGGAGTGCTGCTCTCTGATCGGAGCAGCACTCCTGAGCATTTGATGATAGTGCCCGGAATTAAGAACCATTGAAATTGTATGTGTCTCTTTGGCATTCCCTTTTGAATAATTGCCTTGAGGCCTCCTTTGTGCCAGTATATTTGCTCCGGCCTTGTTGTATTCTCTTAAGCTGATCTTGCAAAGCTGTGCCAGTTCCCTGGATGCCAGAGAAAATAACATACACCAAGAAGACGAGGCTTCCAATGGACTCTCAAGCAGGGAAGTGTCAATGCATGGAGAAGATTATGATTAGGAGTTCAAATAGCCAGGAAGGAAGCAGAGCATCGTAAGTTACCTAGTTTGTGTCTGCAGTCACTATAACTGCTTATCCAATATGGCGGAAAATGGCTACACAGCATCCTAGAAAATAGGACTTGGGTGGTTTGAGAATAACCCATAATGGAAGTCTTTCAGAGCTTTTCAGGATCTTGGTTGTTGCACTGATACACAATACATCTCTCTCTTGGAACCATGTGTTGTGTTCAACATGAAGTTTCAGACTGAATGTAGTAGTTTAGAACAGGTATTTTATGAACAAGCAAGCCTCCATATCCATCCATCAGCTGAACTTAACCTTCTCTAACTGAACAAGGTAACCAACAGTCTTGCTCTTAAGATTCTATGCATCTTAAAGCAACATATGTCATCCTGGGGTGTGCGCACAAAAGGAGATTGCAGAATAGAGAGAGATGCAGGACTGTCACGTGAAAGATGGAGCAATCTTATTTTCTCGTGCTCCCGAGGGAAGGATCCAAACCAATGGCTTCAAGTTAAAAGAAAGGGGATTCCAACTAAACATCAGGAAGAACTTTCTGGTGGTAAGAGCTGCTTGACAGTGGAATGGACCCCCTAGGGAGGTGAGGGACTCCCCTTCCTTGGAGGTTTTTATGCAGAGGTTGGATGGCCATCTGTAATGGATGCTTGAGTTGAGATTCCTGCATTGCAGGGGGTTGGACTAGATGACCCCGGGGTCCCTTCCAACCCTACAGTGCTATGATTCCATGGTGGAAATGTGACAATCTTTTATGGTGCTGCACATAGGAGCCAACTCCTAAGGGCTGTGGGGGCTTCGACCCCCCCCCCACAATAAAATATTTGAGGGGGCCGGGCCCCACAAAGTTTATGGGCATCGCCCCTCAAATGGTGTGTGTGTACTGCATCATACGATTGATTATGTGTGGCGGGGCTTACCTAAGTTGGCACCCCTGGTGCTGCAAAATTCTTTGTTGCTTTTGCTGCAAAAGACTAGCAAAGCTACCTTGGGGGATTTGAAAATACTTGGTAACCTCAATCAAAGCAGAGGTATTCCCCTCCCTAAATACTCCCCAACAAAGGTTGCTTAGCTGTGCTTTCGCAAGGCAATGCTTTGTTTACACAATATTATTGATTACTGATTACCACACACATTTCATTGTGACACATATGCCCTGGGAGCTAACAACTGTTCTGAAATTATTAGAACTCCAATTTAATTAAAGGCCCATATCAATTATTGATCTTCAGCCCAAATGGCTTTTTCAATGTATTGAATTGTTGCCTGGAGTGTACATGGTTTCTAATGGACTTATTATTTCTTCTCTTAAGTAGATGACTTTTTGATTATTATTTCTTTATTTGCAAAAGTCTGACATGAGAAGATCGGTTTTATTTCTTTTGTACAGTTACCCCGGTATTTTGTTCTTCTGGCAAGGACCAAGGTCAATATTCCTTCTGCCCTGCATCAGGGCAGTTTTTTGTGTCAGCTAGTAACATCATGGAACGCGGGTGGCGCTGTGGGTTAAACCACAGAACCCAGGACTTGCCGATCAGAAGGTCGGCGGTTTGAATCCCCATGACGGGGTGAGCTCCCGTTGCTCGGTCCCTGCTCTTGCCAACCTAGCAGTTCAAAAGCACATCAAAGTGCAAGTAGATAAATAGGTACCGGTCCAGCGGGAAGGTAAACGGCGTTTCCGTGCGCTGCTTTGGTTCACCAGAAGCGGCTTAGTCATGCTGGCCACATGACCCGGAAGCTGTACGCCGGCTCCCTCGGCCAATAAAGCGAGATGAGTGCCGCAACCCCAGAGTCGGCCACGACTGGACCTAATGGTCAGGGGTCCCTTTACCTTTAGTAACATCATGCTTATTCTGCCCTGCCCACCCCACCTTCCTGTTGTGACTTAAAAAACTCAAGACACATTTTCTTGTAGGAACACAGCACATATCATGCCTTCCAGCATTTCACATGCTTAGAACATCCCTATTCCTATACTAAGAAACATGATGAAGCCACATCCCTGCCACTGCTATAGGTTTTTGAAGGGGAAGGGCAGTAACTCAGTAGCAGAGCATCTGCCTTGACTGAAGTAGGTCCCATGTTCAATCCCCACAATCTCCAGTTAGAGGTGGATGTGCAATGGAACTTCCTGTCAGGGATTGGGCAGAGGAGGAATGGTGGAGACCACCTCCCCAGCCTGAACCTTCCAGCGAGGAGGAAGAAGAAGACAGTTTAGATTTACAAAGGGGTTTGCGGGAGGTCACAGCTCAGAGGCAGATAAGGGGGAAAGTTGGGAGTTCATGGGAGAGAGGAGGAGGAGGAGGAAGCAGGGCGACAGCTGATGGACACAGTGTTGTCAGGTGTGCATGCAGGAGCCAGGCCCTGTGACCAATAGGACTCTGCAGAACTGGGGCCTTCCTAAGTTTGTTCTGAAGAGGCAAGGTGCAGCTGCACAGGTGAGGCCGACTGGTAACTCACAGCACCTGGTGGCCAGAGCCGGGAAGGGATATAAGGTCAGCATTTTCCCCTCGGCTCTTTGCCACAGCAACACGTTCCTTACCTTGCTGAGTTTGACTTCGTGACCCCTGACTTCGTGACTCCTTGCTTCTTGATCCTCAGACCCCTGACTCCTTGACTCCTTGCTTCTTGATCCTCATACCCCTGACTTTGTGACTCCTTGCTTCTTGATCCTCGGACCCCTGACTTTGTGACTCCTTGCTTCTTGATCCTCAGACCCCTGACTTTGTGACTCCTTGCTTCTTGATCCTCGGACCCTTGACTCCTTGACTCCTTGCTTCTTGATCCTCGGACCCCTGACTTTGTGACTCCTTGCTTCTTGATCCTCATACCCCTGACTTTGTGACTCCTTGCTTCTTGATCCTCGGACCCCTGACTTTGTGACTCCTTGCTTCTTGATCCTCGGACCCCTGACTTTGTGACTCCTTGCTTCTTGATCCTCATACCCCTGACTTTGTGACTCCTTGCTTCTTGATCCTCATACCCCTGACTTTGTGACTCCTTGCTTCTTGATCCTCGGACCCCTGACTTTGTGACTCCTTGCTTCTTGATCCTCAGACCCCTGACTTTGTGACTCCTTGCTTCTTGATCCTCGGACCCCTGACTTTGTGACTCCTTGCTTCTTGATCCTCAGACCCCTGACTTTGTGACTCCTTGCTTCTTGATCCTCGGACCCTTGACTCCTTGACTCCTTGCTTCTTGATCCTCGGACCCCTGACTTTGTGACTCCTTGCTTCTTGATCCTCATACCCCTGACTTTGTGACTCCTTGCTTCTTGATCCTCGGACCCTTGACTCCTTGACTCCTTGCTTCTTGATCCTCATACCCCTGACTTTGTGACTCCTTGCTTCTTGATCCTCAGACCCCTGACTTTGTGACTCCTTGCTTCTTGATCCTCGGACCCTTGACTCCTTGACTCCTTGACTCCTTGCTTCTTGATCCTCGGACCCCTGACTTTGTGACTCTTTGCTTCTTGATCCTTGGACCCCTGACTTTGTGACTCTTTGCTTCTTGATCCTTGGACCCCTGACTTTGTGACTCCTTGCTTCTTGATCCTCGGACCCTTGACTCCTTGACTCCTTGCTTCTTGATCCTCGGACCCCTGACTTTGTGACTCCTTGCTTCTTGATCCTCATACCCCTGACTTTGTGACTCCTTGCTTCTTGATCCTCATACCCCTGACTTTGTGACTCCTTGCTTCTTGATCCTCGGACCCCTGACTTTGTGACTCCTTGCTTCTTGATCCTCGGACCCCTGACTTTGTGACTCCTTGCTTCTTGATCCTCATACCCCTGACTTTGTGACTCCTTGCTTCTTGATCCTCATACCCCTGACTTTGTGACTCCTTGCTTCTTGATCCTCGGACCCCTGACTTTGTGACTCCTTGCTTCTTGATCCTCAGACCCCTGACTTTGTGACTCCTTGCTTCTTGATCCTCGGACCCCTGACTTTGTGACTCCTTGCTTCTTGATCCTCAGACCCCTGACTTTGTGACTCCTTGCTTCTTGATCCTCGGACCCTTGACTCCTTGACTCCTTGCTTCTTGATCCTCGGACCCCTGACTTTGTGACTCCTTGCTTCTTGATCCTCATACCCCTGACTTTGTGACTCCTTGCTTCTTGATCCTCGGACCCTTGACTCCTTGACTCCTTGCTTCTTGATCCTCATACCCCTGACTTTGTGACTCCTTGCTTCTTGATCCTCAGACCCCTGACTTTGTGACTCCTTGCTTCTTGATCCTCGGACCCCTGACTTTGTGACTCTTTGCTTCTTGATCCTTGGACCCCTGACTTTGTGACTCCTTGCTTCTTGATCCTTGGACCCCTGACTTTGTGACTCCTTGCTTCTTGATCCTTGGACCCCTGACTTTGTGACTCCTTGCTTCCTGGCCCTTGGACCTTTGGCTTTCTGACTCCTGGCTTCTGGACTTCCGTTCCTGCTCCCACCCCACCATCTTGCCTCTGGTCCCGAAGTCCCCAGCCAGGACTTCGATCACCTGTGAACAGGACCATGACATGTCTCTTTAGAAAGCATTCCAGACTCCCCCACCCCCCAGAACCCAGCGAGCCTTGAAAGTAGGAGAGCAAAGAGCTCAAAGACAGAGGGCACGTAGCAGCTCCCGTAGAAGTGATGAATGAGGAAATGAGAGAGACAGCGGGGTGGAGATTTACTCAGGACAACACCATTATCCAAGAGGCTGGGTTCTATAGCCTCTCTCTGTAATTATTGAATAAAAAAGGATGGTAAGAAACCTTCCCTCGTCTTTATACTTTTCCAGGCAACCAGCTAGGAGCTGCTGCCAGCATCCTGACACTTCCCTTTCCTCTCCTCTTCCTGCACCCCCCTAAATCTATTCTGGGGAAGTTCCACCACCCCTTTGGAGCAGATTGGGGGATATGTGGGGAGAGGGAAGGTACATTTTGTTGCGCATGCACAAATCCTTGTACTAGCAGAAGAATTTTGTTGGATACAACCCATAAACTTTAGACCAAGCAGCCCTACCAGCCATGGATGGTTTGCTCATCTATAGGTAAGGTAAAAGGTAAAGGACCCCTGGAAGGTTAAGTTCAGTCAAAGGCGACTATGGGGTTGTGGCACTCATCTCGCTTTCAGGCCAAGGGAGCCGGTGTTTGTCCACAGACAGCTTTCTGGGTCATGTCGCCAGCATGACTAAACTGCTTCTGGCACAATGGGACACCCTGATGGAAACCAGAGCGCATGGAAACACTGTTTACCTTCCTGCCACAGTGGTACGTATTTATCTACTTGCACTGGAATGCTTTCGAACTGCTAGGTTGTCAGAGGCTGGGACAGAACAAGGGGAGCTCAACCTGTTGCGCAGATTTGAACCACTGAGCTTCTGATCAGCAAGCCCAAGAGGCTCAGTGGTTTAGACCACAACGCCATCCACGTCCCTCATCTATAATATAAATAGTGATATAAGAATAGTGACCTACTCTGTATGGGGTTATTGTGGGGAGTGAAATAATGCATGCACAGGGGTCAAAACCATCTTAATGGGGAGAAGGAGAAGGAGAAGGAGAAGGAGAAGGAGAAGGAGAAGGAGAAGGAGAAGGAGAAGGAGAAGGAGAAAGGTAATGAACATTCAGTTTAATTAGTGATATTTATCATACTAAAATCATAATAAGGTGACTCTTACATAAGAGGCTGCTTGATCTAGTAGCTGGCAAGTACAGCTGGGATTGATCTGGGGTTTCCCATGCAACACTCTTCATCATGTTTATATTTGTGAATACTCTGCAGATTCCAGAAGCATTTCAATATAATAATTCTATTTCCTCTTGGTGATACCATCTAAGCAAAACTTTACTCAACAGTTCCAGGCGGAAGAGAAAATTAGTCTCCACTTATCAAATGACTAACATTAAAACGATCTGGTACTGCTTCTCCAACTCCTTCCAAGTTCTCAGAGGGCTCCATATCTCCCTTGTGTAATTATTTTTAATCAAACAGGTGAATCATAATCAGGAACTGTGTTTGCATTTAGAAAAAGCTGAAACGACTGCCACATTGCCAAGCGGTAGCCTCAGGATCAAATACGTTACTTTCACAAATCAGCAGTACGCCAGTGAAGCTCTGTGTTCTCCCGGTTATGCGCAACATACTACATTTGCAATTAAACATATTAGCACAGAATTAACACACTCAATCCGAAATAATGATTCATGCCAATATAGCCCTTTAGGGATGGGCTGCGGCTCAGCAGTAGAAAATCTGCTTTGCATGAAGAAGGTTCCAAGTTCAGTCACTGGCGTCTTCGGGAAGGGCTGGGAGAGACATTGAGATTTAAATCCTGGAGATTGGCTGCAGTAGACAGAGATGGACCAATAGTATAAGGCAGATTTCTATGTCCCAAGCAGTTCCCAAAGTGAATGGTATAACTCCTGGGGAGGGGGAATTATGTAGGTGGGTGCGAAGAGTCAAGGGGGAAGCTGTAGGGTGCTGGAGGTGCAAACGACTGTCAGGCTTTGAAAAGCTGGCATCTCTGGATCAAGTGCATCAATGTTATTGAATTAATTAAACTACATAGTTTTTATTGGATTATGAACAATTGTGAAATTAATTAATCCAGCGTGGATTCAATTCCTGGAATAGCCAGGCTAGCTTCCTGTTGAGGTAATGGCTCTCTAAGTAACAAAGGAAGTGGCTTTGTGCCGGAGTACTTATGGGTGGGTACCCCTACTTCACTGGAAGGACAGATCCTGAAGCTGAGACTCCAATACTTTGGCCACCTCATGAGAAGAGAAGACTCCCTGGAAAAGACCCTGATGTTGGGAAAGATTGAGGGCACAAGGAGAACGGGACGACAGAGGACGAGATGGTTGGATAGTGTTCTTGAAGCTACCAGCATGAGTTTGACCAAACTGCAGGAGGCAGTGAAAGACAGGAGTGCCTGGTGTGCTCTGGTCTATGGGGTCACAAAGAGTCGGACACGACTAAACGACTAAACAACAACAACAACCCCTACTTCAACTGCCTGGTAGTTAGGAACCCCAGAATCTTGCAATGCTTAGAGACTGGAGGTAGCGTACAGCAATACAGTCTTTGCTGCTGATTTCATGGTGGGTGCTGAGTCCACATTTAAGCAGAAGGTTAACTCCTGATTGCAGCTCATGCACACGAGGAAAATGTTCCAGAGCATCACTGGAGTCATTTTCATGACACAAATCATCTCCATGGTGATTGAATAACTAGATTAGTATGCACTTTGCAATCAGCTCGCTCCTATTGTTCGTTCACATCTGCCTAACCCAATTTTAGGCTTTTAATCATCCCTGCTTGTTAAATATTCTCTGTCCTGTGTTCAGCTCTTCCTCTCTGCCAACATTTTACTTCACTGCAAGCTGCAGACCACACACCTGCACGGTGCTCTGAGACAAGCAGGCAGCCTTAGCATGTCAGGAGGGTCTGGAGTACAGAATGTACGGCATCTTCCATGGTGCCAGGTAGTTCTTCAATTGGACGTGCCTGTTGACAAAAACAACACACTTGGACCATACGCCAAATATTTGTGAAGCACCTGAGTGGATTATCTTGTCTAGTCATCATAATTCCTTGAGCTTCCCCTTATGTCTCAGCAGCAGCTTCTGCATTCAGCGCAAATGTCTCATCATTCAACTGAGGAGAAGTCTGGGGTTGGGAGCAGCCATAGGAAATTGCCTTTTGCCTTATAACAAATCAGACCGTGTGCCCGTGAAATTTATTTCTTTAACACATGAGTAGGCAAATTAAGGGACGCGGGTGGCGCTGCGGGTTAAACCACAGAGCCTAGGACTTGCTGATCAGAAGGTCAGCAGTTCGAATCCCCGCAATGGGGTGAGCTCCCGTTGCTCGGCCCCTGCTTCTGCCAACCTAGCAGTTCGAAAGCACATCACAGTGCAAGTAGATAAATAGGTACCGCTCTGGCGGGAAGGTAAACAGCGTTTCCGTGAGCTCCTCTGGTTCGCCAGAAGCGGCTTAGTCATGCTGGCCACCTGACCCGGAAGCTGTACGCCGGCTCCCTCGGCCAATAAAGCGAGATGAGCGCCACAACCCCAGAGTCGGTCACGACTGGACCTAATGGTCAGGGGTCCCCTTTACCCTTTACCTTAGGCAAACTAAGGCCCAGGGGGCCGGATCTGGTCCAATCGCCTTCTAAATCCGGCCTGTGGACAGTCCGGGAATCAGCTTGTTTTTACCTGAGTAGAATGTGTCCTTTTATTTAAAATGCATCTCTGGGTTATTTGTGGGGCATAGGAATTCATTCACCCCCCCCAATATAGTCATCATCCCCCAAGGTATGAGGGGCAGTGGCCTGGCCCCCTGCTGAAAAAGTATGCTGACCCCTGCCTTAACAGGACCTATATACCTCTTAATCATCAACACCTCTAAGCAGTTTACATGAAAATTAGGGTAGTTCTGATTTTGTCCTGTCAACACTGAGAGGTAGCATCTCTCCAGGGTTTCAGACAGGAAATTTTCCCTGCCCTCCCTGGAGATGCCAGGAATTGAACCTGGAACCTTTTGCTTGCCTCCTGCCTGTACCTCTCCTGCTCCACTGTCTCCCAGGACCAGAAGAGGAGTGAAGAGGGAGAAGCAGAAACAGGATGCACAAAGGTGTAGTCTTCGCCTGCTTGCCCACAGCTCGGTGGGGGTGGGATACATAAGCCAAGGTTGGAGCAACTGCCTCATGAGATGCACACCTAGGGGCAGCTGAGAAATGCGGAACTGATGGACATCCCTTTTCTTAACTTATAAGTGTACTTTTGACAATAAAGAGCTGATTCCTCACTCTGCACATTCCATGCCTGCCAGTGCTGTGACACCCAATTATTCTCCCAGGGTGAGCGCAGGGTGACTCTGAATAATAATAGTAATAGTAATAATAATTATTATTTATACCCCGCCCATCTGCCTGGGTTTCCCCAGCCACTCTGGGCGGCTCCCAACAGAACACCAATAACAAGAATAAAAAAGCAACAACATCAAACATTAAAAACTTCCCTAAACAGGGCTGCCTTCAGATGTCTTCTAAAAGTCAGGTAGTTGTTTATTTCCTTGACATCTGTAGGGAGGATGTTCCACAGGGCAGGCACCACCACCGAGAAGGCCCTCTGCCTGGTTCTCTGTAACCTCACTTCTCTCAGTGAGGGAACCACCAGAAGGCCCTCGGTGCTGGACCTCAGTGTCCGGCCTGGATGATGGGAGTGGAGACGCTCCTTCAGGTATACTGGGCCGAGGCCATTTAGGGCTTTAAAGGTCAGCACCAACACTTTGAATTGTGCTCGGAAACGTACTGGGAGCCAATGTAGGTCTTTCAGGACCAGTGTTATATGGTCTCGGCAGCCGCTCCCAGTCACTAGTCTAGCTGCCGCATTCTGGATTAGTTGTAGTTTCCGCGTCACCTTCAAAGATTTAACAATCTTCTTGGCTCTTCTAATTGTCTTGAGAAGTGATACTTCAAACTTATGGTAGTTTTGCTGTTTGAGTGGTGCTTGGACCAATACTATTTAGGTTAGCTCATTGGCTATGTGAAATTGCTACGGCTGTTCATTCATATTTTTTTGTTGTATTTCTCCATATACCAATAATAAGGAACTTTGCTCACTTGTGTGTCACAAACACACAACACATTTTGCCTTTAATAAAATCACACCCTTCTCTCACACAGACACAGACACAGACACAGACACAGACACACACACACAGAGAGAGAGAGAGAGAGAGAGAGAGAGAGAGAGAGAGAGAGAGAGAGAGAGAGAGAGAGAAGCAGTTCCACTGTTCTTGGTTGTACCCATTATATTCCCATTTTCATCCAGATTTTCCCCACAAAAAGGTGAAGGACAATCAGCTTAGCCAAGAGTAGATGGAGATGCGCAATTTGTTCTGGAACAGAATTTTGACATTTTACCCTATTTTTTCTTTTTTCTTTTTTGCTTCAAGGCAGTAAATAAGGCAAAGAAAAAGACCTTTTCATGCAAATGTTTTGCAGCGCTGGAGGCTATGTACATTGGATCATGTCCGCAGCTGGTTTCACTTAGAAACAAGCAAAGTGGCTGAAGCTGAACCAAGAGCCTCTCTGAACCTTTGCCCACACAAAAACAAAACACAGCACAACAGAGGGACCTTTAGGGAGGTCCGCTTAATTTCTGTCCATTATCTTCTTCCCACTCTACATATTTAAACGTCTGG